>NC_133450.1:718624-1026659 GCF_048565385.1 Saimiri boliviensis
AACAAAATATTCGAAATTTGGGAATAAATTGATTCTATATTCCAAATTGTGTGAATCATCTGATCCATGAACATGGTATGCATTTTCATTAATTTAGGTATTTGATTTGTCTCAACCATGTTTTATACCTTTTAATATAGATATCTTGCACATTTAAAACTTTTTTTCTAGAAATTTTGTTTTTGCTGCTACGAAAACTGTAATTTATTTTTTATTGTTATTTATTTATTGAGACAGATTCTCACTCTTGTTGCCGAGGCTGTAGTGCAATGGTGCAATTTCGGCTCACTGCAACCTCTGGCTCCAGGTTCAAGCAATTCTCCTACCTCAGCCTCACAAGTAGCTGAAATTACAGGTTCCCACCACCATGCCCGGCTAATTTTTTGTAATTTTAGTAGAGATGGGGTTTCACCATGTTGGCCAGGTTGGTCTCGAACTCCTGACCTCAGGTGATCCACCCGCCTCAGCCTCCCAAAGTGCTGGGATTACAGGCATGAGCCACTGTGCCCAGCCAAAACTGTATTTCAAATTTAATTTTTTAATCAGTTGCTGTGAGTATAAATACAACTGATTTTTAAAATACTGACCATATATCCTGCAACCTTACTAAATTTACTTATTACTTTCAACATTTCTTTTTGTAGATCCCCTAAGATTATATGTTCAAAATTTTGGTATCTATTAATAAAAAGTTGTACTTCTTCCTTTCCAGTCATTTTGCCTTTAATTCTTGCCTTATTGCATCTTTCAGGAACTCCAAATGTAACGCTGAACAGAGATAGTAAGAGTGGAGATCCTTGTTTTATTCCCAGTATGTTTAGCATCTACAGTGATCTCCATTCCTTTCTTTAGATTCGTGTTTCCATCAGGGCCAAGTCCCTTCAGCCTGAATAAATTTCTATAGCATTTCTTGTAGTGAAGGTGTTCTAATTATCTATCGCTGCTTAACAAATCATTAAAAAATGTAGTGTGTTAAATCCATTACACTGACTTAATGTGGCTCACGGTTCCCGTTGGTCAGTTATTCGGAAGCAACTTAGCTGAGTGGTCAGCTTGGCTCAGGGTCTCTCATGGTGTTGGAGTCCGTGTGTCAGCCAGGGGACCAGCCATCTGAAGTAGGAAGAGCTGCTTTCAAGCTCACTCATGAAGTCGTGGACAAGCCTGTTTCTCACTGGATGCATGAGTTTCCCATTGCACTGTAACAATTACCACAAACTTGGTGGCTTAAGATGACAGAAATTTATTCTTCCCCAGTTCTGGAAGACAGAAGTTCAAAATCGGTTTCAGTGGGCTAAAGTCGAGGGGTCAGGACTGCTCTTCCTCCAGAGGCTCTAGGGCAGAAACTCTTCCCTGCCTCTTCCAGCTCCTGGTGCTACCAGCATTTCACTCGCGTCTTGTAACTGCATCCCTTCCATCCCTGCCTCTGTGGTCACACTGTTTTCTCTTCTGTGCATGCCAAATCTCTCACCACTCCATTTGTTAGAATACATGTGATTGAATTTAGAGCCCAACTGGATAAGACAAGATAATCCTCCAGTCCCAAGATCCTACCTTTAATTACATCTGCGAATCTCTCCTAAGTTTTTGCCACATAAGATCATTTTAACAGCTTTCAATTGGGTGGGTCACCTGGTAAACACTATGTGGATAACTTTTGAGGGACATTTTCAACCTACCACACTGGCTGTTGCCCAGAGACCTTAGTTCTTTGCCACTGGGCCTCTCCACAAGCTGTTTGAGTGTCTGTGACATGGCAGCTGGTGGCTGAGGCTGGGTACAGGTCAAAGTCTCTTTGTCACATCTGGCGCCTGATATAGGAAGACTCATTAGCTAGGATTTAGAATTGCTGGGCCCTTCAGCGTCTCTATTTTTTAGTTTGTTTCTAATTTTGGTTCTGTGGTACACGTGTAGGACGTGCAGGTTTGTCACATAGGTAAATGTGTGCCATGGTGGTTTGCTGGACCTATCGACCCATCACCTAGGTATTAAGCCCAGCATGGCTTAGCTACTCTTCCTGATGCTGCTCCTCCTCCCACCCCACCCCGCAACAGGCCCCAGTGTGTGTTGTTCCGCTCCCTACGTCCACGTGTTGTTCTCATCGGTCAGCGTCTCTATTTCTATGTGGCTTCTTCACATGCTCTCCATCACGCGTTCAAGGTAGCCAGACTTCTAACATGGTGGTCAGGGATCCAAAGAGCATGTGCCCTGAGAGAGCCAGGTGGCAACTCTGCATTGCTTTTTATGACTTGGCCTTAGAAGCCACGTAGTGTGTATTTAGGCCTTGGAAGCCATAATGTTGCATAATATATAGGCTATTATGAAAAATGCTGCTGTGAACATCTGTGTAGAAGTTTTTGTGTGGACATCTGTTCTCCTTTCTCTTGGGTATATACAAAAGAGTGGAATCGCTGGATCATATGGTAACTCTGTGCATAATCTTTTGAGGAACTGCCCCAAGGTTTTCCAAAGTATCTGCATTCCCACCAGCAGTATATGAGGGTTCTAATGTCTCCACATCCTTGTCAACACTGTTATTAAGTGTTATTATCTTCTTATTTATAGCCATCCTACCAGGTATAAAGTGCTACCTGATTGTGATTTTGATTTGTATTTACTGGTGGCTGATGGTGCCAGGCATCTTTTGATGTGCTTGTTGTCCATTTGTGTGTCTTCTTTGGAGAAATGTCTTTTCTTTTCTTTTCTCTTTTTTTTTTTTTTTTTTTTGAGCTGGAGTTTTGCTTTTGTTACCCAGGCCGGAGAGCAATGGCGCGATCTCGGCTCACCGCAACCTCCGCCTCCCGGGTTCAGGCAATTCTCCTGCCTCAGCCTCCTGAGTAGCTGGAATTACAGGCACGCGCCACCATGCCCAGCTAATTTTTTTGTATTTTTAGTAGAGACGGGGTTTCACCATGTTGACCAGGATGGTCTCGATCTCTTGACCTCGTGATCCACCCGCCTCGGCCTCCCAAAGTGCTGGGATTACAGGCTTGAGCCACCACGCCCGGCCCGAGAAATGTCCATTTGAATTATTTGCTCAGTTTTAATTGGATTATATGTCTTCTTCTTGAGTTGGAAGGGTTCTTTATATATTCTAGATGTAATTTCCTTATCACATGTATGATTGGCAAATACTTTCTCCCATTCTGTGGGTTAGCTTTTCACTTTCTTGATGCTGTCCCCTGAAGCCCAGTAGATTTTAGTTTTGATGAAGTCCAACTGATTTGATGTTGCTGTCTGTGGACTTTTTTACCTTACCTAAAAGAGCTTGCCTAATACAAGGTCACAAAGATGGATTAATATTTTCTTTTAATATTTTTACAGTTCTAGCTTTTACATTTGATACATTTGGATTAATTTTGTGTGTGGTGTGAGGAAAGGATCCAACTTTATTTATTTATTTTTGGCATGTGTCCCAGCATTAATTGTTGAAAAGACAATTATTTTTCCATTGGATTGTGTTGGTGGCCATCTTGAAAATCTGTTCACTGTAAATGTAAACTTCTGAATTCTTAATTCTATTGCATTCACCTATATGTCTATCCTTCTGCCAGTACCTCAATGTCTTAATTACTGTAGGTTTTCAATATGTTTTGAAATCAAGAAGTGCAAATCCTTCAATTTTGTTTTGTTTTGTTTTCTTTTTGAGGTGAAGTCTTGCTTTGTCACTAGGCTGGAGTGCAGTGGTGTGATCTCAGCTCACTGCAATCTCCACTTCCCAGGTTCAAGTGATTCACCTGCCTCAGCCTTCCAAGTAGCTGGGACTACAGGCACACGCCACCACACCTGGCTAATTTTTGTATTTTTAGTAGAGACAGGGTTTCACCACGTTGGCCAGGCTGGTCTCAAACTCTTGACCTCGTGACCCACCTGCCTAAGCCTCCCAGAGTGTTGGGATTACAGGCGTGAGCCATAGCACTGGCTCAATTTTTTTTTTTTTTCAATGTTTTGACTATTCTAGGTCTCTTGAATTTTTATATAAATTTTAGGACCAGCTAGTCAATTTCTACAAAGAAGCCAGCTAGGATTTTGATAAGAATTGTGTTGACCTGTGGATACATTTGGAGAGCATTACCATCTTTTTTTTTTTTTTTCTTTTTTTTTTTTTTTTTTTTTTTTCTTTCTGAGACGGAGTTTCACTCTTGTTACCCAGGCTGGAGTGCAATGGCGCGATCTCGGCTCACCGCAACCTCCGCCTCCTGGGTTCAGGCAATTCTCCTGCCTCAGCCTCCTGAGTACCTGGGATTACAGGCACGCGCCACCATGCCCAGCTAATTTTTTGTATTTTAGTAGAGACGGGGTTTCACCATGTTGACCAGGATGGTCTCGATCTCTTGACCTCGTGATCCACCCGCCTCAGCCTCCCAAAGTGCTGGGATTACAAGCTTGAGCCACCAGAGAGCATTACCATCTTAACAATATTAAGTCTCTTGTTCATAAGATGCCTTTCCATTTACTTAGGTTTTCCTTAATTTCATTCAACAATGTTTTGTGCTGTTCAGATCAAAAGTACATTTTTCTCTCTACTCTTTGGATTAAATAATTTATATATTTTGTCTTCAAGGTCACCTTTTTTTGAGACAAAGTCTTATTCTTGTCACCTGGGCTGGAGTGCAATGATATGATCTCGGCTCACTGCAACCGCCCCTCCCAGGTTCAGGTGATTCTCCTGCCTCAGCCTCCTGAGTAGCTGGGACTACAGACATGTGCCACCAGGTCTGGCTAATTTTTGCATTTTTAGTACAGATGGGGTTTCACCATATTGGCCAGGCTGGTCTCAAACTCCTAACCTCATGATCCGCCCACCTCAACCTCCCAAAGTGCTGGGATTACAGGCGTGAGCCACTGTGCCCGGCCTCAAGTTCACTTTTGTTTTTTTTGGTTTTCAATCTGCTGTTAAGTCCATTCGGTGAATTTTTCATTTTAGAAATTGTACTTTCCTTATACTTTCCACTTTTATAGTGAGATTCTTCATCTGTTCATCAATTATGTCTAATTTTTCCTTTAATTCTTAAACATGTGTTAATCACTGCTATAAAGCCCTTGCGTGCTTATTCCAACATATGTCTCATATCAGGATTTGTTTCTATTGACTGCTTTTTCCCTTGATTTGGGCTCATGTTTTCCCACTTTTTCACGTCTATGTATTCTTTGTTGTATGCTAGCGATACGGTTTGGCTGTGTCCCTACCCAAATCTCATCTTGAACTGTAGCTCCCATAACCCCATGTGTCATAGGAGGGAGCAGGTGGGAGATAATTGAATCATGGGGGCAGGGTTTTCCCATGCTGTTCTCCTGATGATGAATAAATCACCCTAGATCTGATGGTTTTATAAAAGGCAGTTCCCCTGAGCATGCTCTCTTGCCTGCCATCGTATGGGACACAGCTTTGCGCCTCCTTCACCTTCATGCGCCTCCTTCACATGAGTGTGAGGCCTCCCCAGGCACGTGGAACTGAGCCCATTAACCCTCTTTTTCTTTATACGTTACCCAGTCTCAGGTACGTCTTATTAGCAGCACGAGAACAGACTAATACAGCTAGATAATCATAAATAATATGTTGAAGGGAGTCAGTAGTATAGTGGTTTGAAGCATTTAAAAATTCATGCACATGCGGGGCGTGGTGGCTCATGCCTGTAATCCAATCCGAGGGCCAAGGCGGGAGGATCACCTGAGGTTGGGAGTTCACGACCAGCCTGACCAACATGGTGAAACCCCATCTTTAAAATAAATAAATGAATAATTTTTAAAAAGGAAAAAAAAAATGCATGCACAGTAGCCAAGTATCTTAGCCATAGCGCTGAGCAATTCCAGTCAATTGCTTCCTAGGAAATCCTGTGTTGCTCAGCTGTACGGAGAGGTACCAGGGACCTCACAGAGCTTCACCAAAATTTAGGCAGTGCATACAGTGGTTAAGAAGATGCAGCCGGGTGCAGTGGCTCACACCTGTAATCCCAGCCCTTTGGGAGGCTGAGGCAGGCGGATCACCTGAGGTCAGGAGATTGAGACCAGCCTGGCAGACACGGTGAAACCCTGTCTCTACTAAAAGTATAAAAATCGGCCGGGCGCGGTGGCTCACGCCTGTAATCCCAGCACTTTGGGAGGCCGAGGCGGGTGGATCACGAGGTCAAGAAATCGAGACCATCCTGGTCAACATGGTGAAACCCCATCTCTACTAAAAATACAAAACATTAGCTGGGCATGGTGGCGCGTGCCTTTAATCCCAGCTACTCAGGAGGCTGAGGCAGGAGAATTGCCTGAACCCAGGAGGCGGAGGTTGCGGTGAGCCGAGATCGCGCCATTGCACTCCAGCCTGCGTAACAAGAGCGAAACTCCGTCTCAAAAAAAAAAAGAATCAGCCGGGCGTGATGACGGGCACCTGTGATCCCACCTATTTGGGAGGCTGAGGTAGGAGAATCACTTGAACCTGGGAGACAGAGGCTGCAGTGAGCCGAGATCGTGCTACTGCACTCCAGCCTGGAGAAAGAGCAATACTCTGTCTCAAAAAAAAAAGAAATAAGATGATGTAATCTGAAGTCAGATTGCGTTAATTTAAAACTCAACCATCCCCATTACTAACCGTATAATCTTTAGCAAATTATTTCATCTCTCTATGCTTTCATTTCCCCACAAAATAGGGGTTATGATTCAGTATCCTCTTGATAGGAGATAATCAAATGAGTTAATCTGTGTGAAGCAATTGGAACAGTGCCTGGCACGTACTAAGTGCTCAGCAAATGTGAGTTCTCACTTTTTAAAAAGTGAAATAACATTCCCTAAGGGGCCAGGCTCTCCCTGCTCTGTGCCTGCACCACCTGGCCCCTTTGCTTGCTGCGTTCAGAGCTGCGTCTCACATGTTCAGGCTGTGTATGTGTTTCTTTTCTCATCTTGCTCTTCAAACCCTGGGCTCCTCCATGCCCGGGACCAAGTCTGTGAGCCAGAATCAGCCCTCTGCAGAGCGCAGTGCGCTCACTGGCGGAAGCCTCACCCCAGCTCCCCCGACCCCCACCCCGGTAAAGTTCCTCTGGAGTTTGAGGAATAGGCGGTGTTCTTTCTTCTCATCTCCCTGGAAGAAAGGTAGAGAACCACCTGTCATAAGAGTTGGGACTTACAGGCTGTCCCATCCACTCTTCCGAGAGAGAAGTACCTGACGTCACGCTCGTGGCACTTCAAATCAAAATGGCAAGCAATGGAGGGTGGGTGATTTTCTGGTAGTCTTTGCTTTGGGCTGGGATGACGTCGGCTCTGAGCGTCACACCGCCCTCCCTGTGGTGACCAAAACCACCAAGTGGCATTCTCTGTGTCTGAAATGAAAATACCTGAATTACGATTTAATACATGTACGTTGTTTATATACAATATTTCCCAAAAGGGTCTGATGACGGCTGGTTGGACGCGGGGTTCAGAGGGCCCTGAAGGGCCTGACCGTCTGCACCCCCTGCCGCTTGTCCCTGTCCTGCTCCACCCCAGTCACCCAGTAGGCCTGGGGTTACTTGCCCAAGTTTATATTCTGACTCTCCTAACCAAAGGACCTTGGAAATTCCCAGAATTTCTCTGTACCTGTTTCCTCATCTGTAAAGTGAGGATGGTCATAGTACCTCACTGGGTTCTTATGAGGATCGCACGTGTAAGGTGCATAGAACCTTGACTGATGTGCGTGTTCGTTACTAGCAAGCATCGTGATTATTCCTGATTTTCTTCCACCCCCTTGGGCCTGGGAGCCCGGCAACACCCAAGTTGGCAGGCTTTCCCTTACCTGATAGAGCAGGATTCCAGCCCAGGGCCCTAGATGACCGAGCACAGATAGAAAATGAGAAGGCCCTTTATCTGTGACATCTGAGGAAACAGGGTCCCAGAAAGAACCAGGGACTTGCCCAAGGTCACGAAACTGAAACAGCCTGAACTAGAAGCCGGATGATCCAGTGCCCGGAGAACTTTGTCCTGGGTACGGCCAGGCTGCTGGCCAACTCCCTTAGGGCTTTGGAGTGGAACTTGATGTCTGACACCTTTTTTTCTATACAGCAGGCTGTGGGATTTGGCTTGACGGGGTTGGACTATGAGCACTGTGAACATTGCCAATTGGGTAAGAAGTGAGCTGGCTGGGCTGCCCCCGCCCGCCGAGGCAGGAGCCACAGCGCAGCTGGGATGAGGCTTCTGGGCTGGGGCCTCTCAGCAAACACACTTCCTTTGGGATCTCGGGCTGGGGGCTCCAAGGTCCCAGCTCCAAATATGCTCTTTCTGGTGGATTCTAGGGGGATATGTCTTGCCCCTACTCCTACCTTTTCTGATAGATTACAGGTCCCTGGCAGATCTCTGCTCAGCCCAAAACCCCACCCATGTGAGCTGGTAAACCAAGACTGGGGATGGCCCACAGTCCACATCTATCATCTTGGCCTTGACCCCGCTTCTCTGCGTCAGCCTCCCACGCTGTCCCCCATGAAATAATCGGACCTTTACTACCTGCCAGCTTTCTTCCTTGAACCCCCTTTCTTCATGACACCCCCTCCCCAGGCCTGAGCACAGCAGCCCTGCAATGAATGCATCTTTGTTAATCGGCCCATCATCTCTAAACCTTCAAGGCAGGGACCATGCCCGTTCTTGTCACTTCACCCCCTCATCCCATGCAGCCTCTGGCACAGCGGAGGTCCTAAATCAATACTCATCGAAGGACGGAGGATCCCTGGGGAACTGTCCGTTACTGGGGCCGGGAGAACTCAATTCCGACTTTGGGAATAAGATTTAATTAAGATTTTCGTTTCATGACAGGCAGTTGTGTTTTTTAAAAAAGCCATATCCAGTTTCTAAATGCTAAGTGCCTTGAGATGAGATCAGCAGGGCAGTTCCAGGAAGAAGCCAAGGGCTGAGGTCCCTCCCAGAGAAGGCGAGGTCTAAAGAGTCATAGGCAGCTCTGAAAGGGCAGGTCAGCTAGTGGGTTCTGCAAGGAGACAGAAAGGGTAAATGACACGTTTCCCAGGCCTTCCCAGCCTTGAAATGAGCCATGCGCTGGCTTTCTAACTGTTGAGGCTTCCAAACCTCATCAGTTTGGACACTGTGCAGCCAGAGCCAGCCTTGAGGACATTTCTGCCGTCACCCTCCACCAACATCAAGTATCAGCGACAACTCCGGTTCCTTCACATCGCAGCTCAGCCCTGACCAGAAAACAGGGAGGAGGAGAAGAGAAACAAGCTCATGTTTAGCTCTTCAGGGCCAAGGAGAGGTCTGAATTCCTTTCTGGGATTCACTAGGATTGGGGTTGTTAGTATAACGTGAGCTTCCGAAGTCCCGTGGGAACGTAAAACAGCGAGAGAGCATCGGGGGGCAGAGTGCATTGATGGGGGTCGACGGGAGGGCCCCCAGCAGCTTCTCAAAAAGGGTCCTAACGCATCAGAGGTCGGGACCAGTGCTCGAGACAAATGTCAGGGTGTCCTGAACTGACAGTGGGCAAGGACTGCTGGGGTGGAATTGAAATTTGGTGAAGGGCAGGATTCTCTAGAAGTCAGAGTGCTGGTGTTGACCTACCAGTTTAGGGCAGCGATCTGACAGTCGTTTGCCATCTGACTATGTGGAGAGCCTTGAACAACCCCTGTCCCTGTTGCTGCCTCTGTGCCCTGCCCCTTGGCCTTAAAAGCAGGGCTTAGGCTGGGTACAGTGGCTCACACCTGTAATCCCAGCACTTTGGGAGGCCGAGGCAGGAAGATCTCTTGAAGTCAGACGTTCAAGACCAGCCTGTCCAACATGGCAAAAACTCCATCTCTACTAAAAATACAAAAATTAGCCAGGTGTGGTGGTGCACACCTGTAGTCCCAGCTACTTGGGAGGCCGAGGCAGGAGAATTGCTTGAACCCAGGAGGTGGAGTTTGAAATAAGCTGAGATGGAGCCACTGCACTTCAGCCTGGGCGAGAGGGTGAGACTTTATTTTAAAAAAAAGAAAAAAATACGGCTTAAAATTTCCCCCTAACAGTGGCTAAGGCTGCCTTCAGTTTTTCACCTCATCCAAACCTCATCCCAGAGGCAGTTTGGAATTCGAGAGTTGTCGCTTGCAGGGTAATAATTAAAGTTGAGGGAGTGTGCGAGGTCCCTAAGGGGGAGCAGGGCCTGAAAGGAAGGCAGGTCACCAGGGGCAGCCCCCAGGACACTCCAGGAAGTGGGGAGATGCGGGGGGGGGGGGCCGGCTACGTCACAAACCTGCTAGTCCCTGTAGTGAAGGACGAGGTGCAGGGTGGAGCGGGTATTAGAAGCCACAGGGCAAGGTGCAGGGACATTTGTTACCATGGAATAGGGGCTCTCCAGAGGGGATGGGGAGCTGGAGTGGCTGGCTGAGTTTTATGACATGCACAGACCGGGTAAACCTTGTGTACGTAGATAGCATCCCGGCTTCAGAGCCGGCGTAGAGACCCGGCTTCGCGATGCTGGCTCTGCCTCTTGCTACCTGGACAACACTGAGCAAGTCTGGAGTTCCATCATCTCTTTTGGAAAACGTGACTATTAATAGAATCCACTCTGCAGGGCGGTGGAGAGAATGGGAGGAGCCAACGCAAAGCGTTCGACGTAGCATGTGTGCTTAGTACAGAAGCAAAGCAAACAGAAAGGCAAGCTTCTCGCCCAGCTCTAGAGGACCCGGTGGCAGGAACCGTGTCTGCCAAGGATGACGGGCAACAAACTGTCTCTCGTGCCCAGACTGGCAGGTCTCTCTCCTGCCGCCCGCCTTTCTTACGTAAGAGCCACACAGGTGGGCAGCTGGGGTCCGTGCCATGTAGGTCAGAGGTATCTGGGACCACACCTCGACGGCAGCCCCAGGGCGGGCTGGGGCGGGTCCCCAACTTATGCCCAACCCCATGGCCTCATCACCCGGAACCTTGGGCATTCACGGCCACTGGCTCCCATACTCAGCATGCCTTAGCTGAGGGAGCAGAGGGGATGCTGAGTCCTGCGCCTGCCAGGTGCACGAAGGAGGCAGGTGAGCACCCCGGGGCAGCCCGACCTCCAGGCACACCCTCTACCGTGAGTCCTCTGCGGGAGTCTTCAGGCTGGGAATTGGGAATCAGGAGGGAGCCACCACCAGCGGTCTGATCTTTGAGGTGAGGTAGTCATGCAGACGAAGGAGAAGCGGGGGCGTGGGGCCCGCTGTGCAGGAAGATGGGGAGGCCGGCGTGAAACTCCCCATCAGGCTGTGTGGTTGCTACCGGGAGCCTCAGGCTGTGCACAGGCCCGTGTGACCAGCACTGCGGGGCTGGGAGGAGACGCTCCTCTTCTCCCTGTTTGGGGATTTTAGGATGCGGGGAGCTAGTTAGGCAACACCTTCCATGGAGAACATTCTCCAGCCACTGGGGATTCCGTTCTGCTTTGCCTACTGAGCAGAGAGGGGTGAGAACTGCCAGAGTGACCGGGAGGCTGGTGAGTGGCAGCCAGAAGTCTCTGCAGAGCGGGAGTCCTGGAGATGTGATTTGGTTTGCCCGTGAGCTGGCCTTGGAGAATGGGGACCACAGCCCCAAGGCAGCCGCCTCCTGCGACGCCTGTGTTGTCCTCCATGGAATCTGTGGGTGTGGGCTTGGGAGGCCGTAAATTACAGTTGGAGCAGATGAGTCATGCCCAGGAAGGAGGGCAGGTGTCCCCTCACCCAGCCGGGCTGCCGGCGGTGACTCACGCTGTATCTCTGTTGCAGGGCGGTCCAGTGGAGCTGGGCCTCTCGGAAGGTGCTGTGGCGCTCCCGGGGGGACTCCGCGACACGTTCTCTGAGGTTCTGGCTCTCTCCCGGGCAAGCTCACAGGCTGCAGCCTCCCCCCAGGCACCATGCCGGAGGCGCTCCTGCTCAGGTCGGCCAGCTCCTTCTTGAGGACCGAGTAAGGAACAAGGAGCCCACCGTCTCCCACCTCCCAGCCCCCAGACAGTCTCCCAGGGAGAGTCGTTGGCAGGGAAACTGGACCCCCCCAGACTTGGGTTTGGGGTTTTTTATTCTGTCGGCCATCCTCTCAATCTTGCCAAATTACCTTTTTCTTCTCGCTCCCCAAAAGCTTCACGAAAGCCCACGGGTAATAATGATGAGAGCTCAGTAGGTACTAAGCACTTCTCATGTATCACCTTCTCTTTGCGCTAGCCACACGATACAGGCAGAAAACTGAGGGCCAGAGAGGAACCGTGCCTCGGCCGTGGTAACGCAGCTTGTAAAGTGAGCTGAGCCCAAGCAGGCAGACAGACTGGTGAACTTCGATGCCATCCTGTTTCAAGAAAGCATTCATGGAGTACCTACTGCATACATGAGAGTGGTCTGGTGGCCGAAGGCTGAGTGAGAAGAGAGGGCAACACAAATAAATAGGAAATGGATCCTCATCTATGAAGCATTCACCTGGGAAATGAGGGTCCTCCTCAATTTATGCGTCACACACATAGTGACAACTTGAGAAGGGTTAGGTGCAATCAACATACACTGAGCTCCAACAGTGAGTACTCACGGGCAGAGGACGGAGCTGAATCAGAAGTGGCCCCAGCTCTCAAGCCATGTGTGAGCCAGAGCCCAAACCTGAGTGTCCAAGAGCCATAGGGGTGAGAGGGTGTTGGGGAAGTCTAGGAGGGCTTCCTGGAGGAGGAGTTGAAGGACGCTTGGGAGGTTCTGTGTTCAAATGGTCCCCATCAGCTCCTCTGGCAAGGTAGAAGGAGTAAGGAGACCCCAATCTAGCAAGAGACGGTTAAGAGAAAGGCGTCGCGCAGACGCTCCCGGGCTCCTCTGCACCCTCACACACATCTTACATCATATTTGCCCAGACACGCCTTTTGCTCTGTTGCTCCCGTGCTGCTGGGTAGGTGCGGATAAAGTTGTTTGTTTTCTGTGAAAGGGGAGCAAGGCAATGAGTTTCCCGTGTGAAGCTCAGACGTGAGCTGAGGGCCGAAAACGATTCCTTGTCCTCATCTGGGTGAAGGTGGGGGGCGGGGGGCTGTCCTTGTCGGCCCTTCTTCCTCCTGGGAATTCGAAACCCAGACAGAAGCCAGTCCGCCGCCTCCGGCCGTTCTCCCACCGTTGTGGTCACTCCATCATGCTATGTGACTTCGGTCAGCCTCCGGGGCGCTGCCTTCCAGGAGGAGCATAATTTTCCAGAAGGACGGGAATGACCCATTAGTCACCTTCGGGGCGCCCTTGGTGAACCCCACGATGGCAGCGTCCACTCACCTGTAGATCAGCTGCGGCCCCCGGTCCTTCCTAGAACGGCAGCGAGAGTCAGGAGCAGGGCCCAAAATGCTTTAGAGGAACCAGAGTCGGGGCGGCTCCCCAGTTTTCTTCGAGGAGCACGTGATAGGTCCATCGTGGGACGTGTCCTCCAGTAACCTACGGTTCTAACGAGCTTGGCTGTTCGTTTTCTATCTGTTACAAAGAGAAATGGGAACGTAGGAGTGAGATGAGAGGCTGGAAGCCAGCTGCTTTCGGCGGCAGACGTTGGCGGCTAGTCACAGAGGCGAGGATTGTCAACTGGAAAATGGCCGAGCATGGTGGCTCACGCCTGCGATCCCAGTACTTTGGGAGGCCAAGGCGGGAGGATCGCTTGAGCCCAGGAGTTGGAGACCAGCTGTGGCAGCATCACAAGACCCTGTCTCTACAAAGAGTACAAAAGTTATCCAGGTTTGGTGGTGCGGGCCTGTAGTCCCAGCTACTCGGGAATCTGAGAGGGGAGCATTGCTGAGGCCTGGAGGTTGCAGTGAGTGGTGATTGTTCCCCTGCACTCCAGCTTGGGTGACAGAGCAAGACCCTGTCTGCAACATATAAATAAACAAATACAGTAAATACAGCTAGGCATGGCGGCACATGCCTGTAATCCCAGCACTTTGGGAGACTGAGGCAGACAGATCAGAAGGTCAGAAGTTCGAGACCAGTCTGGCCAACATAGTGAAACCCTGTCTCTACTAAAAATCCAAAAAATTTAGCTGGGTGTGGTGGCAGGCGCCTGTAATCCCAGCTACTCGGGAGGCTGAGGCAGGAGAATCGCGTGAACCTGGGAGGTGGAGGTTGCAGTGAGCTGAGATCACACCATTGCACTCCAGCCGGGCGACAGTGCGAGACTCCGTCTCAAAAATACATACGTACATAGAAAATAAAAACTGAAAAACGACGATTACGAACAGCAAGTGTAAGACAGCAGTCACGACGAGCAGAGGCAGATGGCCCCAGCAGTTTCACTTGCTTCTGTGTGACAAGTCAGGTCAGGAAAGCCTGTTACTCGTTATAACCCTGAGTGAGCAGGAAAAAGCCACTGGAGGTTTAGCACATTCTATTTCAGATGACATCTCCTTAAAGGAACCGCCTCTCAAAGCCCCTAGGAAGGAAAAGATCAAGCTTAGTTCATTTGGAAAATTAGGTTTTGATATTCTGTTAATCATGCACCCCAATTTCTGTAAGCCTAGGGCATAGAGAGTTGAAGACGCGCCTTGGGCCAGCCGCAGGGAGCAGAAAGGTATTCTCGTTAAACAGATGCTGGAGAGGGCCAGGGGCCACCCTCTCATTGAACGATTGCTGGACAGGATCAGTGTCTGAGCAGCAAGGAGTCTGATACTGGGTACTGGCCCTCCAGGAAAAGGCACCCACCCACAGCGAGAAGGTGATTCCAACAGGCTCACCCTCCCTACAAACAGAAGGTTCTAATCACGATGACTACGCTTCACCCTTGGCTTCCTTCGGTGGCTGTCTTTTCATTTAGTCGTTGTGGAGTTATTTTAAAACCAGAACCTGTTTACACTCATTTTATTGTGGGGACAGAAGTGCTGCTGATACCTTTTAATAAGGAGGATTTAAAAGCAGGTTGGTTTGTGAGGACGCAGTGCAGATGGTGGGAGCTGGCGGCCAAGGACAGTCCCCCGCCTGGCTAACGTGGGGGTGGCCGCCCGGCTGGCGATCTCAGAGGCGGATGAGAGCGGCTAACTCTAACCCGGGCTGCTGTCCACCCTGCTGTCTACCGTCTCCTGAGGACACAGGCCGAGATGCGGCGGGGCATCCGCCAAGTTCGCAGTCTTCCCCAGATGACCGCGGGGCGGGCCCCTGAGCCTAGCCACGCGTGTATGTCCCTCCTTGGCCATCGCTGCCTGAACCCAGAGCTCAGGGGCCGTTTGGTAACACTGCAGCCCCAAGTGGAAGCTGCTGCTACCTGCCTGTCGCAGAGAGCCCTAACCAGGGATCCAAAGTCAGCAGGGCGAGTTCCGCCGCCTTCAGGCGCCTCTGTCCGCCCCTCCAGGAGGCCTCGGCCCAGAAGCCCACTTTGCCATCTCTTCGGTTTCTCTCCAACCTCCCTGGAGCGGGTCGCCACAGCAATGGAAGGGCTGCTCCAGCCCGGTGGCCCAGGCCTGGCTCACAGATTTCCCGAGAACAGCGCCATTTCGGTTCCCCAGTCAGCCCCCTCCTCCCCGTGCCCCCCACCTTCATAACCTTCTGATATCTTTCGCTTTAAAACCCATCTCAGGTTCTTAAACAGACTGCCGCCGGGTGGGCCTGGCTGTGTTCACAAACTTAGTTTTGTTCGGAACCTGCAGTACCGACAAGGAGTGAGGCGGTGTGTGCGAAGCAGGTAATTGACCCGGCTTCCCGGGAGCTGGGCGGGGGCGCGCCGGCCGCACCCTGACTGACAGACACCCGGGACTCCCCGGAGCCACGGTCCTGCCCTCAGGGACACTGACGAGCTGCGCAGGTCGCAGGCTGCACAACTCCAGCGGATTCGGCTTCACGTAGTTGTTGACTTGCGAAATGTGTCTCTGGAGTTGTGTCACCGTGCGACTCTGTGCAGTCTTGAAATCCATCAGCTCAGCCATCCAGGAGGCTGAGGTCTGGCCAGGTGGTGCCAAAGGGCAGTCAGGCAGAGATGATCATCAAAGCCCAGAAACCCAGGAAACGCATGGGCTGGCCAAAAGGAGAGACCCTTTAGCCAGGTCACCGAGCCTGGGAGGCCAGGGGATCTGGGCCAGGAGTGAAGCTAGGAAGCCTGTCTTCCCCATGGAGACAGCAGACGTGGGGTGCACCCACAGTGGCACGGAAGAGGGGAGGCCCTCACTGGGGGCCTGAATTGGACCCCTGCGAGCCCTGGGAGTACCTGAAGCTCCACTCAGAGTTTCAGGGCATGGCTGTGGACTGGTGGGTGCAGAGAGTGACAGGTGGGGGCACCCCCGCCCCTGAAGCCTGCCCTCTCCAGGAGTGGGGTTCAGAATCCTCCAGTGCAGACCTCAGCCCCTTTCTCTTCCAGGTGGGGACGTTGAGAGCCCGAGAGAGGCATGAACTTGCCCAGGGTCACACGGTGACAGGGAGCACAGCAGGGCTGGACTCCTCTTTCTCCCGAGCCCTCAGAACCTGCAGGGAGGCTGGGTGGGGGCAGGGGCAGCCCCTACAACCACTGAGGTCTTGTCCCGTGACTCCCACTGTGGACTCCTCTGTGGATGGCCCCAGCATGTGCAGGAGACAGAGATGCCAATGGCCCCTGAGGGTGCTGAGATTGTGCCAGGCCAGAGTTCCCCAGCCCAGGCCAGTCCCCCACGTTCTAATGAATGTTTTTCCAGGGCCCTCCACCAACCCAGCTCACTGACTGATGGGCAGCCGCTCTCCAAAGAGTCCCTGAACCATGCTCTCGAGTTTTCCGTGCCAGAGAAGGTACCCAAGGCCCAGTGGGACACTCCAGGTAAGCCAGCTGGGGGCTGCGGGTGGGGCAGAGCAGGAAGCTACACTGTGTTGGGTGTGCTGGAGGGGTAGGGGGGACCACCACACAGAACTGCGAGGAGGAGCCACTCCCGGGGACCCCACCAAACCCCCTCCCTCATGGCCACCAGCAGGGCAGGTGTGATGGAAAGCAATGGGGGTGGGGAGATTTTTTTCTTCAAGAAGGTTGGGAAGGTGACAGCTAGGACACCACTGGGGGCCAGGGCTTGGGAACTCGGATCTCCAGCCCAGGGTGGCTGAAGGACAGGAGGAAGCCCAGGTAAACACAAAAAGCCCTGGGATTTGGGGGCTGATTAAGCGCGGTGAGGGGCAGGCAGATGGCTCAGGGTAGAAAAGTTTGTTTTGGCGGCTTGACACATCGCGTGTTCTTTTGATCTTCACCATCAGATAAATTGTGCCTTAAGGAAGGCAGGGTTGTTTACTCTGAAGAGTCATCAGAATGATAATAATACAGCTTTTGTGCACTTTTGTCGGCTGCACAACATTGTAGCAACAATGGAAGTTATAAAACGGAAGGGAGGGGGCCGTGGTGGCTCGGGCCGTTGTCCTGGCGCTTGAGGAGGCGAGGCTGTGCGTTCAAGGCCAACCTGGGTAAAATAAGAACCGCTCATTCATGAAAACAAAACAAAACAAAACAAAAATCGTAAAGGAAACCACAGGTACCCAGCACGGAGGGCCACTGCCGCCGGACCAGCTGCCCCACCCCAGGCCCAGTGTCTCGGGTGGCCTTGGCAGGGATCTGGCCTGAGCTGTGGGGGTGGGTCTTTCCTCTCGTGCCCCGCCCCCACCCCAGAGGTAAAGGAGAGGGGATCCGGCCAAGAAGACGACCAACCGGTTTCTGAGACTGGTTTGAAAGGCACTGGAGGGAGGCCAGGGCCAGGGCCAGCTGGGTCCAGGGAGCCTCCCGTGTTCATCTTCCCAGGATTCCAAGGCATCTCGCTGGCTTGCTGAGCCACCTGGGACAAGTCACGCCAGCTGGCTCAGACGCTCCAGGCTTTGGAATCCCTTCTCTGGGCTGCTCAAAGAGCAGGTGTTGGCACCAGGGGACTGGGCCACAGCAGAGCCCTGCAGCTCAGCACGCCCCGAGAGTGAGTGATACTGGCATTCCTGTAGTTCCAGGGGCAGAAGGGAGCCAGTGTGGGGAGGCTCCGTGTCCCTTGGAGCCCCTGAAAAGCACCTGGCATCCCCAGGGAGAAACACATAATCCCCAGCCCTGCGGGCCTCCGTGGCTTCATCTGAACGGCTGTCATCTGGCAGCTGTGCAGTGGCAGACACGCAGCATGGACAGGTTTTTTGTTTGTTTGTTTGTTTGTTTTTGAGACGGAGTTTCGCTCTTGTTACCCAGGCTGGAGTGCAATGGCGTGATCTCGGCTCACCGCAACCTCCGCCTCCTGGGTTCAGGCAATTCTCCTGCCTCAGCCTCCTGAGTAGCTGGGATTACAGGCACGCGCCACCATGCCCAGCTAATTGTTTGTATTTTTAGTAGAGACGGGGTTTCACCACGTGGACCAGGATGGTCTCGATCTCTTGACCTCGTGATGCACCTGCCTCGGCCTCCCAAAGTGCTGGGATTACAGGCGTGAGCCACCGCGCCTGGCTGTGGACAGGTTTTAAACAAGCAGGGGAGGGAGTCCCAGAGAGGGTCCCCTCAGACAGGGCTGGGGTAGCAGCATCGGAGCAGCCAGGGGCCAGATGGGAGCATGGAGAAGGCCCTGGATTTGGTGGAGAGGCAGGGACTGGGTGGGCACTGCAGGGGAGGTGCCAAGGCTCCTCTAGTGTATCGGGACTTTGGGAAGTTGGCAGGGATGGCCGAGGCGGGCGTGGCCCGGATCCCCCATCCTGTGTGCTGGGCTGTGAGGGAGACTGGGATGGACAATCTTCTTTCTTGCCCTCAAAGAACCCCCGGTCTGAGGGCAGACAGGTCCTCTGTAAAGGGCAGGGAGAGGCTGAGGAAGGAGGGCTGCTCTCCGGGAGCTGGGGGCCAGGGTGGGCCCCCTGTGTTAGAAGGGCCTCCAGCTGTCCTCAGAACCTCAAGCTCCCTCTAGGCTTAGAGGTCTGGCCCGAGTGCTCTTCCCTTGGGAGTTCAGCTTCCAGCGCTGGTGACAAGGAGAAAGGGACAGTTTGGGACGGGTTGAGGAGTCACCGTGGTTGTCAGCAGGCGCCCAGAGCGGAGGCCCCTGGGGGACCCCAGGTGCCGCCCAGGGCAGTGTCGAGCAGGCTTCATGGGCTCCTGTAGGCCTGGCTCGGGGGCCATTCTCTGTCCAGCGCCCTCTCCTGCATCGCTGGCATCTCTGGGGGTACAGGGGGATCCTCTGCACTAGAGCGTGGGTGAGTTGCAGATCCTTGTGGAGAGAGTGTCCACCGTGGGCCGGGCCTGGAGCAGAGCTTGGACTCTTTCTTGTTGACTCCCCAGAGGCTTGGGAGCCCCGGGCTCTAGTCTCTGTACGGGACGGGAGATTGGGGCTGGCACAGATTGGGAGGGAGGTGGAAGCTGCCCTTTCACAAAGCACTTTTGATAAGATGGAGAAAAGGCAACTATGCCTATCAAAGACTGCTGGGGAGGAGGGATTTGGGGGAGTGGGAGAGCGTAAAGTCCTCCTTCCCCACACAGCTGTGCCCTGAATCAGCCCAGTTAAGGGACCTTGTATTCCTTCATTTTATCGTCCTATCAGCAGCAGAAAGGCACATGTATCATTCCCATTTGGTAGAGGAAACAGAGCTCAGAGAGGGTTAGTGATTTTCTCAGAGTCACACAGCTGGTAAAGGTGGAACTCTTAACTGGCCACACCGCGTCTTGGGGACCTAGATAACATTGTGCAGTCTGGTCTCCCAGGTCTGACCCCTCCAGGTCTGGCCAGCCCCTGCCTCCCTTCCATCTAACTGCGGACCCTGGCAGCCCCTCTGAGGAGCTCTGGGAGTCTTGTCCACAGGAATTAAGGTTCGCTCTGGAGCCTTCAGAGGCGCCCAGGTCGCTCTGAGTTCCCCAAAAGTTTGAGGTCCTGAACTCTGGTCCCCAGGCTGAGCTCTGAGCTGCCCCACTGGCTACACTCCCAGGAACAGCTGCTCGAAGCCGGGCCCCAGGGCACTGGAATCTGACCTTCACACAAAGACAGCCTTGCGCTGGGCCCTGGAGACTTTCTAGGCCTTTCTAGGCCTTTCTAGATGGAGCATGAAGCCCAGCTGGAGAAGGGTGGCAGCGTGGAGGCCACAGAGAGGCGAGGGCACGGGGTGGGGGGTCGGGGGGGACCTGCCGAGGCCGCTGCCAGGGCTGGCTCCACGCCCCTCCTCCCGGGAAACCACACCCCCTGGGGAGCGTTTGTGGTTTGGAAGCAAGGTGCTCAGCTCCCCTGGTCTCCAGCCCAGTGAAGCCCTTTATGGGTCAAGGGATTTGCTGGGCCTCCCTCCGTTTGCCACTCCCGCCCGCCCTTCCCAAATGCCACAGGGGGTGGTGTTTCAGGCTGGAGCTAGAACTAGCAGCCAGAAAGAGGCCCCATAGGACCCTTGTCCTCAAGAAGCTCAGAGTCTGAGGCCAGGTAGCAGGAGGAGGTCATTGGGACAGTGGGGGGCAGAGGACCCGCCTGTCCCCGCAGCCTCTGATGGCGGTGGGGGTGGGGGCTGGCAGGAAAGGCTTCCGAAGGGTCAGAGTGGATGAGTGCAGGTAATGCCTTCTCCGTGATATGGAAACAGGTGGTCATCCCGGCCCTGCCAGCCAAAACCAGCGAAACCTCTGGGGGTCCTTAGAGAAACGCTTTCCACGGGGGCTAAGGCACCCACCCAACACCTCTGCCTGGACAGCCTCAGACACTGCCTGGGCGTCCCCGCCTGGGGCCCTGCCATGTGGGGCACCTGGGCAGGGTGCCCAAGTTCTTACCCAGATCTGGCTCAGACCCGGCTTCTCTCTGGCGGATGGAGACCCAGCCTGAGGTCTCCTCTGCACCTCCTGAGCACGGTCAGCTTTACAGGGGCAGGCAGAACCCGTCTTGGATCTCTTACCACAGTGGTCCAAGCCTCGAGGCCTGGACAGGTGGAATCCTGGAGGCAGGATCAGAAAGCTGAAACAATTCCCATGGAGGGGCACATAGCGAACATCTTGTCCATCTCCATTGCAATTCAGATGGGGAAACTGAGGCCCGGGGAGACCAGGGATCCGCCCAGGGTCACACTGCTCTGGCGGCCAGAACTCAGAGCTCTTGAGTCCCCATGGAGAAGGCTGAGAGTGGCAGCAGCAGGGTCCTCTCCGCTTGGGCACAGAGGCACTGCCCGAGGGTTTGACCTTATCTCTCGTCATGTTCTGAGGCTCATGTGGCCTCTTCCTCTTCCGTATCCCCAAGAGTGCCTTGCATTGGGCTGGCCCTCGGTACGGGGTTCCGTGTGGAGAGAGGAGCCCTCCTGGGGCTGGTCCCTGCCTGGCCTTTGGAGGAGGGCCTTTGGGGTCAGTGCCCTGCAGGAACGTTCTCAGAGATGTGTCCCGGGCCTGAGAACCACCTCTTCCTCCATCTGCACAATCGGCCCCTTTCCTGCAGCCTTTCCCACAGACCGCAGAAAACAGGCCCAGCCTCCCGCTCCCTGCTTTGTGTTTCTCCTTCCCAGCTAATTGAGTGGCCGCCTCAGCTCTTTAGACGTCTTTATTCCAGAACCCCAGAGAACACGGCTCCCTGCCTGCCCAGTAGCCCCCAGCATAAAGGGTGGATTGATAAGATCCAAGCCAGGGTCAGGCCAAGACAAGTGGCAGAGGGAGGAAGCAGGAGAGGGAGGGGGAGGCAGCAGGGAGTGCCAGCCTTGCCTGGGAAAGCCCACCTCCGGCTCTCTGCGGGTGCTGCATTGGCAGCAGGCTGGGAGCCTGCCGGGTTCTCCACTGCACTCGGGACAGTCATTGATAGCATTTCAGAGTCAGCTCCCGTTGGGATCTGGGTGCCTTTCTGGGCAACTGAGACCTTGATTGTGCCCTGGCAGTTACCGCAGCAGGGATCTTAGTTTGGGCATGGGACAGAGCTGACGGTTGTGCCCTGTTGACGGGGCACAGGGGAGATGGGAATTCCTTTAAGGACTGGCAACTCACCCTGATTTCCTGAGTGTCCCCTACCCACGGGAAAGAGGCAGAGAGGCAGGCTGAGCGGTGGCACAGCAGACGTGGGCCCAGCCACATCCCTCCCTCACGCTTTGTTCTGAGCTGCCCAGCACGTGGCGGAGTCAGGGGACTGGGCACACTCTCTGCCACCCCGACACCATCCAGGAGAGAGTAGACTCTGGACTCCCAAACTCCATTCACTGAACAGCCCCCAGCTACTGACACAAGGCAGCTGCCAGGACCCACTGAGGTGTAGTCCCAACTCTGCCCCGAACTCTGTTGTGACCTGGGCCATCCCCGCCCCCTCTGGGACTCCGTTTTCTCTTCTGTAAAAGTACCGTCTACCTCTGATCCGCTGTGTGCGGAAACTCCCTGCCCCCACTTCCCAAGACGACCGATCTGGCTGAGGTCTCCGCCTGTATTCCTGAGGCAGCGAGAGGCATCACATGCTTCATTTGATTTATCCCTTCAGCAAACACTTAACTTGCACCAGAAGCTCAGAGTCTAGGTCCAAAGGCTGGAGAGAGATGCCGTGAACACCCACAATGTGCTAAGCCTTTTAAGAATAATGCGTTGACACAGAACTTCTCAGTGTGGCTTGTGCATTTCCGTATGCACATTTTTTGGTCCTCTTCACTCAGTGTTATACGGCGAACATTTCCGTATGTCATTAAATATTCTTTTAGTACACTATTTTAATGGCTGCATAGGAACGCATGATATGGCTCTCCCATAATG
Organism: Saimiri boliviensis; assembly: GCF_048565385.1. Taxonomy (NCBI): domain Eukaryota; kingdom Metazoa; phylum Chordata; class Mammalia; order Primates; family Cebidae; genus Saimiri; species Saimiri boliviensis. The sequence goes on from NC_133450.1 coordinate 741,107, forward strand.
AGCGGAGTAGACTAAGCCCCTGTGGACATTCAGCTTGTTTCCGACGGCTTTGCTAATAGACACAGAGCTGTGCACGTATCCATGTCCACGTTCTTGCGGGACCTGTCTCCGATGGCTTCCCTTGAGTAACTTCCTAAAAGTATGATTGCTAAGTGCAAGCATATTCTGGTTTTAAGCCCTTGGACGTATCTCGTCAGTTACCCCAAGAGAGCTGTAATCGTTCACGTTCTGCGCCGCACTGTGCCTTCCAAACAGTGGATACTGTCTGTCTGCCTGGTTGTCTCTTCGCTGCTTCAGGTCATTTGCTTTTAGGAGGTGAGTTCTTGTGGCTTCAGGAGATGGGCGTTATCACGAGGGAAGGCAGGGGGAAAAAAGAAGCTTAGGAAGAGGCCGGTAGGGAATGGGGAGAAACAGGCCTTCGTGGCTCCCTGCTCAGGTGACAGCCCGCGTTGCTGCGATTCAGGTCCCCCCGCCCCGCTGCCACCGCCTGCTGCCGTGCACCCCACTCACTGTGCTGTGACTTCTACCACCCCCTTATCTCAGCTCGGCCGTCCTGATCTCCCCAGAGGTGGGAACACACAGACATGAGAAGAGGGGGAGCATTGCGGACCCCAGGCTGGGAGACGCACCAGTCTTCCCTTCTTTCAGCTCTCAAGGGCAGGAGTGGGCCTGGCAGCTGGCACCCAAGGCTGAGGCCACTGAGCAGGGCAGGCCCTGCCTGGATCTCTCAGGGGTGCAGGATGGGAAAGCAGCCTGCGAGCCCTGCTTGGGCAGATGCCTGCTCTGTGAGCCTGTCTCTCTCTGCGCCTAGGCAGCAATGTGACCTGCCTCCTCATCAACCACCCTGGGGACAAGGACGAGGTGGGAGACATGAAGCCTGGGTCCTCTAGACACACAGTCACTGGGTCTCCAGGCCTCCTGGGACTGGGGTGGGGCAGAGGTCAGCTCATTCTTCCCACTGGCTTCTGCTCGGGACCAGGCTGCTGCTGGTAGCCAGGACGCAGAGAGGCGGGAACCTGACTTCCAGGGCTCCAGGCTGGTGGGAGAGGCAGCCCCGACCATGACTCCATCCTCCTCCATTAGGCTCGAGGATGGGGGTCTTCAGTGAAGAGGCAGCACGTGGTCCTTGAAGGGCAGTAAAGTGTCGACGTGATGACGGGAACGGCGTGGTAGGCAGTCACAGCACGGGCAGAGGCAGAGGTGACGCAAAGGGAACTGGGAGCAGTTCAGGCTGGCTGTAGGCTGTGTATGTGTGGAGGCTGGGAAGCATCAGCGAGCCCCTGAGGACGGCCTGCTTCGGAAGCCGTGGTACAGATGTCTCCCTGTGGTCGGTGAGAGTCATTGGAGGCTTCTGAGCAGGGCAGACCTGAGTTTAGCAAGGTCACTCTGGGAGCCTCAGGAATGTGGGAAAAGGCTGGTGGCTGGAGGTCACGGCTGCTCTAGGTCACCGAGTCTGAGCCCGGCACAGAACTTGGCGGGAGGCATGAGGCATGATAGTTCTTCCCGGAGGAGATGGGAGATGTGGTGCCGGGGTTTTCCTTGAAGTCCGCCATGAGAGGCAGCGCCCCTCATGGGAACAGAACGGACTTGGGTATGGAACTGTGGGGGCTTGGATGCCAGCTCTGCCACTCAGCAATTCAGCTGGGAGGTGGCAGTGGTGACGGGCAGAGAAAGACATGATTCACGGCAGGTGCTCAGTAAGCAGCAAGCAAGAGACATCCCGGCCTCAGCGAGGGCAGGGGCCGCCCCTTCCCACGGGATCTCCTCTTCTGGCTGGTCTAGGGGCTCAGACAGGTCCCGCCAGCTCAGCTGAGCTTCTGCAGAGAAAAGGCTGGGCCATGCGGCTGGCCTGGGGGCCTAGTCACCCTTGGGGGTCGTCCAGGCTGAGGGTTCTTGTCCCTGTCGTGAAACAGCTGGGCCAACAGGGAGACGGACCCTGCGAACCTGCAAACCTTCCTTCCCTTCGCATGCCTCCGTCCCTCCTTCCAGGAAGGATGCGAGACGAGCTGACACAAAATTTCAGGCCCCGTGAGAGAGGAAACAAGAGAGAGGCAGAACCGTGCGGCTAACGGGAGAGGAGCCGTTAGGAGAAGAATTCTGTCCAAACTGTCCATCGAGATTTGAAACACTCCTTTCTCTTGATTCGGTAAACCTCCTTCTAATCATCTAAGCCTAGAAGGGGGGCTGGAGGCTGGAGAGCAGGTGAGCGTCCTTCGGTGGAGAGTGGCGAGTAGCTTGTGCAGGACCCAGCCATGGGGAGTGACAGCAGGCAGCCACACAGCACGCACGCGATGCAGCAGCATGTTAATATCACCAACGCCAACGGTGGATGATTTGGCCGATGCTAGCTTTGATCTGAGTCATATGATTTTAAACATATATTTGGCTGGACAGGTGACGCTGTGGTTCACACCTGTAATCCCAGTACTTTGGGAGGCCAAGGTAGGAGGATTGCTTGAGACCAGGAGTTTAAGTCCAGCCTGGGCAACATAGCAAGACCTTGTCTTTACTAAAATACTAGTAATAAAAAAAAGCAGCTGGGCATGGTGGTATACACTGACAGTCCCAGCTACTTAGGAGGCTGAGGTGGGAGGATCATTTGAGACCAGGAATTGGAAGCTCCAATGAGCTGTAATCATGTGTCTGCACTCCAGTCTGGACAACGGAGCAAGACTTTGTCTCAAAAAAATTAAATTAAGGCCAGGCGCGGTGGCTCACGCCTGTAATCCCAGCACTTTGGGAGGCCGAGGCGGGTGGATCACGAGGTCAAGAGATCGAGACCATCCTGGTCAACATGGTGAAACCCCGTCTCTACTAAAAATACAAAAAAAAAAAAATTAGCTGGGCATGGTGGCGCGTGCCTGTAATCCCAGCTACTCGGGAGGCTGAGGCAGGAGAATTGCCTGAACCCAGGAGGCGGAGGTTGCGGTGAGCCGAGATTGCGCCATTGCACTCCAGCCTGGGTAACAAGAGCGAAACTCCGTCTCAAAAAAAAAAAAAAAAAAATTAAATTAAGATTATTAAATTTCTTTAAAACATAAACACCCAGATTTCTGGTAACTCTTGGTCTCCATTCCTACTGGGTACCAATTCCTAGAGTCGAGGAGCGGCCGCCCGTTTGGATGAAGGCTGCGTTCTCCCACCTCCCAGTCCGCTGCGGATCACAGACCCACCCCGTTGCCTCCCTGAGGCTCGGACTGGAATCGGTAAAATTATCATTGCCCTTGCACTGCAGCTTTTCTTCCTTTTTAAAAAACTTTATTTTTGGCCGGGCGCAGTGGCTCACGCCTGTAATCCCAGCACTTTGGGAGGCCGAGGTGAGCACATCACGAGGTCAAGAGATCGAGACCATCTTGGCCAACGTGGTGAAACACCATCTCTACTAAAAATGCAAAAATTAGCTGGGTGTGGTGGCGCACGCCTGTAGTCCCGGCTACTCAGGAGGCTGAGGCAGGAGAATCGCTTGAACTGAGAGGTGGAGGTTGCACTGAGTTGAGATTGCACCACTGCACTCCAGCCTGGGCACAGAGCAAAACTCTGCTCAAAAAAAAAAAAAAAAAAAAAAAAAAACCGTTATTTTTTAAATTGACAAAAATTGTAAACATTTATTGTATACAGCATGTTTTTTTTTTGTTTTTTTTGTTTTTTTGTTTTTTTGTTTTTGAGACGGAGTTTCGCTCTTGTTACCCAGGCTGGAGTGCAATGGCGTGATCTCAGCTCACCGCAACCTCCGCCTCCTGGGTTCAGGCAATTCTCCTGCCTCAGCCTCCTGAGTAGCTGGGATTACAGGCACGCGCCACCATGCCCAGCTAATTTTCTGTATTTAGTAGAGACGGGGTTTCGCCATGTTGACCAGGATGGTCTTGATCTCTTGACCTCGTGATCCACCCGCCTCGGCCTCCCAAAGTGCTGGGATTACAGGCGTGAGCCACCGCGCCCGGCTAGCATGTTGTTTTAAACTATGTATACATTGTAGAATGGCTAAATCAATTTAATTATCATACACATTACTTTAGATACTTCACAGACCTGGCTAATTTTTTGTAGAGACCGAAGAGACCAGGTCTCTCTCTATTGCTAAGGATATGTGGAACTTTTGGCCTCAAGGGATCCCCCTGCCTTGGCCTCCCAGAATGCTAGGATTACAGGCGTGAGCCACTGCCCTTGGCCTGTAGTTTTTTTGTATAATAGAAAAATATGGCCAGGCACAGTGGCTCACGCCTGTAATCCAAGCACTTTGGGAGGCCAAGGCTGGAGGATCGTTTGAGCTGAGGAGTTCGATGCCAGCCTGGGCAACATGGCCAACCACCCCATCTCTACCAAAAATACAAAAAATTAGCTGAGCTTAGTGCCGTGCTGTGGTCCCAGCTACTCAGGAGGCTGAGGCTGAAGGATCTTTTGAGCCCTGCAGGACAGAATGAGACCCAGTCAAAAAGAAAGAAACAGAGAGAGAGAGAGAGAGAGGAAGGAAGGAAGGAAGGAAGAAGAAAAAAAGGAAAAGAGAAGAGAAAATATGTCACTGTTCCAGTGTCTCTATCCAAAGCAGAGAACAAAAGCTGGAATCCAAGGGCCGTGTGTCTCTAAGAGGGAAAAGGAAATGCCTCTGGGTTTCACCTGCAAGTCCTGGGCCACTTCATTCATTTATTATGTATTACTATACATTTTTTACTATGATGCTGATACACTACCCACATGGTCCCATGAGCATTTTGGGTTTCCAACCTATGATTAATACATTAGTAATATGATCTCTCCCCCGCCACCTTTTTTTTTTCTTTTTTCATAAAAAAGCAATTGCAATAGCAAAATAAAACTTAAGTCCTTGTACGTATATTTGTAGAAAGAGGGCCTATCACTTTTTCTATCACAGACTGCTAAATTTAGTTCTGTATTTCTTGGAACAAGTATGCATGTTTTTGGCATTAAAAAGACATTATAGGCCAGGCCCCGCGGCTTATTCCTGTAATCCCAGCACTTTGGAAGGCTGAGGCCGGCAGATCATTTGAGGTCATGAGTTTGGGACCAACCTGGCTGACATGGTGAAATCCCATCTCTACTACAAAATACAAAAATTAGCCAGGCATGCTGACACACGCTTGTAATCCCAGCTAGTCGGGAGGCTGAGGCAGGACAATCACTTGAACCTAGGTGGCAGATCTTGCAGTGAGCCGAGATAGTGGCACTGCACTCCAACCTGGGCGACAGAGCAGGACTTAAGTCTCAAAAACCAAAAAAGAGTTTATAGTAGCTAGGCACGGTGGCTCACACCTGTAATCCCAGGACTTTAGGAAGCCAAGGCGGGCCAATCACTTGAGGCCAGGCGTTCGAGACCAGCCTGGTCAACACAGTGAAACCCTGTCTCTACCAAAAAAAAAAAAAAATTAGCTAGGCATAGTAGTGCATGCCAGTAGTCCCAGCTACTCCGGAGGCTGAGGCAGGAGAATCACTTGAACCCAAGAGGCAGAGGTTGCAGTGAGCTGAGATCGCACCACTGCACTCCAGCCTGGGCCATAGAGTGAGTGAGACTCCATGTCAAAAAAAAAAAGAGAGAGATTATAAATGTTCAAGTTAAAATGTTTGGCTTGGAGATCACAAGACTCGCCTCTGCTCTTCTTGGCAACCTGGGTGAACAGGTGAATACAGAGGAGCGTGAGCTTCTAGGAGTGCCCGTGGGAGTAAGTCACCTTTTCTCTGGGCCAGGCCTAGAAGGACTCTGTGCCAGGAGAGGGAAGAGAACTAATAGCCACTGAGCAGCAACTGGATGCCAGGCCCTGGGCGCGCTCTGCAGGCCATCGCACAGGATCCTTGCACCACTTTGTGGGGTCAACATTCCCCCCAACTTTTTTTTTTTTTTTTGAGACAGTGTTTCGCTCTTGTTACCCAGGCTGGAGTGCAATGGCGCGATCTCGGCTCACCGCAACCTCCGCCTCCTGGGTTCAGGCAATTCTCCTGCCTCAGCCTCCTGAGTAGCTGGGATTACAGGCACGCGCCACCATGCCCAGCTAGTTTTTTTTTTTTTTTTTTTTTTTTGGTATTTTTAGTAGAGACGAGGTTTCACCATGTTGACCAGGATGGTCTCGATCTCTCGACCTCGTGATCCACCCGCCTCGGCCTCCCAAGGTGCTGGGATTACAGGCTTGAGCCCCCGCGCCCGGCCTCCCCCCTTTTTTTTTAAAGACAGAATCTAGCTCTATTGCCCAGGCTGAGTGCAATGGTGCGATCTCAGCTCACTGCAACCTCCACCTCCCAGGTTCAAGCAATTCTCATGCCTCAGCTTCCCAGGTAGCTGGGGTTGCAGGCGTGGGCCACCACACCCGGCAAATTTTTGTATTTTTAGTAGAGGCAGGGTTTCACCATATTGCTCAGGCTAGTCTAACTCCTGGCCTCAAGGGATCCACCTGCTTCAGCCTCCCAAAGCGCTAGGATTACAGGCATGAGCCACCATGCCCGGCCCTCTCTCTGTTTTTTTAAGTAGCTTTATTGAGCTATAATTTATATGCCATCAAATTTACACATTTTAAGTGCACAATTTGATTACCTTTAGCAAATGTAGAGTTGCAAAACATCCCTACGTTCCACTGTGGGGACATTTCTGTCACCCCAACAAGATCTCTGTGCATGTTCCACCATCAGTCCCCACTCCCACCTCCAGCGCGGGACAGCTGCGAATCTGCTTTGGATTTTTTCTGCCTTTCCTGGTGGCCTTTTGCACTGCTTCTTTCACTGAACACGTTTTTGAGTTTCATCTGTGTTGCAGCCTCTATCTGTACTTTATTCCTTTGTATATATTTTTTATTTATTGTTTAATTTGATTTATTTATTTATTTATTTATTTATTTATTTAGAGACAAGTTTTGCTCCATTGCGCAGGCTGGAATGCAGTGGTGCAATCTCGGCTCCCTGCAACCTCCACCTCCAGGATTAAAGCAATTCTCCTGTCTCAGCCTCCCGAGTAGCTGGGACTACAGGCGCCTACCACCACGCCCAGTTAATTTGTTTGCATTTTTAGTTGAGACGAGGTTTCACCTTGTTGATCAGGCTGATTTTTTTTTTTTTTTTTTTTGGGACGGAGTTTCGCTCTTGTTACCCAGGCTGGATGGAGTACAATGGCTTGATCTCGGCTCACCGCAACCTCCGCCTCCTGGGTTCAGGCAGAAAGTGCTGAGATTACAGGCGTGAGCCACCGCGCCCAGCCAGCTGATCTTGAGCTACTGACTTCAGCTGATCCACTGGCCTCGGCCTCCCAAAGTGCTGGGATTATAGGTGTGAGCCACTGCGCCCAGCCTGATTTACTTATTTTTTATTTTTGAGGAAGCGTCTCACTCTGTTGTCCAGGCTGGAGTGCAGTGGTGCGATCCTGGCTCACTGCAGCCTTGACCTGCCAGACTCAAACGATCCTCCCACCTCTGCTTCCTAAGTAGCTGGGAATACAGGTACCTACCACCATGCCTGGCTAATTTTTTAATTTTTCATAGAAATGGGGTTGCCCAAGCTGGTCTCGAACTCCTGGACGCAAATGATCCGCCCGCCTCAACCTCCCAAAGTGCTGTTGACAGGTGTGAACCACCGCACCGGGCCACTTTGCTTTTTTCAGAGCAGATAATTCTACTCTATGACCAGTCAGTGGGCATTTGGGCTGTTTCAATTTTTTGACTCATAAGCCTGCGAAGAACATCTGTGTGTAAGTCTTCACGGGGACATGTGCTTTCATATCTCTTGGGTAGATACCTAAGAGTGGAGTTGCTGGGTCGTACTGTAAATTTATGTTTAACTCTTGCAGAAACTGCTAACCTGTTCTCCAACATGGTACCGTCTCGCTCCCACCAGCACTGTATGTGGGCTTCCGCGTCCCCATGTCCTTGCCAACCTCTTGCATTTGCAGGTGACGAAGATGTAGCTGAGAGAATGGTTTGTCAGTCACGCCGCAGGCACTGGCAGAGCTGAGGTTTCTGAACCCATTCGGACCTGACTTTCTGCTCTGGGCATGGACTTTTAGCAAAATGCAGCGGTTAAGGCTCTGAAGAGGCAGATGAGCAGGGTCTGCCAGGCTGGCATCTCGGGAGACGGGGCAGGGCTTGCAGAGGTCTGAGGAGTGAGTGGATGGCGTTCAGTGGCCCTTGACTCACGCCACTACCCAAGGGCTCGGGCCCCAGCATGGCCGGTGGCAAGGGCGTCCATCCCGGGCGGATCTTCTCTCTGGCACCCTCTCCTGCCCCACCTGCATTTCCTGCAGGCTGCCATGTAACCCCACTTCCGCCCTCCGCAGGAGGAGGAATGGGCTCTCCTGTCCCAGCCCCCAGATCTTTGCCTCTTTCTGCCAATCTCAGAGTCTGCATGCAACCTGAGCGTGTCAAAGAGGAGGAACAAGCTCCTCTGGTCCATCTGTCCATCTGTCTTCCTCAGGGAAGGACCAAGTGACAGGACACTGGGCCAGGTGCGTCTGGCCAGCAGGTGGCGGCACAGCCCCTCCCTTCCCACCGCCGCCCTCGCCCCAAGGAACGGAGGTCCCGTGGGGCCCAAGGGTCCAGACAACCCATCCAAGCTTCCTTTGCAAACTTGGAAAAGAGAGGAAGAAGGAAAACGGGCATCCACGGAGCACCAGCCACAGGCCAAAGCTCCTCTGTATACACCCTTTTAATCCTCCTGTCCCGAGAACTGAGTCCTCATCTTTCTCCTGAAACTGACTCAGTGGTTCAGTGGCTTGTCCCAAGTCTTGCATACTAAGTGGTCAACCTCGGTCCCCACCCACCACACACAGAGTAAGCCTCTGACTCTCAAAGGCGGGCGGCACCCCGGCCAATGTCCTGAGTGTGAGCTGCGGCACCAGATACACCCGAGTTCGAATCCTGACCCTGCACTCCCTTCGAGTGTGACCTTGGGTGAATGACTGAACCTCTCTCCAAACCCATGCTGCGAACACTAAGTGAGGCACCTCGTTTGGGAGGGAGGCTGAGCTAGGACTGCTGTGATTTCCTGAGGTCGGGAGACCTTTCAGGCTGGAGAGCAGGGCTGGTGGTTTGCAGGCTCCTCCAGACCCTCGGGAGGGTCGTTCTCTTTGGCACCTTCACCTTCTCTCTAGTTAGATCTGTCCCCAACCCATTCGCAGGGGGCAGGGACAGCCAGACACCCTGAAGGCACCTGGAGATCGGACTGAGCTCACTGCCCAACCTTGGGAGGCAAATTCCAGCTGGGATAAAAGAAGGAACAGGGTTTCTAGGACCCCCACCCGTCCTCCAGCTATTTCCTCTCCTCTTCCTTGCTGCAGCCCTAAACTTCGCTCATCCTTCAAGGCTGAGTCAGACCTCCTCCTCCAGGCAGTCTCCCAGCCTGCCCCAGTCTACCGTTGCCTGCCAGCCTCAAGGCCCAGTACCCAAGGCACTGTCGGCACCAGAAGGGCTTCGAGTTCTGCCCCAGGCAGGACCAGGGTCCCCTGGGGACAACCCCAGGTGGGCATGATCCAAGCTGTGGCCTCCCCCACCCCACAGAGGAGGCGCTGTGGACGACTCGGGCTGATGGGCAGGTGCGCCTCCGCATAGACCCCGGCTGCGCACAACCTCCCTACACCGTGCATCGGATGTTCTATGAGGCCCTGGACAAGTACGGGGACCTCCGCGCTCTGGGCTTCAAGCGCCAGGACAAGTGGGAGCACATCTCCTACTCCCAGTACTACCTGCTCTCCCGCAGAGCCGCCAAGGGCTTCCTGAAGGTAAGGGGGTCGCTGTGGCAAGTCCCTTCCCCGGCCCCGATGTGCCTGCCAGCTCTGGGCCTCACAGGCCTCCTCCCCAACTGCCCACTGGGCAAGGCCCTTAGGAACAATAACTGTAAAAGCCACCGTCACCCCTGTAATCCCAGCCCTTTGGGAGGCCGAGGTGGGTAGATGACGGAAGGTCAGGAGCTCGAGACCAGCCTCGCCAGCATGGTGAAATCCCGTCTCTGCTAAAAATAGAAAAATTGGGCCAGGCGCGGTGGCTCACGCCTGTAATGCCAGCACTTTGGGAGGCCAAGCTGGGCGGATCACGAGGTCAGGAGTGATCATCCTGGCCAACATGGAGAAATCCCGTCTCTACTAAAAATACAAAAATTAGCCAGGTGTGATGGCAAGTGCCTGTAATCCCAGCTACTTGGGAGGCTGAGGCAGGAGAATCGCTTGAACCCGGGAGGTGGAGGTTGCAGTGAGCCGAGATCGTGCCACTGCACTCCAGCCTGGGCAACAAAGTGAGACTCCGTCTCAAAAAAAAAAAAAAAAAAAAAAAAAAAAAAAAAAGCCACCACCGAGCACAGAGCTGATACCGCACGCTGGGCCCCATACTGAGCTTCTATTTCCTGAGTCCCTACCATGCGCCAAGCACTCGATTCTTGCTGTTCATTCGGGATCACATTCAGGCCAGGCTGGAAGCCCAGTGCGCTAGGCGGAAGAGGGGGCTGGACTCCCCGGGAGGGCCCTGGGGGGGGCAGCGAGGGCTGTGGAGTGGCCAACCCCTCCTGCTCCAAGGGGATTCTCTGACTGAGTGGATGCTGGGAGGGTCCCCTGCAGCCTGGGTGAGGGCCCCAGGCCCTGCCCGGCTGACCTGGCCTGTCTGCCTTTGGCCTGGAGCTCGGCCTGGAGCGGGCCCACAGCGTGGCCATCCTCGGCTTCAACTCCCCGGACTGGTTCTTCTCGGCAGTGGGCACAGTATTCGCAGGGTGAGTGGCGGGAGCAGGGGAGGGTCTCCAGTGGGCTGGCAATGGGCAGAGGGTAGGAGAGGGTCCTTACCTCTTTCTAGTAGCCCCCACCCACTCCCCACCATCCTGCCTCCTCCCTGGGGCTTCTGGTGAACCTGCGTCTGGCACCCCCTCTGTGGGGACCGTGGTGCTGAGGTGCCTTGGGAGCCCCTCCTGCCATGCTGGGGTAGCTCTCTGGGTCTGGGGGCTACAGACGTGGGGGTGGGGGAAGGAGGTGGCCCCTCTGCACCTGCCCCAAGGCGAATCCTCCTGGGTCTCCTACAGTGGCATCGTCACTGGCATCTACACCACCAGCTCCCCCGAGGCCTGCCAGTACATCGCCCATGACTGCCGCGCCAACGTCATTGTGGTGGACACGCAGAAGCAGCTGGAAAAGATCCTGAAGGTTTGGGGAAGGGGCAGCGGGCATAGGGGCAACGGGCATAGGGGCAGCGGCTGGGCGTCTCCATGCACCTCCACTCCAACTCACACGGGACCTTCCCACCCTCCACCCAGAGGCTCCCCTCATCCTCAGCAGGAACCCTCCAGTGCACACACAGCAAGCAAGGCAGGGCAGCGGCTACCCACCCATTTGACAGGCAAGGAAATGGAGCCTGCGGGATGTTCCCCGGAAGTGGTGACGGGGCCTGGGGTAGGGCTCCTGTCCAGCCCACTGCCTCCCATGGCTTTCTCTTTGGGGCGGGGTCTCCCCCTAAGGGGGCGCAGGAGCTGTGGGGTCGGGGTCCTCCGCCGGTGGAAGGATTAAGAGCAGGTGAGTGGCTTACAGCTCTGACACCTTGAGCGCTCGGGTCTAGGTGAGGACGGGACGGTGCAGGCGGTGAGGGCTGCTACAGCGTGAGGTTGACACGAGTCAGACACGGTGGGGGCAGAGCAGGAGCTCGGGGCGCCTCTAGATCCAGCAGGGTCTTTTCTGGCGCATTGACGATGCCTCCTGATCTGAGGCCCACCCCTACCTGGCTCTGTCCCCGCATTCACCATACTGGGGTGTGGTGGCCTGGGAACACCTCTGTGTCCCAGCCGAACCCAACAGCCTTCAAGCACTCAGGGGATCCCTGCACCCCAAAGGAGGCCTGAGAGATGGACTTGGCCTGCCTCTGATTGTGGAGATGTCACCTAGGCCACAGCCTCCCCATCCCACCCGTGACTGTGGGATCTGGATCCCCAGAGGAGTCACAGCGGGCGCTACCCTCATTTCTACTGAAGTCTCCCAAAGACTGAAAGAGAAAAGCAGGCGGGGCAGGGGTTCCCAGCAGGGCAGCTCCTCCTTGGGGGAGGCCCAGACTGAAGCCCAGACCCTTGAGGCAGAACCTCATGGAGGGGAGCCCCAGATCAGAGTGCATTTTAACATAGCCTCAGGTGAGGCCGTGGGCAGCCAGCCCAAGAACTTCCGGCTCACAGCAAGATCAAATGCAGCCCCGGGAAGACCTCAGAGCTGCCCTGCCAGACGCACCGAGGCCTCTGAGCGGGTTTAAACCCAGAGGAGGTGTAGAGAAGTGGGTGAGCACACACCCCTGGGCTGGACCTGCCAGGGCTCAAATGCAGTGTGGCCTTGTGGAGGATGGTGGCAGCCGCAGAGGTCACCTCAAAGGGCTGGTATGAGCGTGACGCTTTGACCAGCGTCTGGCTCTTGGCGGACACCCGTGTTCACGGGCCACGGCTGCTGGGACTGGGTGGCTTCCGGGGCTTCCTGGCCATCTTTGTGTTTCTTGGCTGGTAGACGCATGGCCCAGACCTCTGCCTTCATCTTCACCTGGTGTTCTCCTGGTGTCTTCACGTCGCGGTCTTGTCTCTGTGCCCAAATTTCCCGTTTCTATAAGAACACCAGGAATATCAGATCCAGCCCACCTTAATGACTTTGTTTTAACTTCATTGCCTCCGTAAACACTTGTCGCCAAATAAGGTCACATTCCGAGGTACTGGGGGTTATGACTTTGGCATATCTCTTTTTGGGGGACATCGTTACAGTCTTCACTTGTAAGACAAGAGAGAAAGGGGCTCTAAGACGTAGGGAACTTTCAGAACCCGGACGGACTGGAAAAGCCGCCCCTGCCAATCTCCCCTCTGTCCATTTCACACGTGAAGAAACAGACCAGCGTGGGAAAGGAAGGTGCCAGTGGCCACAGCAGCGGCTAGATGTGGTTCATGCCACGCTGGCGCCACTGAGCGCCCTGCGGAGATGGGTCTCCTCACCCATTTTACCCGCCAGAAAACCAAGGGCCGGAGAGGTGAACTATGACTTACTAAGGTCCCATCCCTTGCAGGCGGTAGTAGAGTGACTGCTGCGGGTTCTTAAGAGGGAGCCGTGAGAACCATTTGTGAGAGAAATCAAGGGGCCGCAATCTCTCTGCAAAGCACCATTTCTGGAGAGCTTACACAGTGCCAGAGCCTGCTCTGAATACCCTAAATCAGCCACACCCTGAATACCCTGGGGCAGAGCGTGCCCCTCCTCCTCCCACCAGGACGAGAAGGAACTAGGTAGCTGTGGCAGCTCCTGGCAACCCTTGGAGGCCAGAGTCACCGAGAGGGGGCTGAGGGAGGTCTCCAGCCCCCACAGCGTCTGGGTCGGGAACGGATCATCAACCTTAGGGTTTCAACCCTCGGCCTGTGGAAGCCGCGCTGGCTTGGCGGGGCTGTGGCTCGTGCTCCACCTGACACACAGCCCAAGCTTCTGAAATTCTTCCTTTCTTTCTCTCTCTCTTTCTTTCTTTCTTTTCTTTCTTTTTTTGGAGACGGAGTTTCGCTCCTGTTACCCAGGCTGGAGTGCAATGGCGCGATCTCGGCTCACCGCAACCTCCGCCTCCTGGGTTCAGGCAATTCTCCTGCCTCAGCCTCCTGAGTAGCTGGGATGACAGGCACGCGCCACCACGCCCAGCTAATTTTTTGTGTTTTTAGTAGAGACGGGGTTTCACCGTGTTGACCAGGATGGTCTCGATCTCTTGACCTCGTGATCCGCCCGCCTCGGCCTCCCAAAGTGCTGGGATTACAGGCATGAACCACCGCGCCCGGTGGGTCTTCCTTTTTCAAAACCACCACTTGAGGCTGTTCATCTTCTTTGTCACGGTGATCCCCATCTTCATCTGGGAGCTGAGGCAGGATTCTCCTGGTCTCTACGGTGGGCCCCTCCCTGCAGCCCACCTGTTCCTTGAAGCGAGCCAGGAAGTTGGCCACATGTAAGATTCCACTTGCTCATGTAGCTCTGGGTCGGTTTTTTAAATTTTTGAGACAAGGTCTCACTTTGGCACCCAGGCTGGAGTACGGTAGTGTGATCATGGCTCACTGCAGCCTCGACCTCCTGGGCTCAAGCAGTCCTCCCACTTCAGCCTCCTGAGTAGCTGGGACTTTAGGTGCTTGCAGCCCCATGCCTAGCTAACTTTTGTATTTTTTCCTTAGAGAGACAAGGTCTCACTATGTTGCCCAGGCTGGTCTCAAATTCCTGGGTTCAAGCAATCCAACATGCTGGAATTACAGGCATGTGACATCATGCCTGGTAATGGTTAGGCTTTGTGTCCCCATAAGAATCTCATCTTGAATTGTAATCCCCAGGTGTTCAGGGAGAGACCTGGTGGTAGTGATTGGGTTATGGGGATGGTTTCCTCTATGCTGTTCTCATGATAGTGAGCTAATTCTCACGAGATCTGGTGGTTTTATAAACGGCAGATTTTCCTGCACTGACACACACTCACCCTCTCTCCTGCCACCATGTAAGACGTGCCTGCTTCCCCTTATGCCATGATTGTAAGTTTCCTGAGGCCTCCCCAGCCACGCCGAACTGCAAGTCAATTAAACCTCTTTCCTTTATAAATTACCAAGTTACTGCAATATCTTTATAGCAGTGTGAGAACAGACTAATACATCTGGCTTAAAATAAAATTTGTGAGACCGGGCGTGGTGGCCCAAGCCTGTAATCCTAGCACTTTGGGAGGCCGAGGCAGGTGGATCACGAGGTCGAGAGATCGAGACCATCCTGGTCAACATGGTGAAACCCTGCCTCTACTAAAAAATACAAAAATTAGCTGGGTGTGGTGGCACGTGCCTGTAATCCCAGCTACTCAGGAGGCTGAGGCAGGAGAATTGCCTGAACCCAGGAGGCGGAGGTTGCGGTGAGCCGAGATCGCGCCATTGCACTCCAGCCTGGGTAACAAGAGCAAAACTCTGTCTCAAAAAAATAAATAAATAAAATAAAATGAAATAAAATTTGTATTATAAAAGTTTTCAAACAAAAAAAAAAACTCCCTCTTCCCTCCTGGCAGCCCTCATTCTACTTTCTGTCTCTCCACCCACGATGTCATCGTATCGTTGGTTTGTTTGAATGAGGATCTAAACCAGACCTGCGTGTTGCCTGTGGTGGTGTCTCTTAAGTGTCTTCTAGTTCAGAACAAAGCCCTGCCATTGACCAGTGTGGTCCCCAAATTCGCATCACCTGGGAACTTAGAAATGCAAATTCTCAGGCCTCACCCCGGTCTTACTGAGTCGTAAACTTACGGTGTTGGGCCCAGCACTCACATTTCACGAGCCCTGTGGTGATCCTGACACACATCACCCGTGAGAAGTTCTGCCGTAGACACTGCAGGAAGTAGGTGAGTCGTCTTGTACAAGGTCTCGCGTTCTGTGGTTGTCCGACGCCACCTTCTGCTGTCGATTAACTTGTTCCTCTAACTTCTGTATTCCCTGTTAGATCTAAATGCTTGATGCATTTCAGATTGAACTTTTTGGCAAGAACACCTCATAGGTGATACCGTGCCCTTCACAGTGCACTGTCCCAAGAGGCACGTGATGGCAGGTGGTACTACTCTCGGTGATGCTGGGCTTCAGATTGTGGTGACCACCTTCTCTTCTTCCACTGGGAAATTCCCCATCAACCTTTCTCCTAATGGTTTTAGCATCCCTTGGTGATGTTCGCCTGAATTCATTATTTTCTTAGAGGTGGCAAAATGTGGATTTTCGAATTCATCGGCTGGAATTCTCCAAAGAGAGAACTTTTCCTCATTACCTGAGGCTATTTGGTGCCTGAGACACTCTGTACAGAGTCGGTGAGACAGAATAATGACCACTTTTGGTGAATGCATGGATATTTGAAAGAACGTGTACTCTGCAGTCGTTGGTCAGAATGTTCTATAAATGTTGATTACATCAAGTTAGTCGGTAGTGTTTTAACGTTGCCTTCTGTATCCCTGTTGATTTTCTGTCTCCTTGCTCTATGAAACTCTAGCAAAGGGAGTGTGAGAACCTCCGGTTACTATTGTAGCCTCATCTACGTTTCCTTCGGGTTCTACCAGGTTTTGCTTTATACATTTTGGAGTTCTGTTATTAAGCATATGCGTGTTTAGATTATCATATTATTATATTTAGATTACTGTGTAATCCTTTATCATTAAGAAATGTTCCTCTTTATCCCTGGTAATAATTCTTGTTTCAAAACTACATTGCCTCAAATTAATATAGTCACTCCAAGTTTCTGACAATTAATGTTTGCACGTATATATTTTTGCATTCTTTTACTTTTAACCTATCTGTGTCTTTATATTAATTTTTTTTTTTTTTTGAGACGGAGTTTCGCTCTTGTTACCCAGGCTGGAGTGCAATGGCGCGATCTCGGCTCACTGCAACCTCCGCCTCCTGGGTTCAGGCAATTCTCCTGCCTCAGCCTCCTGAGTAGCTGGGATTACAGGCACGCACCACCATGCCCAGCTGATTTTTTGTATTTTTAGTAGAGACGGGGTTTCACCATGTTGACCAGGATGGTCTCGATCTCTCGACCTCGTGATCCACCCGCCTCGGCCTCCCAAAGTGCTGGGATGACAGGCGTGAGCCACCGCGCCCGGCCTAACTTTATTTTTCAAATGGTTAAAACATTTACATGATTCCAAAATCAAAATGGTGTAAGATTATACGCAAAGCATTTTTGCTTTCCCCCCTTCTTCTTACCTTTATTCCCCCTCTGCCTATACATAGGCAAGTCACTCAGGTTTTGGTTTAAACTTCCAGGGTCTTTTTTTTTTTTTTTTTGAGACAGAGCCTCTCTCTGTCACCCAGACTGGAGAGCAGAGGCACTATCTCAGCTCACTGCAACCTCCGCCCCCCAGGTTGAAGTGATTCTCATGCCTCAATGATTCTCCTGAGTAGCTGGGATTATAGGCACCCGCCACCACATCTGACTAATTTCTGTAGTTTTAGTAGTACGGGGTTTCACCATGTTGACCAGGCTGGTCTTGAACTCCTGACCTCAAATGATCTGCCCGCCTTGGCCTCCCAAAGTGCTGGGGTTACAGGTGTGAGCTCCTGACCCAGGCTCTTTTTGTAAATATAAGTAAATACATGTGTGCATACATAGATTCGCGTCGCACCTCTTTTTTTACATATATGCATAGCGCACACGTTTCTTTTTCAACTTAATAATATATCCTAGAAGCCACCCACTCTCTGCGCATAGAACTCTCTCTCTCTCTCTCTCTCTCTGTCCTCTGCCCTCTCCTCTCCCTCTAGACCTGCTGCATTGTGTGGCTGGATCATGGGTTGTTCAGCCGAGTCCCAGCTCGTTTGATGGTTTTCCTCCAGTGCAAAAGAATGAGCCATCCCCAGTCCCCTGGCTCTCCCCTACTTTATCCCAAGTTCTCAGGAGGGAAACGGCAAGTGAAGGGTGGTAGTTGTCCTGCCAGGATCAAAGGCCAGAGATGGGGCACCCAGAGACCTTTGCCAAGCAGACTCACACAGGGACATGGGGTGCTTTTCAGGAGGTGACATTTCTCTTGCTGAAACCCAATTTCTTTGTCCTGTCCATGCAGATCTGGAAACAGTTGCCGCATCTAAAGGCAGTCGTGATATACAAAGAATCTCCTCCAAACAAGATGAGCCACGTGTACACGGTACGGACAGTGGGGCCCCGGGCGCCCGGCGGGGCCTGCTGGGCCCACTCAGCTGACCTAGCCTGCCTGCTCCCTGCACCTGGCTGCAGATGGAGGAATTCATGGAGCTGGGGAATGAAGTGCCTGAGGAAGCCCTGGACGCCATCATCGACGCCCAGCAGCCCAACCAGTGCTGTGTGCTGGTCTACACGTCAGGCACCACTGGAAACCCCAAGGGTGTGATGCTGAGTCAGGACAATGTAAGACAGCTGCTGGGTGGGTTGGATAGTGGGGGAATCTGGGCCACGGCTCTGCCCAGTAGCCCCTGGGGAAGCTCCTCGGACCCCTCTGCTCTGTCTGGGAGCTGGGACAGAACAACCCTTCAATCTGCGGCCCAGACTGAGCCTCGCAGCGGGGAGGGGAGGCCTGTCCTGGGGTTTTCAGAGCCTGCAGAGATGCCACAGGGGGCACCACGCGGGGGCTGGCCCCCAGGGTGGCCACAGTGGTGAGCACTGCCGGGGCCGGCTTGTGGATGCTGCTGGGACCCATCTGCCTGTCTTCCAGATCACGTGGACGGCGCGGTACGGGAGCCAGGCCGGCGACATCCAGCCAGCGGAAGTGCAGCAGGAGGTAGTGGTCAGCTACCTGCCCCTCAGCCACATTGCTGCCCAGATCTACGACCTGTGGACGGGCATCCAGTGGGGGGCCCAGGTCTGCTTTGCCGAACCCGACGCCCTGAAGGTCAGTCTGCCTCTACCGTGTATCTGTCCAAGCCTGTGTGCCAGGACACCTCCACGTGTGTCCGTGAGACCCGCGTGTGCATTTGTGTGTGTGCCGTGCCTGTGCACGTATCAGTCAGAACTCAGTGGACACAGCCCGACTCCGATGACCAAACAAGAAGGGCGCCTGATGCCATGACATAAAGTCGAGTCAGAGTGGTTCGTGGGGCTTGTGACACCGTCAAGGACAGGCGTCCTCAGAGTGTCACCGTTTGGCTACGGCCCTTCCCTGAATCCCAGCCTCACAGGAGACACCTGTTCTTGGGACCCTTATTTTAACTGTGAGGAAAACTTTCCCAGAAACGCCCCAGCAATGTTCCCTCCGCCTGCGTCTCAGTGGCCCAAAGTGTCACCTGTCTGTTCTCAAACTGAACGCTGCGGAGGGGAATGGGATTTTGTGTCTGAGTTAGACTAGTGGAGAGTCACCACGCTCAGGGCTGGGACGAGACTGGGGTCCTTCGGAGGCACTGGCCGCCTGACAGCTGCCTGCTACCAGGGTTCCGCATGCAGAGGGAGGCGAAGGCCATTGAGCCAACAGTATGTGCCACACCTTGTGTGCGTGGGTGCCCGTCAAGCAAGTGTATGCTGCTGGCATTCCTGCAAGGCATCTGCACGCCAGGCTGGCGAGAGGGGGCCCCTGGTCCCCAGCTGTCCCTGACCTGGCAGGCCTGCCTCTTGCGGTGTGAACAGGGGAGCCTGGTGAACACGCTGCGGGAGGTGGAGCCCACGTCGCACATGGGGGTGCCCCGGGTGTGGGAGAAGATCATGGAGCGCATCCAGGAGGCAGCGGCTCAGTCTGGCTTCATCCGGCGCAAGATGCTGCTGTGGGCCATGTCGGTGACCTTGGAGCAGAACCTCACCTGTGCTGGCAGGTACAGAGGTCCACGGGCAGGAGGCCTGGGGAGGCGGCGGGCTGGGTCATCACCCGGAACACGGTGAGGGTCTGATAGGCCGTGCCCGTCCCAGCGCCAGCGTCCGGCCAGCTCTGGAGAACGCGTGCAGAGGCCCCGGCCGTGACCGGGCTTCAGGCCCTGCTGGGAACAGTCACTCAACCTTTGGATTCTGGCTGGGAGGACTGAGTTGGTTTCTCTGAAGTGAAACTCACCTCCCAGGAGCAGCTCCTGGCACAGTCTCCTGGGGTCTCCTGACCTCAGTGGGTGGCTGGAGAAGGGACCACAGAGGTGAGGACTTCGCCTTTCCAGCCTTTTCAGCATCCCCAGTGACCCCTCCGAAATCGCCCCCTTGCTGCCTTTCCGTGGCTTTTTGGATTCCCACGCAGTGCTCTGGGAGCGTCAGTGACAGAAATCTGGCTTGGTCTCAGTTTAGGAGTTTCCATTCCCCAAGTGTCTGTGAAATGGGATGTGTCATGCGATGCGCACACACGCCTGTGCACCCACAGCTTCATTTGCACAGACACGAAAAGTGAACGTGCATGAACGAAGCATTTGTGGGCTTCACTGGGGTCCCACGTTGGTGCCTGTGTCTACACGAGTATAGACTTCAAGTCTGTGCATGTGTATTGTGTGTGCAAAATGGCACGCTTCTGTGTTGTTGCCTGTACACCTGTACACAGCGGAATCAGCCTGACTTCCTGGTTTAAGACACGTTTGCACACAGCCGTGTGCCTGCACACCGACATCTGCCTGCGTGTTGACAGGCGGGCTCAACGTTCAAACCAACTGGAACAGACAACTGGAATGGCTGGGCCAGTGTGTTCTTACTGAATACCACCTTTGTGTGTGTGTGTGTGTGTGTCTGCGTGTGTTTGTGTTTATGTGTGTTTGTGTTTTTGTGTGTATGTGTGTGTGTCTGTGTATGTGTCTGTGTGTGTTTGTGTTTTTGTGTTTTTGTATGTGTCTGTATGTGTCTATGTGTGTATGTGTCCGTGTGTGTGTGTCTGTGTGTGTTCGTGTTTGTGTGTATGTGTGTGTGTGCATCTGTGTGTATGTGTGTGTGTTTGTGTCTGTGTCTGTGTGTGTGTGTTCGTGTTTATGTGTTTGTGTGTCTGTGTGTGTCTGTGTCTATGTGTTTGTGTGTGTTTGTGTGTGTTTGTATCTGTGTGTTTGTGTGTATGTTTGTGTGTTTGTGTTTGTGTGTGGGGTGTGTGTGTATGTGTGTGCGTCTGTGTGTATGTGTGTGTCTGTCTGTATGTGTGTCTGTGTGTTCGTGTTTGTATGTGTGTCTGTGTGTGTGTCTGTGTATATGTTTGTGTTTGTGTCTGTCTGTTTGTGTGTGTTTGTATCTGTGTTTGTGTGTGTTTGTGTGTATGTTTGTGTGTTTGTGTGTGTGTCTGTGTGTGTGTCTGTGTTTATGTGTGTGTTTGTGTGTGTTTGTATCTGTGTTTGTGTGTGTTTGTGTGTATGTTTGTGTGTTTGTGTGTGGGGGTGTGTGTCTGTGTGTGCGTCTGTGTTTATGTGTGTGTTTGTGTCTGTGTCTGTATGTGTGTCTGTGTATATGTGTTTGTGTGTGTTTGTGTCTGTGTCTGTGTTTGTGTGTTTGTGTCTTTGTGTGTGTGTGTGTTTGTGTGTATGTGTGTTCGTGTTTGTATGTGTGTGCGTCTGTGTATATGTGTTTGTGTGTGTTTGTGTCTGTGTGTTTGTGTCTTTGTGTTGTGTGTGTTTGTATCTGTGTGTTTGTGTGTATGTGTGTGTGTGGGGGTGTGTGTTTGTGTGTGTGTATGTGTGTTCGTGTTTGTATGTGTGTGCGTCTGTGTATGTGTTTGTGTCTGTGTGTTTGTGTCTTTGTGTTGTGTGTGTTTGTATCTGTGTGTTTGTGTGTCTGTGTGTCTGTGTCTATGTGTTTGTGTGTGTTTGTATCTGTGTGTTTGTGTGTATGTTTGTGTGTTTGTGTTTGTGTGTGGGGTGTGTGTGTATGTGTGTGCATCTGTGTGTATGTGTGTCTGTGTCTGTATGTGTGTCTGTGTGTTCGTGTTTGTATGTGTGTCTGTGTGTGTGTCTGTGTATATGTTTGTGTTTGTGTCTGTCTGTGTTTGTGTGTGTTTGTATCTGTGTTTGTGTGTTTGTGTGTATGTTTGTGTGTTTGTGTGTGGGGGTGTGTCTGTGTGTGCGTCTGTGTTTGTGTGTGTGTGTGTGTCTGTGTATGTGTGTCTGTGTATATGTGTTTGTGTGTGTTTGTGTTTGTGTGTTTGTGTCTGTGTGTGTCTGTGTTCGTGTTTATGTGTTTGTGTGTCTGTGTGTGTCTGTGTCTGTGTTTGTGTGTGTTTGTGTGTGTTTGTATCTGTGTGTTCGTGTGTATGTTTGTGTGTTTGTGTTTGTGTGTGGGGTGTGTGTGTATGTGTGTGCATCTGTATGTGTGTGTCTGTGTCTGTATGTGTGTCTGTGTGTTCGTGTTTGTATGTGTGTCTGTGTGTGTGTCTGTGTATATGTTTGTGTTTGTGTCTGTCTGTGTTTGTGTGTGTTTGTATCTGTGTTTGTGTGTGTGTGTGTGTATGTTTGTGTGTTTGTGTGTGGGGGTTTGTGTGTCTGTGTGTGCGTCTGTGTTTATGTGTGTGTGTGTCTGTGTCTGTATGTGTGTCTGTGTATATGTGTTTGTGTGTGTTTGTGTCTGTGTGTTTGTGTCTTTGTGTTGTGTGTGTTTGTATCTGTGTGTTTGTGTGTATGTGTGTGTGTGGGGTGTGTGTGTGTGCGTGTGTGTGATTTCTTCTGTGAACCATTCTCCTCCTCCCACCAGCGACCTGAAGCCCTTCACCACCAGACTGGCAGATTACCTGGTGCTGGCCAAGGTCCGCCAGGCACTGGGCTTTGCCAAGTGTCAGAAGAGCTTCTATGGAGCGGCCCCCATGACGGCAGAGACACAGCACTTCTTCCTGGGCCTCAACATGCGCCTGTACGCGGGCTACGGCCTCAGTGAGACCTCAGGGCCCCACTTCATGTCCAGCCCCTACAACTACCGGCTGTACAGGTGAGGCCGGGGGCTGCCGCGCACGTGCACGCCCGCGCGCCCTTGCTGGCCCTCCTGCTCAGTGCCCTGGGGACCCCCGCTTCTTTACACACCAGTGGGGTCCCAGAGCCCTGGCCGCTGGGCTGTGGAGCCCCCGAGAGCCAGCCCTGCCACCTTGGGCCGCGTCCCAGCTTACCGTCCCCAGTCTAGTGGGGGTGGCCTCTGCCACTGCGTCGTGTATGTCTGTGGCTGAAAACAGCCTGCACAGCCCCGGTGGCCTCCGAACAGGGATCTACCTGTGGAGCAGCTTTCCTCCGGCCCCTCCCTGTCCCGGGGTGGGGTGTGCTCCAGAGTGTTCCAGGGGCCAGCTGCGGTGGGAGGGGGACCAGGCCAGTCTCCTAATGGGCCGTGCTGAGGAGTGATTTACCAGTTCAGCTGCTGAGCTTCAAGAGCCGCCCTCCCTGCCAGCCTGTGCTCCAAGTTCTACCGTCACCGTTTCCTCCGTTCCTTCCTTCCTTCATTCCCTAAAACCCTTTAATTGACTCTGCCTTTCAGCTCTTAAGTCCCCTGTCGAAATACAAAAGTCCTGGCCGGGCGCGGTGGCTCACGCCTGTAATCCCAGCACTTTGGGAGGCTGAGGAGGGCGAATCACGAGGTTAAGAGATCAAGACCATCCTGGCCAACGTGGTGAAAACCTGTCCCTACTAAAAATACAAAAATTAGCTGGGCATGGTGGTGTGTGCCTGTAGTCCCAGCTACCCGAGAGGCTGAGGCTGAGGCAGGAGAATCGCTTGAACCCAGGAGGCGGAGGTTGCGGTGAGCTGAGATCAAGCCACTGCACTCCAGCCTGGCACCTGGCCACAGAGCCAGACTCTGTCTCAAAAAAAAGAAGAAAAAAAAAATACAAAAAGCCCTGTGAGGGGAAACCTTCTAGCCATCAGTGAAGAACCCCCCATGGGGGCTGGGAGGAGAAGCCTCCCTCTAACCAGTCTCCCGGCCCCTCCCTCACCAGCTCAGGCAAGGTGGTGCCCGGCTGTCGGGTGAAGCTGGTGAACCAGGATGCAGAGGGCATTGGCGAGATCTGCCTGTGGGGCCGCACCGTCTTCATGGGCTACCTGAACATGGAGGACAAGACATGTGAAGCCATCGATGAGGAAGGCTGGCTGCGCACGGGCGACGCTGGCCGCCTGGATGCCGACGGCTTCCTCTATATCACTGGGCGCCTCAAAGGTGAGCACCCCAGGCTGGGCGCGGCGGCTCATGCCTGTCATCCCAGCACTTCGGGAGGCCCAGGCAGCCAGATTGCCTGAGCTCAGGAGCTCGAAACCAGCCTGGGCAACATGGGGAAAACCCGTCTCTGCCAAAAACACACAAAAAATCACTTGGGCATGGTGGTGTGCTCCTGTAATCCCAACTATTCGGGAGGCTAAGGCACGAGAATTGCTTGAATCTGGGAGGTAGAAGTTGCAGTGAGCCGAGGTCGCCTCGCTGTGCACTCCAGCCTGGGAGACAGAGCTAAACTCTGTCTCCAAAAATCAAACCAAACCAAACCAAAACAAAAAGGTTAGTGCCCGGACAGCTATAGTGGGGTGGGGGCAGGAAGTCCACTGCCACTGCTGCTTATAGCAGCAGCCGAGAGCCAGCACTGCCTTTCAATAAAGGCCACTTTTGAGCCTTTATTAAGTGTCACACACGGTTAGTGACATCATTTTATTTACTCCTCTCTTCTACGAACCCTAACTTGCTAACGAGGACACCCAGAGAGGTTAAGTAACTTGTCCAAGGTCACCCAGCTGGTAAATGGTGGAGCTGGAAACGGGACCTTTAGAGAAATAAGGCAAGTCTTTCCAGGAGATCCAAGAGCGTGAGTATTGTGTACTTTTAGATGCAGGCACGGATATGATGGGGAATAGAATGCACGTTGGAGAGAAAATTTAAAATAAGACAAACTTCCCACAGAGACAGAAATAGCTGGGGATGCCTCTGTGGAAGAACATTCTACCTACTTCACCTGAGTGGGGGTCGCGCCCGCGGCACCCGCGAGGGAATCCCGCGCCAGGGCCTCGTGGGCGGAACAAGCTAAGCGAGTGGGGAAAGCACTTTGTGGACGTCACGCAGAGGAGTGTGTGACCGTGCCCAGGCCCAGCTGGTGGCCATGGAAGCTCGGCCGCCCCAGGGAGGGGCGTTTGGGCCCTGGGATGTGCAGGCTGGTGAGCCCTGCCAGGGACCCTCCCAGGAGACCCCGGGAGCGACAGGTGGCTGCTTGGATGTGCCTCGGGCACCATCTGGTGTCCCTCTTTGTAACGGCAGCTGAGGGGACCCACATTCTGGCAGGAGGATAGCAGCCCGAAAACCACATTCAACCAGAGCTGGCCCTCCTTTTAGAACTAGTGTAATGAGAGGTAAGGGTCCAGATAGCTTTTCTCCAAATACATATCCAACTGACACAGGGTCCCTTCCCCCTTGCCTTGCAGCGATACCTGTGTCCTTGACAAAGTGACTGTCTGTGAGAGGTCTCTGTGTGGACTGTACCCTGTTCCCTTGTTCTATTCGCTTATCCTTGCACCAGTACCCAGTGTCTTAATTTCTGTAGCTCTATGACCGGGCTAGATATCCGGTTAAGTCCTCAGAGACCTGGTCTTCTTCAAGACGACGTTGGCTATTCTTGGCCATTTTCATTTCCATGGGAACTTTTCATTGTATGTTTCCTCAAAAACTGGCTGGAATTTTGATTTTTGGTTTCATTGAATCTGTAGATCAATTTGGTGAGGAAAATACATCTTTATATACTGGGTCTTCCAATTCACAAAGATGATAAATCTCTCTCTCCATTTACTTAGGTCTTTTTCAGTTTCGCTCAATAATGTGCTATTTATTTATTTATTTTTGAGACAGGGTCTCATGTTGTTGCCCAGGCTGGAGTGCAGTGGCATGATCCCGATCACGTAGCTGGGACCCCAGGTGCAAGCCCCTACACCTGGCTAATTTTCGATTTTTGTAGAGAGGGGGTCTTGCCATGTTGCCCAGGCTGGTCTTGAGCTTCTGAGCTCAAGCCACCCTCTTACCTCGGCTTCCTAAAGTGCAAGGATTATAGGTGTGAGCCACTGCATTCAGCCTATATTTGTTAGGCTAGAGATTTTTGCACGTCTTTCCTTGTATTTTAGTTCGTGCGTGTGTGTGTGTGCGTGTGTGTGCGTGTGTGTGTGTGTGTGATGGAGTCTCTGTCGCCCTTCCTGGAGTGCAGTGGTGTGATCTCAGCTCATTGCAACCTCCTCTTCCTGAGGTTCAAGTGATTCTCCTGCCTCAGCCTCCTGAGTAGCTGGGATTACAGGCACATGCCACCATGCCCAGCGAAGTTTTGCATTTTTAGTAGAGACGGGGTTTCACCATGTTGGTTAGACTGGTCTCGAACTCCTGATCTCATGGTCTTCCCGCCTCAGCCTCCCAAAGTGCTGGAATTACAGGCATGAGCTACTGTGGCCTGCCCTTGTATTTATTCTAATAATTTTTATGCTATTTTAAATAATATCATTTCTAAAATTTTTTCAGCTCAGACGTTGCTGTGAAATTTTTTTTGTCTATCTGTTTGCTATTGGTATATAGAGAAACAATTCTTTTTTTTTTTTTTTTTTTTTGATACGGAGTTTCGCTCTTGTTACCCAGGCTGGAGTGCAATGGCGCGATCTCGGCTCACCGCAACCTCCGCCTCCTGGGTTCAGGCAATTCTCCTGCCTCAGCCTCCTGAGTAGCTGGGATTACAGGCACACGCCACTATGCCCAGCTAATCTTTTGTATTTTTAGTAGAGACGGGGTTTCACCATGTTGACCATGGTTGGTCTCGATCTCTCGACCTCGTGATCCACCCGCCTCGGCCTCCCAAAGTGCTGGGATTACAGGCTTGAGCCACCGCGCCCGGCCTGCTATTGGTATATAGAAATGCAACTGCTTTTTTGCATATTGGCTTTGTATCAAACGACCTTGATCAGTCCACATATTTAATTCAGTAATGTATATATTCTTTCGAATATTCTATAAACACAACTATATCATCTGCAAATAATGACAAATGATATATTTTTTTCTTGTAGTATTGCACAGGTTAGGACTTCCAGGGCAGTGTTGAATAGAAGTGGTGGGAGTGGTCAAACTTGTTTTGTTCCTGATCTCAGGAGACAAGCATTATTTTATTCACTACGCATGTTTGGCTGGGCACAGCGGCTTATACCTGCAATCCCAGCACTCTGGAGGCTAAGGATGGCTTGAGCTCAGAAATTTGAGACCAGCCTGGGCAACATAGTGAGATCCTGTCTCTATTTATTAAAAATAATCATTAAATCATTTTTAGCCAGGCGTGTGGCTCATGCCTGTAATCCCAGCACTTTGGAAGGTTGAGGCGAGCAGATCACAAGGTCAAGAGGTCAAGACCATCCTGGCCCGCGTGGTGAAATCCCGTCTCTACTAAAAATACAAAAATTAGCTGGGCATGGTGGTGCACACCTGTAGTCCCAGCTACTCGGGAGGCTGAGGCAGGAAAAACCTCAGGAGGCTGAGGTTGCAGTGAGCCGAGATTGCGCCATTGAGCCGAGATTGCGCCACTGCACTCCAGCCTGGTGACAGAGCCAGACTCTGTCTTAAAAAAAAAAAAAGTTTAAAGTATGTTTGCTGTAAAATTTTTGTAGATGTTCTTTAACAGGTGAAAGACGTTTCTTTCCAGCTGTAGTTTGCTAAGGGTTTTTATCATTTACTAATGGTAAAAGATGCTGGCAAGAATGCAGAGGGCGGTAGTGGGGAGAAAGGGCAGGAATGAGGTGGCCGTGATGAGTATGTGAGGGAGGCTGGGTGGTTGTATTCCCACATTTCCAGTCTGTCTTTTCCTCCTCACTTCTGCTGTCCTAGACAAACTCTGATCATCTAGACACCTGTCACGGCTTCCTCTCTAGCCGGCCTGCCCCTAAATGACCACTCTTCACTGGAGCTGCCAGAGCGCCCCAGAGCTTTGCGGTCACTCCATTCCGCCTCCCAGCGCAGCTCCTCAGGCAGCACGAGAGGCCTCCGAGATCCAGCCCACTCCCTCTCCAGCGCCCGCCTCACTTGCTACCTGCAGCTCCCTTCAGGCTTGTGAGCTTCGGCTCCCGACCTGCCTCTGCCTGCCATCCCCCATTCATGTTCAGCATGCAGCTGGGCCTGGCGCCTCCCTGCTCCGGCCCTGCAGCCCCTGTGCCTCCCTCTGTCTCACTGCCCCACTGCACGGTGGGCTTCTTGCAGCCACGGCCAACCTTGCTGTATTCTGTGCCCGATGTCAGCACAGGACCTGCGCACAGAATGTGACCAACTCATCTTTGCTGAATTAGAACTGACGGACAGGAGTACTCAGTAAAATCAGTAAAATTGTGCATTCATGCAATTTATTTTATTGAATTCATTGCCACCTACCCTAGAAGGAAGCCATTATTACTATCAGAAAATAGGTCAGGGCACTGAGCACCTGGCAGTCTGTTGGACGGAAGGAAAGAAGGGGAGGGGGGACCTTCCCGGGAAGGGTGCAAGCGAGGGGAGAGGCATCCTAGCAGGGCAGGTGACAACATGGGCTCTGGAACTGGACTGGATTTTAAATCTTAGCTCTGCTACTTACTAGCACGTGAGCTTGGACAAGTTACCGAACATCTCTGTGCCTCAGTTTACTCATCTGCAAAAACAATAGCAGCATCTGCTTCAGTATAGTTTTATTGTGACAGTTAAATGAATGACTCTGTGTGAGGTGCTTAGCATGGTGGTGAGTGCTGTGCGTGCCACGGATGGTGGTTATTAAGCAACGGCAGGGAAGGAAAATGGCACGGGCTATTCGGGGGCAGGAACTGGGCCTGGCAGAAGGGGCATGGATGAGATGTCTTGGATGATGAGCTGAGAGGGGACCCTGGGTGAGCATTTGTCCTTGGGGGACCGCCACCAGCCCCCCCGGCAGGTGTGAGGTGCTTCGGAGGGTCTGGCACTGCTTCCTGGCTCCCAGCGAGGGGGCATCTCCGGCTGTGCTGCCTGCTGTGCCTGAGGCTTCTGGGGTGTGGCCGAGGCCTGGGTTGTGATTCAGCTGGGGCACCTGAAGTACATTCTTGCCTCCCCAGAATTAATCATCACAGCTGGTGGGGAGAACGTGCCCCCTTTGCCCATCGAGGAGGCCGTGAAGACGGAGCTGCCCATCATCAGTAACGCCATGCTGATCGGGGACCAGAGAAAGTTCCTGTCCATGCTGCTCACCTTGAAGGTGTGTCTGGAGTGGGGGGCTCCGGCTCAGAAGTAACAGCCAGTGATGGGGTCTGTGTGTCTGGCTGGCAGAAGCCACATTTAGCACAGGGCACAGGCAGATCTCATGGCTTCATTCTGAAATGACTCAGGTCCGTGCTGCCTGCACTGTCGGAGCATCTGTGCCACGTGGAAATTCCTTCCGTCCCACACATGCCACCGTGAGGATCCTTTATGTGTTACTTGCACTTTCCAGTTTACAAAGCGCTGCTGCTCTCCCTCCTTGCTCTCGGCAGGTACTTGGGCCTCGGGTTACAGACAGGCAGGAGTTAGGGTCCCTGCTTTAGAGATGATGACATCACTGACCGAGGCCTTCTAATTCTGAGACCACTGCTCCTTCCACAGTAACAGGAGGCTCAACACAGTAGTGGCTACTCATTCTAGAACCATCTCTTTGAAACAGAGCTCACATGATTCACACCCTTGCCAACAGCAGTAAGATCAGGACCAGGGCTTACGTCTTGTGGGGTAAGGCTTGGTCCTCATCTCATCTCTGGCTCTTCAGTGCACTCTGGACCCAGAGACCTCTGACCCGACTGATAATCTGACCGAACAAGCTGTGGAGTTCTGCCAGCGGGTGGGCAGCAGAGCCACCACAGTGTCCGAGATCGTGGGGAGGAAGGATGAGGCCGTGTACCAGGCCATCGAAGAGGGGATCCGGAGGGTCAACATGAACGCGGCGGCCCGGCCCTACCACATCCAGAAGTGGGTGATTCTCGAGAGAGACTTCTCCATTTCGGGTGGAGAGCTGGGTAGGTTTTCTCTTCACTATTGGAAGGGCGGTGTGGGAAGGCAGAGGCCATGGCAGTGCCTAGGAGGTGCCCGTTATGAAGCAGAAGCAGCAAGGTCAAGGTCAGGGCAGGAATCTGGGTGATGGCTCAGTGCCCTGGCTTGTGGTTATGAAGAGCCTGTTGAATGTACAAGATATATCCTAGAACTTTCTAACCTGAACATGGCATTTAACTTGGCCTTGACTATGGGACCATTTTCTCCTAAAATTACAACGGAACTACCAGGCGAACACCAAGGCCCTGCTGGTGTTCAGGCTGGAGTCATGTGGTTCTAGGGGTGAGACTACTGTCATGTTCTGGAAAGTCGGCTTGTGTGATAGGTAAAGGGATGAGGCTGCCCTGGACCACTGCCCACAGAACCAGGAGAGGGCTCCAGTGCAGCCTCGGCTGAGGTCACTCTAGGCTGTAGCCACTCTAGGCTGTAGCCAAGAGATGTTCGTGGGGTGTTCATGGAATGGGGGAGGTGGAAACAGTTATGCCAGTGTGATTCCCTCAAACTCACCACGGCTGAACCCAGATGCAACTGTCCACAGCAATGCTGAGCTGCAGTCAAGAGACCCTGAGCTTATCTGGCCATCTGCTGCCAGCACATTGAATGCAAGGTCAACCAGACAGAAGATGCCCTCTTTAAGTAGTTAATACAATGACTTTAACACCGAAAGTTTCCAGTTACACAGTCAAGAGTGAGTTAGGCATTTTAAGCCACCCAGGACCTCGAGTCAGAGCTCCGTCAGCCTTACTTTAGAGGGGGGAAATCGAGGTCAAGGAAAGTAATATGGGAAGACGTCTCATAAAGACCATGGCAGGGGCTCCCCAGAACCTGGACTCCCCTACGCCCATCACAACCATCAAAGCATAACGTCCAACACTGTATGAACTTTCCCACAAATGCAGAGATGCTGTGTACTAGTCATCGAATACACTGCTGTGTAACAAATGACCCCCCAGAATGTAGCAGCCTAAAGCAATAAACACGTATTATCCACATTTCTGTGGGTCAGGAATTCAGGAGCAGCTTAGCTGGGTGGTTCTGGCCTGCATCGTGCGATTACGTCCATGTGAGCTGGGTGCAGTCACTTGCAGCTGAGGGTCCCCTCCACACTCACTTCTCTGGCTGTTGGCAGGCCTCGGCTCCTTGCTGGCTACTGGCCGGTGTGTGGCCAGTGGGCCTCTCCCGGGCTGCCTGTGTCCTCACCACATGGCAGCCAGCTTGCCCAGGAAGAATGGTCCAAGAGAAAGCCCAAGACAGAAACCTAGTCTATTTTTTTTAATTGCTCCAACAATTTATTCATTCAAGAGACAACGAATAAATGGACTGAGGACTAAAAATGGGTGCAGGGCAAGGATAAGGTAGACGTCGCCTCCCCCACTTCCCTACGTACATAAAAGAAACTGCAGTCTTTTATAACCTATTCTCAGAAGTGACATACCAACCCTTCCTCTATCCTCCACTGGCCACAACCAGAGGAATGACGCAGGAGACTACACACAGGCCACGTGAATACCAGCAGCCATCGCTGTCTTGGAGGCTGGCTACTGACTGTCCTGACCGTCTGGCTTAATTCCTGAGTGACGGGACTCACAGTGCGAGTCTTGACCGCACACGTTCTCAGAGCCGAGGCCTAACTCACTTCTTCCAATTTCTCTTTTAGGTCCCACAATGAAGCTGAAACGGCTCACGGTTTTGGAGAAGTACAAAGATATCATTGACTCCTTTTACCAAGAGCAAACAATGTGATCGAGGGGCCGTGCCTGCAGTTTCCACAGAACAGAGGGCAGGCCTTCCGAGCGTCTTCCTGAGCCCCAGGTCTCCTCAGTCTGGGCGCAGGCATTTCTGGCAAGTCTGTTAGATCTCCAGGTCAGGGCCCAGCACTAGCTCTACATTTACCAGGTCTTAGGCCAGTAATAGCTGACAATTCCGAGAAGCTTCACACGTGTGGGTAGTTTTCATTCCGATTAAGTATTGCTTTGTGCTCAGGTGACAGATGAGATCAGCTCTCCTTCCAGAACGAAAGGGCTGATCACTTTTGGCCTTAGTTCCAGGTAGATTAGCCAGCTGCTAGTTCTCAGACAAGACAGCCGGCAGCAGGCTGTGGAGCCGGTGGGCGGGAGACGGCGCCGCAGGGAAAGCAATCACTTACAACTCACCTAGCGACCCGACTTCCTCTGGAATCGCGGTGGGCGCTGCCCACCCTGTTACTCCGTTACCCGGCACTCCTCCGCCACACACGTGCCGACTAACTAGATGCTTAATAAAACTGCTGCTGCCTGTTTGACCCTATTTAATGTGTAATTTGAATATTAAACCTTTTAACAGAACTGTCACCAAGGACCCGATTTCTTTGTTAACTGAGCAGGTGGGGCCAGTGCAGAGTGTCGTGGGTATTAAACTCACAGGGCTGTGGACAGCAGACATGAGTGACCACAAAGGTGCAGGTTGGGATTAAGTGGGGCATTCTCGTAAAAGCAGCCAACTCTACAGTAGCCTGTCACCACCAGGCCACCCCGCTTCCACTCTGAATACGGGAAGCAGCCATTCTCAGTAGCAAGCTGAGCCAACATGACCGAAGGCATCTGAACGGGAAACAGGTGGAGAAAGCAAACATCCCAATCGGTTTTGGAATTTTTATTACTTTGAACCCAACAGCCACTGATAACTAGCACAATCCAGTGAAACCAAGGAAGCAGCAGCTTAAACAAAGGAAAACACATTTAAGATTATAAGTCGGGTTACAAGCTTAAAAAATGACCCAGACAGGGATATCGTTGCTTTAAAAAAAAAAAAAAAAAAAAAAACCCTTGTGACCTGGGTACATTCTGCAAAGCCACAGGTTTGCAATGTTACACAAGGGGCAGGGAGGGCATGAGTCGTCTTTGGTTGTGGGGCCACAGGGTAACTGTTCATGAAAACAGTGAGTGTCTGAGGATTAAGAAAATCACGCAGCGGCGGAGGGGAAGGGAGAGGAGGGTAGGAAGGGACAGGAGATGCCTGAGGGTCAAAAGCTGGGCCCCAGCTCAAGCCCAAGCCCTAGCATGGCACAATTTTGTCAATCAACTCAGGCTGAGTCGCCTGCAGTCTCTGCACTGTCTTCTTATACTGGTACTGCTAAGGCAGAGGGCAGTAACTGGTGCTCTGGGAGATGAGAAGGGGTACTTTCTGAAATGCAAAACAGCATCCCAAGTTCCTCAACTGCAGTCAAAATACATGGGATCAAGCCTTTTGGCAGTATTGCCCCAGTGCTACCAGCTGCACTGTGGTCCATTCCCAGACAGAGACGCATGACAGTCAGCCCTTCTGGCTCGAGATCAGGGGCTCAGAGGCTGCGACAACTCATAATGCTGAAAATGTATCCAATAAAAGGAAGTACCAGCTCTCTGCTTCATCAGAAGCTCTTGCAAAAAATATTAAATCTCAAGACAAAATAACTGAACACACAATACATCTGTATCTTTGTATCCAATATATTACCTTTGTCTTAACCAAAATTATATCTCTCGTTATATATTTCTTGGATCTGAAGTTTTTATTCACACTCGGTAATTTCTGTAAAGGGCAAATCTGTCTCTATTTTCCATATCATTTAGAAATAACCACATTCACTCTTTTTGATGTGAACTTTCCCAGGAAATTTCTCTTGTGCCCATTTAGTTTTATAAGAGTGTCATTTTGTGCTATTATGTCAATATCTTGTTTTATTTCCATTACGTTTTTCAAAAACCAAAGAAAATACGGTTTTTCTTAAAAAGTTAGACATATTCTCTTAATTCTGTATCTTGATATTTACAGCTGAAGAGAAACTATTTTAACTTAAGTGTAAAAGGGTTTAGAATAGCAAATTATACTGTTCACTTAAGAGTTTACAAAAAAAACCAAAAAGTTTACCAGGTAGACACTTAATAAATAAAACAAGCACTTGGAAAAAGTTCTTTGAAAACAGACCTAGGGACATCCACCGGCATCTTTTGCACATATTTTGTTAAGAAAAGGCCAGATCTAAAAATGTACTGTCAAGAAACAAGCAAACCAATGCATACATACGTAGGTATTCTAAACAGAGGTTTACGTGGTGTCCATTTGGAGTGACTGATGCAAATACCAGTTGTAGAAGCATTAATCTAAATCTTTTACTCGGCGACAGATTTCCTCTGTGAAGTCTGAGCATTTCGCATTGCCTCCTAAATCTTTTGTCAAGCTCTGAGAAAAGGAAAAAGCAAAAATAAAAAATGTATCTGCAAACTAAATTAAACAAGGAGATTTTTTTTTTAATTTTTTTTTAACTGCATTTCAGGTTTGGGGGTACATGTGAAGAACATGCAAGATTGTCGCATAGGGACACACGTGACAGTGTGATTTGCTGCCTTCCTCCCCCTCACCTATATCTGTCATTTCTCCCCATGCCATCTCTCCCCAACTCCCCACCCCGCACTGCCCCTCCCCTATTTCCCCCCAACGGACCCCAGTGTGTGACGCTCCCCTCCCTGTGTCCATGTGTTCTCACTGTTCAGCACCCGCCTATGAGTGAGAACATGCGGTGTTTGATTTTCTGCTCTTGCGTCAGTTTGCTGAGAATGATGTAAAGCAAGGAGATTCTAAAGCCCTCGGGGAGATGCCACGTAGGCAAGTGACTTGGCTGCTCTTTGATTTAGTTCCTCATTTCAAAGCGAGGAACCACTCCACCACCACCTACCCGGCTAAGGAGGCTCAGGACCCAACCTCACAGTGTACGCAACAGCACTCCGCGAAGAACAAGGCACTCTTAATGCAAAGGGAGGCAGGGGCTTCACCCAAAATTTTCCCTTTTTTCACACAATAGACCCTGATATAGGTTGGTTAGTCATGGATGTTTACATAAAAGCAAATCTAAACAAGAAGTTTCATAAAATCCTTGGGAAATCTGTAAAGGTTAAAAGACCTGAGACATATTCTGACCTATTTTGTGTTTATTTTTATTGTTTCTGAGATGGAGCTTCACTCTGTTGCCCAGGCTGGAGTGCAAATGGCATGATCTCAGCTCACCACAACCTCCGCCTCCTGGGTTCAAGCAATTCTCCTGCCTCAGCCTCCCGAGTAGCTGGGATTACAGGCGCGCGCCACCATATCCAGCTGATTTTTGTGTCTGATCTGGTTTTGGAGGCTGGGAAACAAACTCGAAGGAAATATTTAAATCATTAACTCTCTCTCTTTTTTGTTTTTTAAATAGAGACGGGATCTCACGATGTGGTCCAGGGCTGGTCTTGAACTCTGAGGTTCAAGTGATCCTCCTGCCTCAGCCTACAGCTCCAACTGCAGGCATGCACCACCACACCTGCCTAAGTCATTAACTCTTAAACCTCCCTCTTGAGGAAAGAAAGCCTCCCATACCACTGATCTGTTCTAGCAGCTTATCCTTTCTTTCCTGCACGCAGACCCCAATATATTTAATTCTCTTTATCTTTCCATCCTATACAAATAAAAAGGCTCACTGTGTGATTCAGGCACCTCTCTCCTGGGCTGTAGATTATAACTTCCCAAATACAATTTCAGAATAAGAAAATCATCTGACCTCGGGCTGTTAAAAACAAGGCAGAATTTCTTGTATTTTGGCCATATGATATAATTTGAAGTTACAGACTTTTTTTTTTTTTTTTAACAGAAGGGACCAACTTTGAAGACACTATGCTAAGTGAAACAAGCCAGACTCAAAGGACAAACACTGTATGATTCCACTTACATGAGGTACCTAGAGTAGTCATATTCATAGAGACAGGAAGCAGAATGGTGGGTGCCAGAGGATGGAAGGAGGGGGAAGGGAAAGCTACTGTTTAATGCAGGCGTCCCCAAACTTTTTACACAGGGGCCAGTTCACTGTCCCTCAGACCGTTGGAGGGCCGCCACATACTGTGCTCCTCTCACCGACCACCAATCAAAGAGGTGCCCCTTCCTGAAGTGCGGCGGGGGGCCGGATAAATGGCCTCAGGGGGCCGCATGCGGCCCGCAGGCCGTAGTTTGGGGACGCCTGGTTTAATGGGTGCAGCGTCTCTTTGAGAAAATGAAACGGTTCTGAAGATGACTGATGGCGATGCTTACATGACAATGTGACTGTACTTAACATTACTGCACTATATACCTAAAAATGGCTAAAACGGCAAATTTTATGTTATGCATATTTTTCACAATTTCTGTTAAAAAGGACCTCAAATTAGGGATGAGTCTTCCGATGCATGCCCTCTTCTCACTCGGAGGAACCCACCACACTCCTTCCATGGCCACAATTGCTTATGAAGGCAGTGAAGCCTGCTGGGTAAGGGCCAGACTGGGTGTTAATACCAACTTGGTCATTTAGGAGCTGTCAAGCCTCGGATAAATGACGTAATCTCTCTCTACCTCAGCTTCCTCATCTATAAGATGGAATTACAGTATCTACTTCACAGAGTTATAGAAAAGCTTTGCTGAGATGATATATAAAGAATTTAAAAGCTGCAAAAGTATTCGATTAATATTAGTTGTTATTACCTTTATAAAACTTCTGTATTGCTTTTGTATTACGGATGCACATAGTGTAACATATAAGACTACTGTATTAGAGGCATATCTACATCTGTGTCTGCCACTAGATTCCCAGCTCCTTGAGGCTCAGCATCTTACCCTATTCATCATTTTATTCTTCACATCTTATAATGGACATTCAATAGACGTTTGTTGTGAAGAGGAAAATGTTGTCTATAAAAATCAATGAACTTGGCTGGGCGCAGTGGCTCATGCCTATAATCCCAGCACTTTGGAAGGCTGGGGCGAGAGAATCACTTGAGGTCAGGAGTTAATTCAAACCCAGCTTGGCCAACATGATGAAACCCCATCTCTACTAAAAATATAAAAATTAGCCATATATGGTGGCACACGCCTGTAATCCCAGCTACTAGGAGGCTGAGGCAGGATTATCTCTTGAACTCGGGAAGTAGATGTTGCAGTGAGCCGAGATTGCAACACTGCACTCTACCCTGGGTGACAGAACAAGACTCTGTCTCAAGAAAAAAAAAATCAATGAACTTGGCCGAGGTCACAGCTAACAATAGGGTAACTGGGCCTGTACCTGAGGCTGGCTCCCAAACCACGTCCCTTTCCCCTGTACACTCACATCGCTGTATCAGTGCTTCTTAACCTTTTTGGGATGAAGTATCTCCTCACCTCAGAAAAGGCACACAAGTGCATACATACCCCGTTTGCTCTGGGAACCATGTGACGAATTCTTGTTCAACATCAAATGCTTGGGCCTGCTTGACAACTATTGTCTGTCTCTGTCCTTTTCACTCAGATAAAACACACGGAAGCAATGCTTTTTACCCAGCACAAGTATGTCGAGATTCCTGTTACCTTTCCATCCTTAATCGTAGCAAAACATGCGGCCTCAATTCTCGCGGCGTGGTCAAAAAGTCCCATGTGGCGCAGCATCATCACGGCACTGAGCAGGAGGGCTGTGGGGTTCGCCATGTCCTTGCCGGCGATGTCTGGAGCTGTCCCATGAACCTACACGTTGGGAAAGGCGGCATCATCAGGGGAGAGACGAGAGCTAACAGGCCTCTTCCGGGGCGGCTGGAGGCTTAACTATCTTTCCTCAGCAATAGAAAATATGCACTGAAAGCTACTGTGGGCAATTCATCTGACACGGACTGAAGAAATAAACTCTGGATTGGGTGTGGTAGCTCACACCTATAATCTCAACACTTTGACAGGCCAAGGCAGGAGGATCACTTGAAGCCAGAAGTTCAGGACCAGCCTGGGCAACATAGTGAGACTCCATCTCTACCAAAAAATTAAAAATTAGCTAGGCCTAGTGACGCATGACTACAGTGCCAGCTACTTGGGAGGCTGAGGCAGGAGGACTGCATAAGCCCAGCAGCTCAAGCCAGCAGTGAACTATGATCATACCAGTGTACTCCAGCCTGGGTGACAGAACAAGGCCTCAACTCAAGGGAAAAAAAAAAAAAAGAAAAGAAAAGAAATAAAGCCTTGGAGAAACAAAAAGCTAAAGCAATTTTTTTAAGTACAAAAATATGGACTAACAATCTTTTTCAGTCAATTTTTGGTAAAATATTTTAAGGAAGAAAGGATACATAATAAATATCGGAGGGAAATGGATAAACCAAGCACATACATATATATATATACACACACACACACACACGCACACACACACACACATACACACATACACACACACACGCACACACACACATACACGCACACACACACATACACACACACGCACACACATACACACACATAAACACAGACACACACACATACGTACACACACATACACACACACAGACACACACACATACACACACACACACGCACACACACATACACAGACACACACAGACACATACATACACACACACATACACACACATACACACACACACACACGAGATAAAGCAAGCGTGTGTGTGCGTGTGTGTGTGTGTTTAAAAAAACAACAAACAAACAAACAAAAAAACAGGCTGGGCGCAGTGGTTCATACCTGTAATGTCAGCACTCTGGGAGGCCAAGGAGGATGGATCACCTGAGATCAGGAGTTTGAGAACAGCCTGGCCAACATGGTGAAAACCCATCTCTACTAAAAATACAAAAATTAGCCAGATGTGGTAGCACATGCCTATAATTCAGCTACTTGAGAAGCTGAGACAGGAGAATCACTTGAACTTGGGAGGCAGAGTTTGCAGTGAGCCAACATCACGCCACTGCACTCCAGTCTGGGTGACACAGCAAGACTCCATCTCAAGAAAAAAAAAAGCATCATTTTGTTTTGACAATCTGAAAAAGTGGAGTTAAAGCATCCTTATACAGATAATTCCTCCTGAGTTCACACACTGTTCTGACCTGAGCTCTGCTTCAGGTGTCAGGGTCCTTACCGACTCAAAAATTGCAACCCCGTTGGCTCCGATGTTGCCACTTGGTGTCACACCAAGACCTCCAATCAATCCTGCACACAGGTCACTAGGAGAAGAAAAGTATTTCAGAGGATATTTTGAAAACTACAACATCTCACCTAGCAGCCAGATTTTAGCTTTTAATTATCATTCTCCACTCAAAGGAACTAGCGTTCTTTGAATAAATGGCTGTTTCCAGGGCCAAGGTTAATAAAATACAGATGAGCCTAGAGCATCCTAGTGTGCCAGAAAGCAAGGCAAGGCTCAAAGAATGAAGGACCATGTCAAAAGGATACAGGAGACATGGTGAACAGACGGACCCCTGCCAGCCAACCTGGGACAATGTAGGCATCAATATACATGATTATAATGATGGATGTGTCGCTGAATAAAACAGAAAACCATGTCCATGGCTGGGCACAGTGGCTCACGCCTATAATCCCAGCACTTCGGGAGGCCAACCTGGGCAGATCACTTGAAGTCAGAAGTTGGAGACCAGCCTGGCCAACATGGCAAAAACCCGTCTCTACTAAAAATAGAAAGATTAGCCAGGTGTGGTGGTGAACACCTGTAATAATCCCAACTACTCAAGAGGCTGAGGCAGGAGAATCACTTGAACCCAGGAGGTGGCGGCTGCAGTGAGCCACTGCACTCTGCACACACTGGAGTGCCCTGTACTCCAGCCTGGAAGACAGAGCAAGACTCCATCTCAAAGAAAAGAAAAGAACAGGAAAAAAGAAAACCATGTCCATATTGACAGATAAACAAGAAAAGCATTCTTCTAGTAGAGTGCCAAGTCATAAATATAGAAAAAATCATGGGCTTAGAAAATCACCATTTGGCCAACATCTTATGTCTCTGTGTGTGTGATTGTGACAGAGAGACAGAGAGAGGTACAGATGTTAGATACAGTTAGGTTCCTCTTCAAACAGAGTACCCAGTTGCCCCATTCTTTATTCCTCAATTCCAAGAACCCCTCCCCAACCTTTGCTGCACCCCAACCCATCTGAATATGCCTCGGCATGCCACAGCACAGTCCACATTCCTTCCCTTGTGTGGGAACAGGCTAGCTTTCTAGTCCCTCGTAGGCAACCCCTTCCTCCCCTCCCTTTCTCCTACATCACACGTTTACCTTATGTAGGAAAGTTTAAATGTTTAGCCAATCAGGACTAGTTTAGATTGTGCAGTCCAACCCCAGCCGATGGGGGAAAGACAGAGGCAGAAGCCGCATTAGGAATAAAAACCCTACTCTCCTTTGTTCTGTGTGCTTTCGTGGCGACCAGACCTGCGAGCAGCACCCTTCTGCAGAAGTACATTTGCCTTGCTGAGAAATCCCTTGTTTGAGTGCTTGTTTCCTTTGCATCTCTTGAGATTTTATTTCCAACACAGACAAAGGAGGAGAGGAGGAAGAGGAAGGGAGGAAGGAGAAAGGGAAGGAAGATGGGAAGGAGTAATAAAGTAAATTTGATAAAGCACTGGCACCTGGGGAATCTGGAATCTGGGCGCTGAATACAAGGGAATTCTTTGTACCATTCTCACAACTTTTCTGCAAGTCTGAAATTATGTCAAAAGTTACCAAAAAATAGTAAAAATGGCCACCCACCTACCTAGCTATACATAACAAAACCTTGAAATCAATCAACCAGTCAAACATTTGGAAACTGGGAAAAGTCAGGTAATGATTGGGAGAAGGAACCCAGTGATGATTTGGCAAAAAATACGAAGGAACAACCCATCCAACATGTAATCATTCATCCCACAACCTGAATTGCTAGAATTCAACTCATACGCTATAACAAATACCCTATTTTATAATACTTGATTGAAAATGTTAAGCCATAATTATTTTAGGATGTCTATAAGTAAATCATAGGCTAAAATAAAAAGATTGTGGCCAGACTCACCTAAGGATGTCTCCATACAAATTTGGCATAACGAGAACATCAAATTGGGAAGGATCTTGTACCATCTACAAGAAATACATTTGTGCATTTAGTCACAAAATCTGCAACCACCGCCCCCCACCCCCACACACATACACACTATTCACCATAAAAAGTAGCAGGTAAGTGTGAATATATACTTACATTCAAACATACTGTATCCAGGTACATCTCATTAAATTTGATATCTTTACAGTTTTCTGCAACTTCCCTGCATTTTTGGAGAAAAAGCCCATCTGACATCCGCCTGTATTTAATCAAATAAAAACTGCTGAAAAAAAAAGTCTTACAGAAAGAAAAGAATCAAATCAAAGAAGTAAGGTAAGTTTGAGAAATTTGAGTTCCAGAAGCCAAGCTACCTGATTTCCATCACAATAACATCATTTCTTAGGTAGTTAAATAAAATATAAGCTGCAAATGTTTTAGGATCCTTCTGGAAGTACAAAAGGGTAAAGATGTAAAATAGCTTGATCATAACATTATGAAGACTGTATTTTTATAGCGTTACCTAACAAGAATGAAGAAATATCCATTAATATTATTAAAATCGCTTTAAACTGTTAACATAATAACTTAAATGGTTTTACTATTTTGCATGTTCAATGCTTTTCTTAGGTTAGGAAAACTGTTAATGCATTCAGAGAAGGACTCTAACAGCCTCTGGATGAAAATTTAAATTGCCAGAGTAACACAGCAGATATCGTTAGCACTACTTTAAGCCTCTGAGTTTGTGGCCATTTCAGAGACCCTCCTACTATTCGACTTGTAAAATATATGCTATGTAGCCTCGGCTATGTGGCCAGATGTCCACAGCATCTGGGGACCCAGAGGCTCCAGCCTCCTTTTCTGCTAACCCTCAGTCCCTCCTTGAGCTTCCAGACCTGAATCCCCATCCTTCCTCATTTGCTCCTATCATTCGCACAGGAAACAGGAGACTCCGGGACGGGCGCACCAGCTCAAGCCTGTAATTCTAGCACTTTGGGAGACCAAGGCGGGCAGATCACCTAAGGTCAGAAGTTCAAGACCAGCCTGGCCAACATGATGAAACCCTGTCTCTACCAAAAATACAAAAATTAGCTGAGCATGGTGGTATGTGCCTGTAGTCCCAGCTACTCAGGAAGCTGAGGCAGGAGAATCACGTGAACCCAGGAGGCAGAGGTTGTAGTGAGCCAAGATCGCGCCACTGTGCTCCAGCCTGGGCAACAGAACGAGACTCCATCTCAAAAAAAATAAAAAGAAGAGGCTGGGCACAGTGGCTCGCGCCTGTAATCCCAGCTCTTTGGGAGGCCAAGGCGGGCGGATCACGAGGTCAAGAGATCTGGACCATCCTGGACAACATGGTGAAACCCCATCCCTACTAAAAAATACAAAAATTAGCTGGGCGTGGTGGTGTGCACCTGTAATCTCAGCTACTCGGGAGGCTGAGGCAGGAGAATTGCTTGAACCTGGGAGGCGGAGGTTGCAGTGAGCCGATAACACGCAATTGCACTCCAGCCTAGCGCCTCATGACAGAGCAAGACTCTGTCTCCAAAAAAAAAAAAGGAGTCTCCAGCAGAAGAAAGATGCCGGACCTTCACATTGCTACAAGGATCCTTTTCAAAGATATTAGGAATCAAAGAGCAAGCTGAAGAGAAGAAAGGGAAGGCCTGTCACTGCTCTCCCCACAGCAAAGCCCCCGCAAGGAGCTCACATGATGTTGGCTTTGTGCACCGCCGTGACGTTGCTCCGGTGGTTGTTTCGGGCGTACTCAAACGCAAACTCAGCAATGCGCTTACTTGCTCCCTCGGTGATGAGCTTGATACTCTGCACGACTCCATCAACAATCTGCAAGAGAGGAAGTCCTGCCTTGCTGGAAAGAGTGTGACAGTAACGTGGTGGGAGACAGCGCGTGTGGGGTGCAGACAGTAACGTTTGTGGCATGCCTGCATGATGTCAGCTAGCATGACTAATCACATGCTATGTCAGTGGGGCTCGTGTTAACCCCAGCCCTATGAGGTATTATGAGCCCCACTGCACAGATGAAGAAAACTGAGATGCAGACAGTCACCTGAGGAAGAGCAGACCTATGAAGTGGGGGATTCAAAATTCAGAGGGCATACTCCCAAGCTTGTGACCTGAACCACCACACCTTATTCCTCCTGGCATCTGTCTGAGTACTGTCGACCAGACACCCAGCACCAAGACAAATACCAACTCCTCACAGAGAAAAAGCAGATCTGTCTCTGGGGTCCCAGATGCACAGAAAGCAGTCCAAACAGGAATAAAAAGGAATCTGGAGTGAACATACCACATGCTCAATTCCACTGTATTCTCCTTCTGTGTTCTCTCGAATGGTCACAATATTTACATCGGTGTAAGGGGTTTTATAGCCTTCGATAGAGACACATGGTCGGACATTTGCATAAAGGTCAAACGTTTTGCGCAGCAGTAAATTCATAGATGGGTGACCGGCTGCTATTGGGGTCTTCAAAGGGCCTGTCATACAGAAGAAAACCCAGATGACAAGAGAAGATACTCTGGTCTCACGTGTGACCTACTAACCCACCTGGGCTACCTTGTGAAATGTGTTCTGTCTCTAATTCACCCTCTACCTGAGATTCAAATGAAGGAGGAAGACCCTCACGGGAGCTCTCTGGGACATTAACTGCACTTCTTCTTAAGCACTGCTCATGTGCGTGACGTGATCTAATCCTTCCCATCACCCTGTACAATAGCAACTTTGTTACTGTCATTTAAAAATGAAGAAAGGCTGGGCACGGTGGCTCACACCTGTAATCCTAGCACTCTGGGAGGCTGAGGTGGGTGGATCACCTGAGGTTAGGAGTTCAGCCTGGCCATCACGGTGAAACCCCATCTTTATTAAAAAAAAAAAAAAAAAAAAAAAAAAGAAAGAAAAAAGAAACTAAGAATAAAAAATTTGCCCAAGCCTTCTAGCCAGTAAGTAGCAGAGATGAGATTCAACAACTGGTTCTATCTGTAGTTTTAAAGCCTATGCTTGCCGGGCACGGTGGCTCAGGCCCTGTAATCCCAGCACTTTGGGAAGCCAAGGCAGGTGATCACTTGAGGTAAGGAATTTGAGACCAGCCTGGCCAACATGGCAAAACCGTGTCTCTACTAAAAATACAAAAATTAGCTGGGCATTGTGGCACGTGCCTAAAATCCCAGCTACTTGGGAGGCTGAGGCAGGAAAATCGCTTGAACCCAGGAAACGGAGGTTGCAGTGAGCCAAGATCACGCCACTGCACTCCAGCCTGGGCTATACAGTGAGACTCACAAAAAATATAAAAATAAAGCCTATGCTGAATTTAAATCTGTCACGCTAGTATTTTTGAATCATGGCCTTAAACATGTATTAATTAAAATAGTGACAAAAATGTAGGCCAGGCACAGTGGCTCAGGCCTGTAATCCCAACACTTAGGGAGGCAGATGCAGAAGGATTGCTTGAGCTTAGGAATTCAGATCAGCCTGAGAAACATAGTAAGATCCCATCTCTGCAAAAATCTTTTAAAAAAATTAGCTGGGCATGGTGGCATACCCCAGTAGCACTCCCAGCTACTTGGGAGGCTGAGGTAGGAGGATTGCTTGAGCTCAGGAGGTGAAGGCTGAAGTGAGCTGTGATCATACCACTGCACTCCAGCCCGGGCGACAGAGCAAGACTCTGTCACAAAAAAAAATTTAAATAAATAATTAAGCAAAAGATACATATAGTTGAAGATAAATAGAGATACTGTCATTTGGTATCGTCCAGTAATACTTTAATGTTTTTATGGGGGGGGAAAAATGTCCCAAATAAATAAAGCATCTTACTATGATAGTTACTTCATAAAAGAATGGCTTTACTTTCACAGTTAGTTAGGCCTTAATTAGCTTAAAAGTATAAAGTATAAACTATGTAACACCTGTAGCAGAAATCTGTAAAAATCCCCATCTCCACTTCAGTGCTACCTTTCAAGCCCATCTTGTTCTTATCCATGGACTCTTTAGCCTCTGGAGGGATCATCCACTTTCCTCCAGGTCCTTGAATGGCAGTGACGTTCCGCTCCTCCCACTGAACAGGTGCCTGGATGGCATGTCACAAAGCACAGTGAGCTGGAGAGACTGAGAGGAGACTGACGTTCACGCAATTCAGCAGTGCTGACTGAGCGTTTTCAGCTTTGTTTCTGAGATGGAGTCCCGCTGCGTTGCCCAGGCTGTAGTGCAGTGGCACGATCTGGACTCACTGCAACCTCTACCCACAGGTTCAAGCAATTCTCTTGCCTCAGCCTCTCGAGTATCTGGGGTGTGCCACCACACCCAGCTAATTTTTTTTGTATATATATGTATATATATGTATGTATATATACATTTTTTTTTTTTTTTTTTTTAGTAGAGACGGGGTCTCACCATGTTAGCCAGGCTGGTATTCAACTACTGACCTCAAGTGATCCACCCACCTCGGCTTCCCAAAGTGCTGGGATTACAAGCGTGAGCTACCGCGCCCAG
This sequence comes from Saimiri boliviensis, assembly GCF_048565385.1. Lineage (NCBI taxonomy): Eukaryota > Metazoa > Chordata > Mammalia > Primates > Cebidae > Saimiri > Saimiri boliviensis. The sequence goes on from NC_133450.1 coordinate 785,777, forward strand.
CCCTTTTTCAACTTTGGATGTAACTGCTAAAAACAGTAATGGTCCAGAAAGTTCCTGGCATGCAAGTAGAGATGTCATTCTCTAGTGGGCCCAGAGGGATTCTCCACATTACCCGTGCCCAGTCACCACTCCCAGCCAACACCTGCCCACTTAGTTCTTTTCACAAGGGCTCTTAACAGTGGCTATAATTAGAATATCATAAGGAACAGAGGAATCATAGAAACATCATATAGTACTGATGCATGGATGAAACTTGAAAGTATCAGGCTAAGTGAGAGGAGCCAATCATAAAAGACCAAATATTATAAGATTCTATTTATATGAAATGCCCCAAATAGGTAAACCTATAGATACAGGAAGTAGATGAGTGGTTACTTGCCTAGGGCTGGGAATGAAAAAGAGAAGTGGGTAGGGAGGGAGACAAAATGGGGAGTGACTGCATAGGGTTTGGGGTTTCTTTTTGGGTGAGGAAAATGGTCCGAAACTAGATTGTAGTGATGGCTGCATAACTCTGCGAATGTACTAAAAACCACTGGATTGGCCAGGCACAGTGGCTCACACCTATAATCCCAGCACTTTGGGAGGCCGAGGCAGGGGGATCACCTGAGGTCGGGAGTTTGAGACCAGACTGACCAACATGGAGAAACTCCATCTCTACTAAAAATACAAAATTAGCCGAGTGTGGTGGCGCATGCCTGTCATCCCAGCTACTCGGGAGGCTGAAGCAGAACTGCTTGAACTGGGGAGGCAGAGGTTGCAGTGAGCCGAGATCGTACCACTGCACTCTAGCCTGGGCAACAAGAGCAAAACTCCATCTCAGAGAAAAATAAATAAATAAATAAATATAAAAACCACTGGATTGAAAGGTACATTTAGAAGCATTAATCAGGCCAGGAGTGGTGGCTCATGCCTATAATCCCTGCGCTTTGGGAGGCCAAGGCAGGAGGATCACCTGACATCAGGAGACCAGCCTGGCCAACATGGTGAAGCCCCACCTCTACTAAAAATACAAAAATTAGCTGGGGCGTGGTGGCACACGCCTGTAATCCCAGCTACTCAGGAGGCTGAGACAGGAGAATAGCTTGAACTGGGAGACGGAGGTTAAAGTGAGCCAAGATCATGCCACTGCACTCCAGCCTGTGCAACGAGAGCAAAACATCTCAAAAAATAAAATAAAGAAAGAATGAATTATATCTCAATAAAGCTGTTTTTATATATGTAATATTGTTTTATATATACTTTTTTTATTACAATATATAATATTGTTTACACACACACACACACACACACACACAGGCTCAGTGGCTCACACCTGTAATCCCACCACTCTGGGAGGTCAAGGTGGGCAGATCACCTGAGGTCAGGAGTTCAAGACCAGCCTGACCAATATGATGAAACCCTGTCTCTACTAAAAATACAAAAACTAGCTGGGCATGGTGGCATGCGCCTGTAATCCCAGCTACTCAGGAGGCTGAGACAGGAGAATCACTTGAACTCAGGAGGTGGAGGTTGCAGTAAGCCAAGATCACACCACTGCACTCTAGCTTGGACAACAAGAGCGAAACTCCATCTAAAAAAACATATATGTGTGTGTGTGTATATATATATATATATACACACACACACATATATGTTAAAAACATATTTTTAAATAAAATTTTTAAATAAATTTTTTAAAGATATCTATATCTATATATATATAGAGAGAGAGAGATTTTTTTTTTTTTTCTGAGTCTGCCTACAGAATTTTTAAATTATCTATCTGTATTGAAGGCTGGGCTGTTAGAAGTAATAACACTCCATTCTTGATGAGAACACATCAAAAATTTTATTTTAAAGAGATTATTTCAAAAGTGCCTATACAGATTTTTGAAATACTAATTCAACCTTTTTTTTTGCAAAACAGTAGGTGATTTGGCAGGCCTTACAGATCCACAAACACTGTAGCACTACTTTGATTACTTTACATATAACTGATGCCCATGCAGGAGTTTAAACTGTCAACAACAGGAGCAGCCAGCCAGGTACGGTGGCTCAGCACTTGGGAGGTAAAGATGGGAGGATGGCGTGGGACCCGGAGTTCAAGATCAGCTCGGGGAACAGAGCGAGACCTCGACTCTAAATTTAAAACAACCACCACAACAACAAAAGAACAAAGAAAGAAATAATGGCAGTAGCAAACACTGAGACACACACAGTTAAACTGACAATCTGTGGAGATTAACAACAGACCTTACTCAATTTCATAGAAATATGTAAAATGTACCCTAAAAGTTCACAGAATCCGACTGGCTAAGAAAACTTTTCAGTGAATCATCATCAAATGGATTTTTTAAGCCCACTTACTTTGGCAGCATCAAAAATCTTCATAACTGCAGCTGAAATTTCTGGGCCAATACCATCTCCTGGAATTAAAGTTACTGTCTGAACCTGAACATAAAAAAATCACCAAAGAAGACCATTAAGAATTTTTATTTTTGAAGGCTTAAAAAAGAAAATTTTGACAGAGAAACCTACTTCATGAGAGGTCTCAGAAAGATTCAAACGCTGTTAAGAAAACAGACATACCTCCCCCAGGATCATCAGAGGGGAGGCAGGAATCAACAGACGAGAGACTCTGCAACCCTACTCTTTACCTGAGCTCACAGGTTTTAAAAAAACCCAAATGATAGTCTTTACGTAAAACAAAAACAAATTAAATTACCAAATAGATTTCCTAATTGATATTTCTTTTCAGAAAAGCTGCAAAGAGACCAATTAATTCAAACCTTTAAAACCAAAGGAAAAAAAAAATTAACAATGTTCTCTCACTAAAATTTAATGTTTCTCATGAAGCCACGTGTTTTCCTTTCCTTTCCATTGTGATCCTGGAAAGCTTCTCATGCAGCTTCTTCAGTCTTGCAAAACACTTTCAGACATACTGCCAAAATACTACTGAGGTCTATTCAGGTACTCAGGGGAAATCCGACTTTCCATCAAGAGAGAGCTTCCATTTTTTTCTTAGTTCGTCTATAAAACTGCCTGCTTGAATACAATGGGAAGAGAGTCTCTAGCCCCTTCTGTTCAAAATTCATTTTTATCCCTTCCTGTCTGAACAAAACTGTATGGAATCAATAGCACCAAGCTCTGTGGGCAAAAAGAAAAACCACTTCCCTTCGCTCTGCTGGAAGCTGGAGGGTGCTAGGCCCCTGTGCAGTAGTGCACTGAATTCTAGCCTTTTTCCTCCTTCCTCTCTATATTGGGCTCAGAGAGTACACTGTGTCTCTGTGAATATGGACAGCATTTACCAACATGCATCTGTCTACTTTCTCTTGTTTAAAAAAAGAAAAAAAAGAAACTTTTAAAAATGGGATTATAGAAGGTCAGCTAAGGGTGGGTCTAAGATGTTTGGGTGGGTTAAGTGGGCATTCTGACAACATGGCTTCTCCTTTGGCATGTTTGTGATATTTGACAGACATTCTTGCAGTTTAAGATGACACTTTTAAAATATATTATATCCTAATGACGACTTGAGCCCTGCCACTCACTGGGAGAATCAGCAGAACCTGTAGGATTTTATCTGGAATTGACACTCTATTGCAATTTTGTTCCTGCTTTTTAAAAATTTTTCTTTTTGTTTCACTGGAAAGGAAAGATGACGCTCAGTTTTAAGCATTAAAAGTGTACAAGTTTCTTTGTTACAATAAAAGTAAATGTGTCCACATACACACACACAAAAACTGGCTGCTTAAATCTAAGAGTAATCAATCTATATAAGCTTGCAAAGTTGATCTGCAACCAAAGAGTATATGTGATCATACCTGCAAAGCCTGAGTTACACTTTGAACAACAAATCAGTGTTTTTATAATGTAATAGCAATGATTTATTCTAAGGCTTCAGGCAAGATGAAGCCAGCATTTCAAACACAGAAATAAACATACGTAAGGGGAGAAGATCGGCACCTCTTTTTCCATTTGGGAACCATACATTTTATTATCTCGGGACTTTACTCTTCCCCTAGGGGCTTGGCTTTTTTTCAATTCCAGTTGCTGGAATTGCATTTTTTAAAAATCACTAACTTAAGTTTTGTTGGTCCTTTGCTTCACAATCAGGTCTCCCCAGAAAAGTGGACTAATTATTTCTGATTTTTTTTCTGTACAACGGAAGAAATTTTTTTTTTTTTTTTTTTTTTCATTTTAAAAATTTTCTGTTTCTATTTTTTAGAGATGAGGGCTCGCTATTTTGCCAGGCAGGAGTGCAGTGGCTACTCACAAGTGTCATCACAGCTCACTGCAGCCTCGAACTCCTGGCCTCAAGCAAGTCTCCCTCCTCAGTCTCCCTCCTCGGTCTTAGCCAGGGCTAAGGCTCATACCAGTCTTCCTGGGTTGAAGAAATTTTTTTAAAAAATTAATATATCCTCTCATTTCTTCAAAAATAACCTCCATCAGGTGAATTTTTTTTTTCCCAAATAAATAGCCTGAAAATTAAATAATAGCAGAGAGCAGTGATCATCTCATTAGCTTCCAGAACGTGTTTGAAATGCTAGCACAGAATGTGTTTGAAATGCTAGCATGGCTATCCTTGAGCTTGAAGTGCAAGTCCCAGCCCGCATTTTTGGCATAAGCGGAACCAAAAAACTCTTTGGCTACTTCTTCCTGTTCTCCCAACATGTAGTCATAAATGTCATCAAGTCACCGGAAAGTCTACTTTTCTTCACGGTACAGAAAGTAAGTAGAGGAAAAAATGTACTACAGTCTTACAAATCTTTCATGGCATAGATGTTATATGGGAGTATAGGAATTGTGAAATTCAAATCAGATTCTGTAAAAAGGGAGAGGGCATAAAAACAGAAATAGGAAGTCACTGACTCACAGTCTTAGAATGTTCCAAAAATGTGGTCAGCTTTTAAAGCACAGAACGCTAATGCCGGGAACTCTAAAAGCAGCCGATTTAATGAACAATAGATGATCTACTACTGTGATAGTCTACAAAAACTATATGAGGAAAGCATAAGCCTACAGGCTTACAGATGTTTGAGGTGTTCCTAACTGGCAGTCTACTGGTCTTAGGGAAGCTCATAAAATAAAAATGCAAAGCAGGTTTTGAAGCTTCTCAACAATTTTCTCTCAACTTGTACTAGTTTTGAAAAAGACGGTCTCACCAAAATGAGATTGTGAAATAAAATAACAGGCTCAAGGGTACTTACTATCTATTTTTAACAAGGCTCCTTCAAGATATTAATGTGACAAACTTACATAGCCAGCTGGAAGATAATTCCTTCAAATGTGCGAGTGACCTAGTAGATTTGTGCATGTCAGCCAATAATTTCAACATACATTATAAATATGGCCAATTTTCCCTAATTTTAAATGAATGGAGATAAAATGCTATATAATAAATATATTAGAGCATCTTTCTTGAGAAACTTCTAAAAGGAAAAAATAAAAGACATAATTATACTCACACCACCAGCAAAACCTCTGGTCACCTGTTTTGGGTTGTGGAATGCCCCCAGCAGCCGAGAGACCTATATTAATATCAACAGAGACATATCATGCACAGAAGTAAACCACGTACAGTAAACAACAGCGAGGAAGTCCTGATGGTTGCTTATGCTGCAACGTGGCACATTCACTAGCTTCCCTGGAATACAAATCTCATGTCTTGGCTCGCTGTGGCAAGCTGTCTCAGATTTGAAAGCCTAAATATTCAAATTTTTACTTTAGATTGAGAACTTAAGTACTATATATTTTCACAGTCAATTTAACCAATATAAGTTGTCAAATAAAAGATGTGGACAGTAGAATAAAACTACTTTTTCAGCTCAAACATTTGGATTTTTCTCAGATGATCTGGATCATTTTGGGCCAACATTCTTGACCATCAGATCAGGTCAATTTAGGGGTAACATATGCTTTTAAAAAATTATCATTAATTTTAGAGCCAGGATGTTCCTCATGAAATCCCAAGCACAACTCATTCATTTCTTCTTGTTGGTTTAGGCTTTTTGAGATGGGGTCTCCCTAGGTTGCCCATGATGGAGTGCAGTGACTATTCAAAGGCACAATTATAACTCACTGCAGCCTCCAACTCCTGGACTCAAGTGACCCTCTTGCCTCAGCCTCCTGAGTAGGTGGGATTACAGATGTGCACCATGACACCTGCCAACTTGCTTAGTTCATAAGTGGAGGCACTGGTCCCAAAGAATAAGGATTTGCCTAAGATGATACAGTAAGTAATTGGCTGGGTGCAGTGGCCCACACCTGTAATCCTAGCACTTTGGAAGGCTGAGGTGGGTGGATCACCTGAGGTAAGGAGTTCGAGACCAGCCTGGCCAACATGGTAAAACCCCACTTCTACTAAAAAATGCGAAAATTAGCTGGGTGTGGTGGCGGATGCCTGTAGTCTTAGCTACTCAAGAGGCTGAGGCATGAGAATCGCTTGAGTCTGGGAGGTGGATGGCAGTGAGCGGAGATCACGCACTCCAGCCTGGGCAACAGAGCGAGATTCTGTCTGAAAAAAAAAAAAAAGGCAAAATGGAAACCCACAGACAGGTCTTCTGACTCCTGGTCCAGTGCTCTTTCAATTATACACTATATCTATTATTCCCCTGTGAATATTAAGAAATTACACTTTATAGTAAAATCTAAGAAAGTTTATTAATACCATCTGATGCCCATGCCACACAGAATAAAGACTTTAAGTAAATTATTTGTTTCTTCTGATAATATAGGCAATGTGGTCATTACTGGTAATTTGCTGGGACTAGAAAAGGATATAAAAAATAAAATAAAATAAACGTCACCCCGTAATCCCACCACACCGAGATATCAGCCCTGGCATGTGGTTGTTTTTTTTTTTTTTTCCCAGTTAACATTATCATATACCAGAAATACAAATTTTAAAGGCTGACTATAAACTTTAATAATTTAGTCCTTGAGAACTGGTACAAAGTCATACTACATTATTTTAAACAATATAGAAAAACAATCTGGGGGGCCGGGCGCGGGGGCTCACGCCTGTAACCCCAGCACTGTGGGAGGCCGAGGCGGGTGGATCACGAGGTCGAGAGATCGAGACCATCCTGGTCAACATGGTGAAACCCCGTCTCTACTAAAAATACAAAAAATTAGCTGGGCATGGTGGCACGTGCCTGTAATCCCAGCTACTCAGGAGGCTGAGGCAGGAGAATTGCCTGAGCCCAGGAGGCGGAGGTTGCGGTGAGCCGAGACCGCGCCATTGCACTCCAGCCTGGGTAACAAGAGCGAAACTCCGTCTCAAAAAAAAAAAAGAATCTGGGTACATAGACCAAAGGTATTAAAATGTATTTAATTTTTTTAATGGTAACTTTTTCTCCTGCTAGATACATGAGCAAAGATACATTTGTTATATTCTGTCTTGAATGCTTTTCTGGGGTCTGAACCTTTGCTGAAATATTTATTGGCATCTAACAACCAACAGCCAAGAAAGGTATGAATGAATTTTATTCTCTAATCTTCTGGTCATGACTCTGGACTGAAAATAAGACAGGGCCAAATCAAAAATAATACTCTGCGGGAAAACTATTGGCCAAACTGTTAATCCCAGGGCATGATTCATCCACCAGCAAGTGGGCTGCTGAAAGGGAGGCCATTCAATGGCTACTTTGTGACAAGAAAATTGGCATGTATCCTTACTGCTCTCTCTGAACAAAAAAGAGGGGAAAGACATTCACACAAAACAAACTCATGTCCTTGTGACAGAAGACCCAACCAACCAGCCTGGGCAACAAAGTGAGATCCTGTCTCTACAAAAGTAGCCAGATATGGTGGCACACACCAATAGTCTTAGCTACATGGGACGCTGAGATGGCAGGACTGCTTGAGCCCAGGGGTTCGAGGCTTCTGTGAGCTATGATTATGCCACTGCACTCCAGCCTGGGTAACAGACTGAAAAAAAAAAAAAGAAGAGAGAAAATGGCCCAACCAAAATGACTGATTTTAAAATGTAAACCCATCCTACCTGCATATTCTAGGGAAAGCAAGGTAAACCCAGGAGTGTAAGAATTTGTGTTTTGTTCACTGTTGCATCTAGTGTCTAGAACAGTGCCTGGCTCATAGAAGGCATTCAATAATTAAAAAAAAAAAAAACAAAAACGAACAACAAAAAAAAACACCTGAATCCAGCTCAATCACATCTCTATCTGTAGAGTTTCCAACCCAGCAAATAGCCTTAATACTTGCAATGATTTTCTTTAACGACCAGTCTTTCCCACGTATGTTATCTCTCTTGCATGATCTTAGAATAAAATTGTGCTGTACCTAAGTCAACACAACGACCCAGAACTTTTAAGTAAAATAAAATTTTCCGACCAGGCACGGTGGCTCACACCTATAATCCCAGCACTTCGAGAGGCTGAGGTGGGTGGATCACCTTAGGTTCGAGTTGAGACCAGACTGATCAACATGTAGAAACCCTGTCTCTACTAAAAATACAAAATTAGCCAGGCATGGTGGCATATGCCTGTAATCCTAGCAACTCGGGAGGCTAAGGCAGGAGAATCTCCTGGAAGGTGGAGGTTGCAGTCAGCCGAGATTGCATCACTGCACTCCAGCCTTGGCAACAAGAGCAAAACTCCATCTCAAAAAAAAAAAATTTTTTTTTTTTTTGCCAAAGCACCATTTAAAGGCTACTTTGGGATAAGCAGAGCATAAAATTGACATGAGGCCAGGTGCCATGGCTCAAGCCTGTAATCCCAGCACTTTGGGAGGCAGAGGCAGGCGGATCACCTGAGGTCGGGAGTTCAAGACCAGCCCGACTAACATGGAGAAACACCATCTCTACTAAAAATACAAAATTAGCCAGGCGTGGTGGCACATGCCTGTCATCTCAGCTACTCAGGAGGCTGAGGCAGGGGAAATGCTTGAACCTGGGAGGCGGAGGTTGCCATGAACTGAGATCGTGCAACAAAAGTGAAACTCCGTCTCATAAAAAAATAATAATACTGACATGAGTCCTTTCTCCTCTCGCAGTCCAAAAAAGAGGGAAGAGACATTCACACTAAACTAGCTTACGTCTTTGTGACAGAAGACCTGACCAATCAAGCTGGACAACAGAGTGAGATCCTACTTCTACAAAACAATTTTAAATGTTATCCAGGTATGGTAGCACGCAACAGTAGTCCCAGCTACATGGAAGGCTGAGGCGGCAGGAATTCTACTTTATAGAATATATATATATCTCACATCTTTTTATTTCTATAAAATCTGAAGAGAGGCCGGGCACAGTGGCTCATGCCTGTAATCTCAACACTTTAGGAGGCCGAGGTGGGAGGATCATGAGGTCAGGAGATTGAGATCAACCTGGCCAACATGGTGAAACCCCATCTTTACTAAAAATATGAAAAAAAAATTAGCTGGGAGTGGTGGCTCATACCTGTAATCCTAGCTACTCAGGAGGCCGAGGCAAAAGAGCTAGGCATTAGTGGCACTTTTCAGATGAGGAAACTAAGCCCCGTTCATGAAGCCTAGACCAAAGCCCTGAGCTTTGGACTTCAGGTCCTGGGCCATCCTAACCCATAGCTCCTCATTCCTTTTCTACCTTCAGACTCCCAACTTAAAAACACGTAAATAGTGTTGTGTTGTACACTGGGGTTCTGAGAGGAGAGTCTTGTGGTTACCCAGGCAGGGGCATGATCTCTACTCACTGCAGCCTCCACCTTCCGGGTTCAAGGGATTCTCCTGCCTCAGCCTCCTGAGTAGCTGGGATTATAGGCATGCGCCACCAAACCCAGCTAACTTTCGTATTTTCAGTAGAGATGGGATTTCACCATGTTGGTCAGGCTGATCTTGGACTTCTGATCTCAAGTGATCTGCCCACCATGGCCTCCCAAAGTAGAAAGATTACAGGCATGAGCCACCGCACCTGGCCACAAACAATCTTAAATGGAAACTCAACAGAGGAACTGTCCTGATTGGAACTGGCATCCAGCTCAGCACCTCCACCATCCTGGGGTCAGCCTCTGAGCCACTTTCTGCTCCAGTCTCTAAAGGGAGAAGCTGGCACAGAAGTCAAATGACTCTGCCAAAGGTCACACAGAGAGTCCATGTCAGAGAACTTCATCTTCTGACTCCACAACCCAACACTTTCTGAATACCTACTATGAGGGGTTTTTCGCGTAGATCACACTAAAGGCAAAACGAATGTACCAGCACATTTGTTATCTCTCTTTTTTTTTTTTTTTTTTTGAGACAGAATCTCGCTCCATCACCCAGGCTGAAGTGCAGTGGCGTGATCTTGGCTCACCAACCTTCACCTCCCTGGTTCAAGCAATTCCCCTGCCTCAGCCTCCTGAGTAACTGGGATTACAGGCACATGCCACCACACCTAGCTAATTTTTTTTTTTTGAGATGGAGTTTCACTCTTGTTACCCAGGCTGGAGTGCAATGGCGTGATCTCGGCTCACCGCAACCTCCGTCTCCTGGGTTCCGGCAATTCTCCTGCCTCAGCCTCCTGAGTAGCTGGGACTACAGGCACGCACCACCATGCCCAGCTAATGTTTTGTATTTTTAGTAGAGACGGGGTCTCACCATGTTGACCAGGATGGTCTCGATCTCTTGACCTCGTGATCCACCCGCCTCGGCCTCCCAAAGTGCTGGGATTACAGGTGTGAGCCACTGCGCCCGGCCCAGTGTTTTTTTGGGTTTTGTGTTTTTTTTTTTGCATTTTTAGTAGACACAGGGTTTCACCATGTTGGTCAGGCTGGTCTCGAAGTCCTGACCTCATGATCAGCCCACCTCGGCCTCCCAAAGTGCTGGGATTACAGGCGTGAGCCACTGCGCTCGGCAAGCACATTCATTATCAAGTGTTGGTTTATTGCCTCATTGTGAAAGTGAATGTGCCTACCAAAGATGAACTGGGTGTTAAATATAAGTTCAGAGATTAAAGGACTGAGTTCAGTTTTCACAGTGACACAGAAGTTGCTTTACTTTTAGGAGCGTATGTGACATAAGAGTTATCATCACAAGCAAATCTGGGTCTGAAGAGAGTGACAAAGCAAAATCTAGTTATTGAACAAACAAACAAAAAAAAACAGTTAATGATGCTCATACAAACCACTGTCTGGGCCGGGCGGTGGCTCATGCCTATAATCCCAGCACTTTGGGAGGCCAAGGCGGGCGATTGCCTGAGCTCAGGAGTTCGCAACCAGCCTGGGCAACAAAGTGAAACCAAAAAAAAAAAAAAAATTAGCAGGGCGTGGCGGCGTGCGCCTATAGTCCTAGCTACTCAGGAGGCTGAGGCAGGAGAATCGCTTGAACTAGGGAGATGGAGGTTGCAGTGGGCCAAGATGGCGCCACTGCACTCCAGCCTGGGTGACAGAGTGAGACTCGTTTAAAAACAAAACAAAAAAACTGTTGGATGACTAAATATATTGACAGTTAAGAAAGCTTCAGATTTTTGTGTTCCTTCTGCACTTATTAGGTGCTTTCACATACATTATTATATTTAATAAACTCTGTAAGCATAGATATTCACAGAGGGGCATGTTAAGGCTTAGAGATGTTTAATAATTTGCTTAGGGTCACATAGCCAATCAGTAGCATGGCTAGGATTTAAATCTGAGACTTCTGAATTCCAGTACAGAGACCTTTTCATTAAATAACAGTGCATCTCTGGACCTCTCTTTAAACCGAAAAAAAAAAAAAAAGGGAGAAAAGTTGTATCAAACTCATAGAAAAACGTTAAACTGCTTATGGTAGATTTCTAGGGGCCCAGCCATTCACAGCAACAGGAAACCTGAGGCCTGATGGCCTGTACCCGTCATTTGCTGTATGACCTTGGGAAATGGCAACCAAGACACCTGGGTTCTTCTCCCAGCTCTGACCCCAACCTCCTGCGTGACCTTGAGCAAGTTCTTCTTCGGGCACAGGGTGAGTTCCACTGAGAAGCCCAGGAATTGCACAGATGGTCTGAAAACCCATTCCGGCTAGGGCATCTCAGCTGCCCAGGAGAGCTAAAAGCATTCCCGATCGCAGGACTCCCACCAAGGAAGGGTGAAAGGAAGGCTCTGCTGCTCTCCCTCTCTGAAGATTCAGGCGGTCATTCCAAGGCGTAAGATGCCCTCTGTCCTTTGACTGGAAATAGCTACGAGAGCACCAGAGGTCAGACTGGGAAGAGCGCCAAGGGGAAACAATCTGCTCGAGAAAGGGGTCCCGGGATTCTCGCAGCTGGGAAATCTCCCAAGCTCAGCGCCAGTGCCCGTGGTCCTCGCGGTTCCTCCGCCGAGGGCCGCGTCGACAGCGGGGAAGAGGCCTGGGCGGTGCTGAGGGCATCAGCCGGGGGCGAGGCCGCAGCCGGGGAAGCGGCCCAGACGGCGGAGCCAGGCCAGAGGCTCCCGTGACCCGCCCGGGCTCGGCGCGAAGCCTGGGCTCTGGCCGGGGCGAACAGGAATGACGGCAGCCGGGTCTCGGCAGGAGCAGGGCCGGCGCCCCCCGCCTCGACCTTGACGCCGTCCCCGCCTCTGCGCTGCCGACCCGGCCCGGAGCGGCCCGTCCGCCGCGAGCCGGCCACGGCGCGCGGGGCTCGGAGGCCAGGACCGGCCCCCACGCCGTCCCCGCAGACCGCCACCGCCTCCCCGTCTGGCACGCGCGCCCGCCCGCCCCAGGCACGCGGCCGGCTCTCCTGCCAGCCCCTGCGGCCAGCCTGCCTGCCACACGCCGGCCCGCCAGCGCTCACCTTGGAGATCCACGCGGGCCCCGCCATCGCTCCCCTTCCTCGCTCGGCAGCGACCGCGGGAGCGGCAGTGCGCACGCGCCGGGGCCCCGCTCGCAGCCCGCCCCTGCGCGGCCACGCCCCCCGGAAGCCCCGCCCCCAACGTTGCCCGGGGATGCCTTCGCGCTCACTGGCCGCCCCGCCCCTGGGCGTTCCACTGGCCAATCGCCGGGCTCGTCTCTCTGTCCCGCCAGGCGGACCCGGAAGCTGCCCGGGGTCTCGGGGACGCCGCCTCCCGCGGTCCTGGATTCACGACCAGCGGTTCAGGTAAGACGTTCGTTCCGCACCTGCCAGGTGCTGCTTCGTCTTCTAGGATGCCGGGGATGCAGCGCTTCTCGCAGAGGTAAAAGCCCGCGGAGGGAGGCTGTGGGATTTTCTCAGTCCACAGATTTGGGGTTTTTTTTGGAGACCGGGTCTCGCTCTCTAGCCTCGACCTCCCGGACGCCAGTAACTACCACGCCCAGCCGTGTTGCTCAGGCTGGTCTCGAACCCCAGAGCTCAAGCGATCTGCCCGCCGCAGGCTCCCAGAGCGCTTGCACGACGGGCGCGAGCCACGGCGCCCGGGCGATTCTCGCTTTTTGGCAGCTTTACTGAAGTGTAATTCATATATCATGACGTTGACTGTGAGCGTGCCGTTCGAGGATGTCTAGCCAGTGCGGACAGTCGCACAGCCACCGCCACAGTCCAGTTCTGAGCGCGTGAAGACGTTCCTCGTGCCCGTTTGTAGTCAGCCCGCGCCTGTCCTCAATGCCAGGCAGCTACGAGTCTGTCTTTTCAGCTCCACACGTATTTCTGAGGGTCAGCTGGACGCCAGGCCCTGTCGTAAGTGCTGGGGCTGCGGATCCGGCAGGAAAGGCGGGCATCCATCAAGTGGCACACACGCAGGTCATTAAAACTGTTGCTTAAGAAGCCAAAGAAGCCGGGCGCGGGGGCTCAGCCTGTCATCCCAGCACTTTGGGAGGCCGAGGCGGGTGGATCACGAGGTCGAGAGATCGAGACCATCCTGGTCAACATGGCGAAACCCCGTCTCTACTAAAAATACAAAACATTAGCTGGGCATGGTGGCGCGTGCCTGTAATCCCAGCTACTCGGGAGGCTGAGGCAGGAAAATTGTCTGAACCCAGGACGCAGAGGTTGCGGTGAGCTGAGATCGCGCCATTGCACTCCAGCCTGGGTAACAAGGGCGAAACTCCGTCAAAAAAAAAAGAAGCCAAAGAGCGAGGAGCGATGGCAAGGCGGTATCGGCCGACCCGACTCGCACCTGACCCGGAGTCAGGGAAAGCTGCTCTGGGGAAGTAACGTCCACACTCACCTTTCCCCTCATCCTCTCCCTGTCCTTCACAAACTCCTGAGCCCTGCGGGTGGCCAGGCCTCTAGCAGGTGCCAGGGGAGGTCAGGTGTTTAGACCAGGTCTCTGTTGCCGTGCCCTGGGAAGGGTTCTATCCGGAGAGGAGCTGCCCACCCGCCCAGAGAGGTGATGAGTGGAGTGAAGTGATGCCAAGGGCTTTTACGGCCTAAATAATGAAGTGCAGCTAAGTCTGCGGCCCTGTCAGGAGCAGGGCTTTTTTTTTTTTTTTTTTTTTTTTTTTTTTTTTTTTTTTTTGAGACGGAGTTTCACTCTTGTTACCCAGGCTGGAGTGCAATGGCGCGATCTCGGCTCACCGCAACCTCCGCCTCCTGGGTTCAGGCAATTCTCCTGCCTCAGCCTCCTGAGTAGCTGGGATTACAGGCACGCGCCACCACGCCCAGCTAATTTTTTGTATTTTTAGTAGAGACGGGGTTTCACCATGTTGCCCACGATGGTCTCGATCTCTCGACCTTGTGATCCGCCCGCCTCAGCCTCCCAAAGTGCTGGGATGACAGGCGTGAGCCACCGCGCCCGGCTCCAGGAGGAGGGCTTTTATCAACCCCTTTCCCTCGGGCACCTTCCCTTCATCAGGACCTGGCAGTCCCATCCCGAAGTGTTCTACCACAGTTCCTCCTTCTCCGGTGTCACCCTTGCCCTCTTCACGCCTCGGGCCCAGGCTCCTACAACGGTCTCTTCACCTGCCAACCTGCCCCCCACCCCCGAGTCGTCTGCTTCAGGCACAGCTCTGAGCCGGGCTCATCCCAGCTCTGAAAACTCCTGGCTCTCCCGTGCATTCTCGTCTCAGGCCACTGTCTTTTTTCAGCCTGATTTCCCACCACTCCTTCCAGCCCCCAAGACCTGGAGCGCCAGCCAACTAGGACTGCTGGCCAGCCCCCAAATGCTTCCCATATTTTACCTCTCTGCCTGTGCTCATGCCATTCCCTCAGGCTGAGGCAGCAGAATCACTTGAACCTGGGAGGTGGAGGTTGCAGTGATCCAAGATGGTGCCACTGCACTCCAGCCTGGGTGACAGAGGGAGAGGCTGTCTCAAAATAAAGAAATAAATAAATAAACAAAAAATAAAATCAGATAGCAATTTTTAAGTGAATAAATCAGCAAAACAATATAATTATTCACATACCAAATGTTTCTTTTCTGTTACAAAAGAAACGCAAATTAATTTCAACAGTTTTCCTACTTTATTTAAAATTCTGTTTTCATTAAAGATATGATTGGCAAAGGGTTCATCCCTGTCTCTAAGTTAGGAAAAAATCCAATAAATTAGTAAAGAAGGTATCAGGACTTCAGTGAATAAACGGGAAAAGGACCTGAATAATCACTTCACAGCCAAAGAAACTTTTAAGTAAATGTTCAACCTTAGTGATAGTCAAATGCATGCAAATTTCTAAAAATTACGTACTTTTTTACTCCTTTTAGTTAAAAATATTAATAAAATGAAATCCCTTATACCATCCACTTTATGGCACACTGTTTGTCTGGCCTCATAAATTTCCACAATCTCTTTGGAAAACAGTTTAGCAATGTGTCTCAAGAGACATTAAGTGTTCTTACTCTTTTACCTAGTGAGTCCATTCCTAAGAATTAAACTCTTGGGGGAAAAAAAATCAGAAAGAAAAAGCCATCAACACAAAGATATTCATTATACAATTATCCTTAATTTTGAAAACTAAAAGGAAAAAAAGAACAGTCTAAATGATTAACAGAGGAAATGGTTATGTAATTTGGGGTAAATAAATGGAAAGGACCATCATGCAGCCCTCAAAAGTGATCAATGGCCTGGCATGGTGGTTTGCATCTGCAATCCCAGCACTTTGGGAGGCCGAGGCGATCACTTGAGCCCAGCAGTTCAAGACCAGCCTGGGAAACATAGCAAGACATTGGCTCTACAAAATATAAAAATTTAGCCAGTCATGGTGGCATGCATCTCAAGTCCCAGCCACTTGGGAGGCTGAGGTGGGAGGCTCGCCTGACCCCAGGAGTTAGAGGCTACACTGAGCCATGATTGCACCACTGCCCTTCAGCCTAGATGACAGAGGGAGACCCTATCTCTAAAAATAAAATTTAAAAAAATGTTAAAGTGATTGTTATGAAGACTTTAGCATCTTGGTAAATGTTTATGGTTGAATGTTCAGAAAAAAATCAAAATTTAAACTATTATCTATGTTCTACTATAAAACTTCTTTTTACATGTGAACAAAGAGTGGAAGAAAACCTGCTGCCTCCCACGGAATCCCTCCGTTTGATAAAATTCAACTCCAGCCTCCTAGGTGCTGAGGCCAAAAGCTTGCAGTTTAGCTCTGTTTTCAAAATAGGTTCAGTTTGGACACTTCCCCTTGGCAACTGCTGCCACCGGGATCTAAGTCAGAGTCATCTCTTGCCTGAACCAAGGCTGTGGCCCCCAGACTGGCTTCCCTGCTTCTACCCCTTAAAAGCCATCTCCTGCTGGAGGGATTGTGTTCAAACATAGACAGATACATCCTTCTCTGCACAAAACTGCCAGTGACATCCTGTCTCTCTCCAAGTAAAAGGCAATGCTCTAGCAGTGGCCCATAAGGCCCTAAAGCAGGCGTCCCCAAACTTTTTACACAGGGCGCCAGTTCACTGTCCCTCAGACCATTGGAGGGCCGCCACATACTGTGCTCCTCTCACTGACCACCAGTGAAAGAGGTGCCCCTTCCTGAAGTGTGGCGGGGGGCTGGATAAATGGCCTCAGGGGGCCGCATGTGGCCCGCGGGCTGTAGTTTGGGGACACCTGCCCTAAAGGGTGTAGTCCTTCCTGCCCATCTCTGAGCTACTTCCCCACCACTATCTCCCTTGAAGCAAACCTACCTTCTTGCTGTTCTTTAATCAGGTGGTGCTTCCTCCCACCTAAGGGCCTTTGCACTTACTGCTGGCAATGCCTGGAATGCTTTTCCACATGGCTTGTTCCATCAGCCACTCCCCATTTCCCCTCTCCCAGTCTCTGGCTACCACCGATCTATTTTTATGTCCCAATAGAATCACCTACTCTGGGCATTTCATACAGACAGAATCACACAACGTCTGGTCTCTTGTGCCTGGCGTCTTTCATTTAGCATGAGTTTTCAAGACTTCTCCATATCATAGCATGCATCAGTCTGTCATTCCTCATGACAGTCAAGTAATATTCCACCGCATCAATAGACTACGTTTGATTCATACATTCGTCAGATGATGGCCGTTTGAGTCATTTTCACTATGATGAATAATGCTGCTATGAACATGTTTTCTTTCTGATTTCCTTTATTGTTCTTGAAATGTTACTTGTGCATAAAAATTGTGTTGCTAGCCGGGCGCGGTGGCTCAAGCCTGTAATCCCAGCACTTTGGGAGGCCGAGGCGGGTGGATCACGAGGTCAAGAGATCGAGACCATTCTGGTCAACATGGTGAAACCCCGTCTCTACTAAAAATACAAAAAATTAGCTGGGCATGGTGGCACGTGCCTGTAATCCCAGCTACTCAGGAGGCTGAGGCAGGAGAATTGCCTGAACCCAGGAGGCGGAGGTTGCGGTGAGCCGAGATCGTGCCATTGCACTCCAGCCTGGGTAACAAGAGCGAAACTCCGTCTCAAAAAAATTTAAAAAAAAAAATGTGTTGCTAAAAAATCCTTATACCTCAACCTTCTAGCAGCATATGTATTGCCTAAAATGCACACCCCCACCACTGCACGCCCCCGTCATGTGTAATCAAAGCCCAGAACTGAACCCTTCCCTGGAGGAGTGAAAAGATGTCTGAGATCACTCTTCAGCTGGGAGATTTTTCCCTTTGTCATGTCTCCCTGGCGTGTTAATAAAGAGGAGACATGGCAGAGCTCAGCAGGAAGGAGCTGAGCCCTGGGGAAACTTGCTCCCAAGTGTTCCACTGCATGACTTCAGGTCAGAAAAAAGCTGCCCTGGAACACAAGTGTTTCCACAGATGGGTTTTCCTGTGTGTTCCCTCTAGCTATCATCGCTGAGCCACCTTCTATGTCAGGGTGGGGCTGGAAGTCGGAGGGGCTACAGATGAAGGATTTCTACCCCTACCTTGGAGAAGCTCCTAGCCTCTGAGGGTCAGGGTGGCCACACAGATCGCCGCAAGAGGAGGGAGACACCTCATGGGCAGCTCTCACTTCTCTGTTCATCCTGGAGAGACTCGGCAGTGATTATTGATTAAGAATGACTGCACTTCCCACTCTTCCAAGGCCTTGAAAGAGAAATCAAGGCCCACAGAGCCACTGACCCTGGGGCCCCTCCACCTAGAAATTCCAGGGCTCTTCAGACTTTCACAATGAAAACTGGAATCATGACGCTCCCAAAACCCGCTCTCTCTCCTGCGTTCCCATCTCAGCAGAGGGCCCCATCACCTGCCTAGGTGGCGGTCAAACCAGGGTGTCAGCCTCAATTCCTTCATCAAAAAAGATTCTCTCTGCATCTGACATTCCAGGCCCTATGCTCGCCACAGAGCAGAATGGAGTGACCCAGGGGAGGTGAAGCCCCTGCCTCTTGAACCTTAGATTGGTTCTCAATGCTGTCAGATGCTCCCTTTTTATAACAAATATGTTGAATATTCTTTTTAACATCCTGAGATGAAATTCATGGATAATCTAAACCACTTATACATATAATGAAAAAACAAAATCAATATGCTGCTACTGTAATATGAAAGAGAAAAGGAATACTGTAATAAAATAATGTGTGTTTCAATACATAAAGGCTCAGGCCCAATACTCTAAAAGACATTATGAAGCAATCACATGCTTGCACCTAATTACAACAAGTAAGTTTGAATTTGAGAGAGATATGATAACATTCAGGCCACAGTTTTTATCTTTGACATTTAAAAATAAGAGCTAAAAAAGTAGATCTTAATAGACCATGAATCACAGTGATGGTGACATTCATAAATGCAGATGAATACAAGCGTGTTGTATAGGGTCAAGCAAAATTCTTTTATTTTTATTTTATTTTTTTTTTTTGAGACAGGGTCAAGCAATTCTCCTACTTCATTCAGCCTCCCGAGTAGCTGGGACTGCAGTCCTGAGCCACCACACCCAGCTAACTTTTTTATTTCTTGTAGAGATAGGGTCTTGCTATGTTTCTCAGGCTAGTCTGGAACTTTTTGGCCCAAACAATCCTCCCACCTCAGCCTCCCAAAGTGTTGAGATTACAGGCATGAGCCACTGCACCAGGCCAGGTCAAGCAAAATTCTTAGTTGCCACAGGCGTCTGGGTTAATTTCTTCTTTCTCAATACAAGTCATGTTGCCATCTCTGATGTGACCTTCCAGAATGGTGATCAGGTCTTGTTAAACTTTTGAAAAAAGTAAATTTTTGTCTTCCCTTCATCTGCATTCCTGGACAATTTATTGACAGTTTTTTGATAAAACAGAGTTGGGTTGTTCAGGTCATTATAAACAGGTTTGCCTCCTACAGGAGTATCTGGTTGATCACCTCAAAGTCCCGCAGGACATGAGACGTTCTCTACTGAGCAGGATTGTCCCGGCATTGCAGAAATCAGCATCCCCAAAACCCAGCCACTAAGTGGAAATGGCACCCTCTCGTCCCTGCATCCAGAAAACATCCACACAGCTCAAAACATTCCTTAGGGGACAGTATTCCTCCCATAAGAACACTGATCTAGAGGGTACGTGTTCAGACCGTCGATCCCAATGCACTGAAGCAAATGCTGTAATATGGATTCAAGGGTCAGTGGCTGCTCTAATCCTGGGGTACCTCGGGAACTAGGGGAGATGAGGAAGAGTGTCACGGGGTTTAAAGCAAACGGAGATTGTTACAAGCGGACAAGACTTAAGGGAGGCCAATTTTCCAGACAGAACGAAGGGAGGGAAAAGGAGCGCCAGGCAGAACCGACACCAGGAGCAAAAGACCCGTGGGCAGCGGTGGAGAGAGGCAGGGACCAGACCTCACGTACCTATCACCGCAAGTAGCTTTGACTCTGTCCTGGGGAGGAAATGGGGGCACCGTCCAACACACAGTGTGCTTTATTCATAAGTGCATTATTTTGCTAACGAATGCTCACCGAAAGATTTGTCCTCCAGAGTCACATTTGGGGATAGTATCTCTGGAGCCAGTCTAGAAATAAGGAAATAAATGCAATCAGGGATGTTGATCGAATCAAATTGACCTGGACTTACCTTCCATCTGCTTACGCTGTGGGGACTGGCTTTGCTTTATCTGCCTAAGTCCATGGGTCAAGTCCAGAGGACACTATAGACAGTGCTGAAGCTTCCTTCACAGCAGATAATGACTCCCAGTCCATCTCTCTTCCTGGAGTAGCCGAGTCTTGGGCTGCAAAGTTTATGGAGTAAATACTTGAAAGCCTATGCTCACAGTCTCTGGGGTGGACCAAGGAACTCACTGCCCCTTTCAAAGGGACAACATTTATTCTCAGTGTAGATGCCAGGGTAATCGTGGAAGATCCTCCAGGCAAACCTGGGTCCCGGTTCTCACAGACACTCTCTAGATGTATGAATTTGACCCCCCATTCTCTCTTTTTTTGTCTTGAGACAGAGTCTTGTTCTGTTGCCCAAGCTGGAGTGCAATGGTGTGATCTTGGCTCACTGCAACCTCCACCTCCCGGGTTCAAGTAATTCTCCTGCCTCAGCCTCAGCTACTCAGGAGACTGAGGCAGGAGCATTACTTGAACCCAGGAGGCGCACGCCACCATGCCCGGCTAATTTTTGCACTTTTCAGTAGAGACGGGGTTTCACCATGGTGGCCAGGCTGGTCTCGAACTCCTGACCTTGTGATCCACCCGCCCTGGCCTCCCAAAATGCTGGGACTACAGGTCTGAGCCACCGCACCTGGCCTTAACCTTCTATTCTCTCACCTGTAAAATGGAGTTATTAACAGTCCCACAAAGAATTCAGAAGATTCTCTGATTACTGTGACACCTTAAAACATCTTTAAAGATATTTGAGTAAGCTGAAGCTAATAGAATGACAAAAGACTTTGATATGCTTTGGATATTTGTCCCCACCCAAATCTCCCATTGAGGTGTGATCCCCGGTGCCGGAGGTGCGGCCTGGTGGAAGGCGTTTGGGGGCAGCTCCCCCAAGGCTTGGTGCTGTCTTCGTGATGGCGCCATTATCGCGAGATCTGGTCATTTAAAAGTGCATGGCACCCCCCCACTTGCTCCTGCTTTCCACCCCGTGTCGTGCAAGCTCCTGCTCCCCCTTCTGCCGTGAATAAAAGCTTCCTGAGGCCTTGCCAGAATCCATGTTCCCTGCACAACCTGCAGAACCATGAACCAATTAAACCTCTTATCTTTATAAATTACCCAGTCTCAAGTATTTCTCTATAGCAATGCAAGAATGGCCTAACACAGACCTGCTGAAGCTCCCATTCTCCTGGGCTGATCAGAAGATGCAGGGAAATTGATTAAATCAGAACCCTCCCTACACAAACTTCCAAACAGTCCTCCAAACACAGAAATGAGCATCTAACCGTTCAGGGCCTGCCTTTGAGGAACCCATAGTAGCCTGGGAGAGCCACAGAGATACTTCTGGAAGACAGTTCATGTTACAACAAGATGCTTCAGAGACATCAATGTGGCCTGAGTTGATGGAGCTTGGGAAGGGTTAGGGATTCCCAGGTAGTTTCTTTTGTTCCTTTAGTGTTAACCATGATGCCGGGCTTCTACGGACACAGGAACCCCAGCTCACCAGGATTCTCCCAGGTCTTGAGGAACCACCTTTTGGTGTGATGAAGAGCTCCTCTCAGTGATGATGAAAGCAGCCTGCTCTTAGAAAGTATGAGGATCTGGCCGGGTGTGGTGGCTCACACCTGTAATCCCAGCACTTCAGGAGGCCGAGGTGGACAGATCACCTGACATCAGGAGTTCGAGACCAGCTTGGCCAACATGGTGAAACCCCATCTCCTAAAAAGAAAAAAAAAAGAAAGAAAAATAGCTGGCCATGTTGGGTGCCTGTAGTCCCAGCTACTTGGGAGGCTGAGGCACATGAATCGCTTGAACTCAGGAGGCCAAGGTTGCAGTGAGCCGAGATCACGTTACTGCACTCCAGCCTGGGCAGCAGAGCAAGACTCTGCCTCAAAAAAATTAAAAAATATGAGGATCTAAGAAAATTGGGGTGTTACACCCCCACTGTCCTCTCTGGTACTGAAAGTTTGGAAAGTGTAATCACCTGATGGGTTCTTCCTACGCACAGCAAAGACAAAACCATTATATGATGGCTTAGTTAACACACTTTTATGAAAAGTAATCATATATATATATATATATATATATATTTTTTTTTTTTTTTTTTTGAGACGGAGTTTCGCTGTTGTTACCCAGGCTGGAGTGCAATGGCGCAATCTCGGCTCATCGCAACCTCTGCCTCCCAGGTCGAGGCAATTCTCCTGCCTCAGCCTCCTGAGTAGCTGGGATTACAGGCACGTGCCACCATGCCCAGCTAATTTTTTGTATTTTTAGTAGAGACGGGGTTTCACCATGTTGACCAGATGGTCTCGATCTCTTGACCTCGTGATCCACCCGCCTCGGCCTCCGAAAGTGCTGGGATTACAGGCTTGAGCCACTGTGCCCGGCCAGTAATCATATATTTAAAGTAAAAAAATACTTAGTGAGAAGAGTGGCATTGTTTTACATGCTTGCAAATGTCTTTAGAGCTTAGTTTAATAGAAAACTGCTGGAGTCTCACATTTCCTTCTTTGTTCAACTTGCTGCAATATCACACACCCATATAACTTCTGAAAATCTTCACTCTGCACTCGTGAGAAAATGAGAATGAAAAAAGCCAATGATGTCTCAGTATTATTATAAGATATTACTGCAGTTGCAGACTCTCTGAAAAGATCCCAGAGACCCCAGGAGACCCAGGATCACACTTCGAGGGAGGCCATTCTAAAAGCAGTGGAGACTTTACCTAGAAGCCCACACCCCAGAGGCCCTTCCACAAGGGCTTCAACTGTCTTGATGCCACTCCAGCAGCAGAGGGTCTGTCTGTTCATTAGCAAAACGGATGGCTGAAATAATTGTCCATTGATCAAAGGAGTGGTATTTTAGATAAGTAAAGGGTTGTCCAAGTACGTCTGCCCTTGCACAGACAGGACATACAAACCTAGAAATTTTGATGGGGTCTAGGTCTTAGGAGTTCGTCGGGTCCCAAGTTCAATCTTCTGAGTAAGGATGCAGTTGCCTGATCCTAAATCGAAGTTTGTTCAAATTTTGCTCCTTAAATATTGTTTACATCTTCCTCGAATGAAATTCCCCCCCCCCCCCCACAACTTTTTTTTTTCTTTGAGACAGGGTCTCACTCTGTTGCCCAGGCTGGAGTACATGGAGTTCAGTGGTGCAATCTCAACTCACTGCAGCCTCAACCCCTCAGACTGAAGCGATCCTCCCACCTCAGACTCCCGAGTAGCTGGGACTACAGGTGTGTGCCACCAGGCCCAGCTAATTTTTGTATGTTTTGTAGAGGTAGGGGTCTCACTATTTTGCCCATGGGCTGGTCTTGAACTGCTGAGCTCCAGTGATCCTCCTGCCTCAGCCTCCCAAGGTGCTGGAATTATAGGCATGAGCCACTGTACCCAGCCTGAACTAAATTTTTCAAGAGGGAAGCTTACTGAAATATACAAAAGGTCAGTGATCCAGGCCTTCACTGAGCTCACAGAGCAGGTTATATGACTGTTGAGGAGCTGCCTGCTAATAAGAGATGGTACAAGGCGTGGACTTCAGCCTGAGACTTGCTTGCCTAACACCCTTATCTATCACTCACTACTGGAGATTACTGTAAAATGAACCTAGTTGTGGATGAATTGGGTTAGGTCATTTCATGATAGATATGGCCATAATCCAGGAGAGGTGAGGGGAGCCTGGACCACAGTGACAGCAGATGGAGTGCTAAGAAGTGGTTGGTTTCTAGAAATGGCCGGCTGTGCTGATGGACTGAGTATGTGGGGTCTGAGGAAAAGAGAGAAATCAAGGGTGCCTCCAAAGATGTCAAAGGCACCCAAAAGGGTGGGTGGGACACGATACAGAAGAAGATTTGCAAGGGAAATTGGCCCCCTCCTCCCTCAACAACAGGACAGTCGCCATCCAGTTGGGGTCCCATTTGAGGCCATCCAAGAACTTCTCATATCCAGAGTAGCTTCTGGGGAAGGCTCCAGGACAGGTCAATAGGTGTGGTTCCGGAAGGGAGGGGGGTTTCATTCTGTTGGCTCTGTACTAAAGGGCTGGTCACTCAATTCTCCAGGAAGAAAATGTTTTCCAAGCCCAGATATTTGGGGATCTAGTTGATGAAATGTATGAACAAGTCCAGGAAAATGTAGTCTTTTAAAGGATGTTTATTTTACATTTACTAAGACCCTGTGCTAGACCCTGGGAGATTCCTCTGTGTCTGGGAATACAGAAGATGTGGTCCCAGCCCTCCTGTGTCTTAGTGTTTGAGAGGGAAAAATAACCCTTCCTATGACCAAAAAAATAAAATAATAGTAAAGGATACTCCCAGGCTGTTTATTTATTTATTCACCAAATAGTCATTAAGAATCTACTATGTGCAAAATACTGGAGACACAGAGACAAGCCGTTTGGTGCTAGGATATAGGTCAGGCTAAACAAGGGGTTGCAGGGTGTATGTGAGACACAGAGAGAGAGAGGAAACTGAGGCAGGCCTAGTAACTGCTCACACTCTGTAAATCACAGCCATATCAGGGAAGAGGCCAAGATGACAATGCTTTATAGGTAAAAACAAGAGTAAGATTTGAATTGCCCCTAAGACAGACTCCCATGAGCCAAGATAGCAGGTGGCGCCCTGAGCTGATACAAAGTAGATGTGGGATAGTGAAGAATTTGAGCGGAGGAGGGGGAATGACTCATCGGGCCCACAGAGCTGCTGGAAGACAGGCTGCAGGCTTCATTTACTTTAAAAGACAGTCCTACCCAGACCTTGGGCCCAGGGATCTTTTATTAAGGTCTATCTAGATTCTAAGTCTTAGAAGAACAACTTGCCGAGGGAGTTGTTCTGCAATCAGTGCTACCAGGTGCTTCTTTGGGGAGAGAGGTCATCTTGATCACAAAGTGCATCTTCTTCACAAACAGCACTTGGAAAAGCAGCAGTTCAAGATGACCTCTCATCCCAAAGAAGCACCTGTAGCATTTATTCCTGTTTTCCTTCCGAATTTTAAAATAAACTTCATTGTGTGAGTCAGAAATGAAAAAAATAAGCTAACATTTAATAAGTATCTGGCACCGATCTGGCACCCCTGCTGCCTTTCTCTGTTACATCATTTGCAAGATTGCAATTGACCAGGAGTCAGCCCTCTGTAAACAGTGATAACCACGTTTCCCCACCCTAGACTGTGTGATCAAGAGCAGAGTCCAGCCGGGCGTGGTGGCTTATGCCTGTAATCCCAGCACTTTGGAAGGCTGAGGCAGGCAGATCATTTGAGGTCAGGAGTTTGAGACTAGCCTGGCCAACATGATGAAACCCTGTATCTACTAAAAATACAAAAATTAGCCAGGTTTGGTGGCTCATGCCTGTAGTCCCAGCTACTCGAGAGGCTGAGGCAGAAGAATCACTTGAACCTGGGAGGCGGAGGTTGCAGTGAGCTGAGATCATGGCACTGTACTCCAGGTTGGGCGACAGAGTATGGCTCTGTCTCAAAAAAAAAAAAGAGAGAGAAACAGTGAAGAGTCGGGGCCCAGATTTAAATCTATCCATTAGCAGCTGGGCAAGTTACCTTCTCTGAAACTATTTCTTCATCTGTGAAATGGGATGATAATGTGAAACTCCACGGATTGGGGAGGCATTTGTGGAATAATCATATTCAGGAAATCCAGCACATCCAATACAATTCTGGGCACTAGCTAGGTAACCAGTAATGTTTCATTCTTCTCCCTCGGTCCATCCTCCTTCCCAGCAAACACACACGCTCCGCTCCTCGGGGACCACACGCAGCATCTGGGAGCAGTGAAGCACGGGATTTAGAATCAGAGAACGAAGATAGAGCTTTGCTTTGCCACTTCCCAGCTGAGTGGCATCGGGCAAGTGGTTTTGCCTCTCTGAGCCCAGGGTTTCTCATCTGTAACATGGGAATTGTGTACCTCGCCCCTCCTCACAGCATTGCTCAACAGAGAGAGAGCTTCAAATGGGCAATGGTAACAATAATCTAAAGGATTTTTTTTTTTTTTTTTTTTGAGACCAAGTTTTACTCTTGTCACCCAGGCTGGAGTGCAATGGCGTGATCTCGGCTCACTGCAACCTCCACCTCTTGGGTTCAAGTGATTCTCCTGCCTCTGCCTCCTGAGTAGCTGGGATTACAGGTGCGCCACCACATCCGGCTAATTTTTTGTATTTTTAGCAGAGACAGGGGTTCACCATGTTGACCAGGCTGGTCTCAAACTCCCGACCTCAGGTGATCCACCCATCTCGGCCTCCCAAAGTGCTGGGATTACAGGCATGAGCCACCGCACCCAGCCTAAAAGGATTTTTGAGGGGAATTTTCTAGACTGGTTGGTTGCCTCTATTTCTCTCCCATGAGAGGAAGGACTCCCGGGACTGAAAACACAGTCCTCTTTGTAGACGTTCCAGATTTTCTACCTGGAACATCTGGTATGCAAATGAGTGGCATGTTAGCAATTGTACAAGAACGCACCAAAGCAGAATCTGAACACACAGAATTCTGGCCTGTTCAGACGCGAAGTGGAATCTAAGATGGGAAGAAGGATAACTTTTGTCGTCGTCGTTACGTGGTTTCAGAAGAGTTTCCTTTTCCCCAACTCTAACGTGGGAGAAAGGGGAAGTACAGAAGAGAGAATCTTTCACATGTGCCTATCTCTGCTCTAAAATTCCACATTTTCTGAATCTCTGGGGATACATCCTACCTCCTTTCCCATGAGTGAGGTCCCTATCGCGTGTGTCCACAATGAAGAAAAGATGGTGGGGTGACCTCTCAAGGCTGGTCACCAATCCCCAGGCTAAAGAATTGCTTCCCACCCCTCTGATAACAATTGATGGTGCCTCTGAAGACTCTTGTGATTTCAACAGGGTGACACGTCTGTTTAACTGATGGCTACTGTTCTTACAAGAGATTGGTAAAATAAGATTGGAAAACCCTAACCAGGAGCCTCAGATACAAAAGAAAACTAAAAGGCCGGGCACAGTGGCTCACACCTATAATCCCAGCACTTCGGGAGGCCAAAGCAGGCAGATCACTTGAGGTCAGGAGTTCAAGACCAGCCTGGGCAACATGGTGAAACCCCATCCCTACTAAAAATACAAAAATTACCCAGGTGTGGTGGTGGGCGCCTGTAATCCAAGCTACTTGGGAGCCTGAAGCAGGAGAATCGCTTAAATCCAGGAGGCAGAAGTTACAGTGAGCCAAGATCATCCCACTGCACTCCAGCCTGGGCGACAGAGCGAGACTCTGTCTCAAAAAAAAAGAAAAGAAAAGAAAAAGAAAATAAAAGCATGAGGGATCATCTGCCAAACTGAGTCCTTTTCCCATCAGAACCCACAAGCTTCAGCCTAAGCAATCTCAAAGTGTGGTTCCAAGACCAGCTGCATTAGCATCACCCAGGAACTCTCAATACTCACATTCTCAGCCACCCAGACCTGCTAAATAAGAAACTCCGGAGGAGCAGCCTCGCAAGTAATTTTGATACATGCTCCCAGGTAGGTTCAGAACCACTAAAGTAACAAACCATGCATTTTAAAGCATAAAGTCCTCATCTCGGCCAGACATGGTAGCTAATGCCTGTAATCCCAGC
This sequence comes from Saimiri boliviensis, assembly GCF_048565385.1. Classification (NCBI taxonomy): domain Eukaryota; kingdom Metazoa; phylum Chordata; class Mammalia; order Primates; family Cebidae; genus Saimiri; species Saimiri boliviensis. Next base: position 813,620 of record NC_133450.1, read on the forward strand.
ACTTTGGGAGGCCAAGGCAGGAGGATTGCTTGAGCCCAGGAGTTCGAGACCAGCCTAGGCAACATAGGGAGACCCCCTCCCCCATCTCTATTTTTTAAATACATATATATAATTTTTTTAAAAAATCCTCATCTCTTCAAAGTCCACTGGCAGTTGTGGAATGGTATGTTAAGCCACTGCCTGGGTCCAGCCCAGGTTTTATTAATTCCCAGCTGTGGGACCCTGGGCAAGTTACTGAATCTCTCTCAGCCCATTTCTTTGCCTATAACATGGAGATCATACCTACTGATCCAGTTGTCCTGAGTTTAGAAATAACAGTAGTATAGGCTGGACCCCAGAAAGATAGTGGTGACTACATTTGGTGGATGGTGACGGAGCTCAGAGCATGCCACCACAGCGTATGCTGCTCTGGCATATTGAGTATTTGAGTTAAACGTACTTGAAAAATAGCCGACGCAAAAAGCCCACTCTTGATCCTCTTTAAAATAAAACACAAAAAACAGGAGATGAGGCCAGACATGATAGCTCACACCCTGTAATCCCAGTACTGTGGGAGGCCAAGTGGTGGACTGCTTGAGCCTGGGAGTTCAAAACCAGCCTGAGCAACTTGGTAAAGCCCCGTCTCTACAAAAAAAATACAACAGTTGGCCGGGCGCGATAGCTCACACCTGTAATCCCAGCACTTTGGGAGGCCGAGGCAGGCGGCTCACTTGAGGTCAAGAGTTCGAGACCAGCCTGGCCAACGTAGTGAAACGTCATCTCTACTAAAAATATCTTTAAAAATTAGCTGAGCATGCTGGCCTGCGACTGTAGTCCCAGCTACTGGGGGAAGCAGGAGAATGGCTTGAATCCAGGAGGCGGAGGTTGCAGGGAGCCAAGATCCCCCACTGCTCTCCAGCCTGGGCAACTGAGGGAGATTCCATGTCAAAAAAACACAGTGTTTAGGTTCTGCCAGTTCTCATGGTCTTCATCTCCTTATGAGTGTTTCCACGTCACGTAAAACTCGTATTTGTGTTCCCTTCATCTGTCTTATGCCACATTAATTCTCGAGCCCATCCAAAGACCTAGGAGGACAGAGGGAAAGTGCCCCGGCCTTTGTCACACTTCTGTGGACACAGTCCAGTCCTTTAAATCCTCTCGAGTCTCGTGTTCGTGATCAAGGGCGCAAAGAAAGCCCAGTGAACCCCGTCCTGCTCCCCAGGGCACCCCGCAGGCCCGCGACGCCCCGCCCAGGCCGCGGCCCGAGGCCAGGTGGGCTTCCCGAGGCCCGGCCGCGGGGCCTCAGAGGCCAGCCGGGCCGACCCCTCCGGCCCTCCCGGGGAGCGGGGCCCGGGGAAGGCCGCGCCCAAGGTCGCCGCGCGAGACGCCGGCAGAGCCCGGCCCCAGCTGGATCCACGCGCTCAGTCCCCGCGGCCGCCCCCGGCCCAGGCCACCGGGCGCCGGGATCACGCCGCTCGCCCCACCGCCCGCCCCGACGGCGCTTCCCAGGCCCCGCACCCTCGCCGCGCGCGACCCGGGCGCCCGCCCCTTCCCGCCGGGGGCGGAGTCGCCGCCGCTCGGGGTCCCCGTCCCCGCCTCCGAGGCCCGCGCGCGCCCCCAGCACTTCCGGCCGCGGGAGCCCGCGCGCGTGCGCGGCAGCGTCGCGCGTGCGCGGCAGCGTCTCCCGCGCGCAGGCCGCCCCCTGCCGGGCCCCGGGCGCGCTGCAGCCCCTCTTCCCGCCGGGGGCGGAGTCGCCGCCGCTCCGGGCCCCGTCCCCGCCCCCCGACCCCGCGCGCCTCCTCCGGGCGAGCTGCGGGGCGCGGCGCCGTGGGCAGCTGCCAGCCGCCGGGCCGGCGAGGGCCGCGAGTGCGGGGCGCGGGCTCCGGGTCCCGCGGCCGCTGATGGGAGGCGGAGCCCGCGCGGGCGAGCGGCGGCGCGGCGGCCACCATGGGGAACAAGCAGACCATCTTCACCGAGGAGCAGCTGGACAACTACCAGGTGAGCCCGGCGCGCCCGGCCCCCAGCGCGGGCCCCGCCGCCCCTCCCTCCTCCCGGCCGCCGGCCGAGGCCTCCTGAGAGCCTGCTCTCCGGGTTCGAGCCCTGCCTCTGCCTTCAGCGCGCCGCGTGACCTTGGGCCGGTGACTTTCCTGCGCCGTGCCTCAGTTTCCCCACCGGTGGCATGAGAGCTCTTTTCAGTTGGCAGAGCCTCTCAGGCGCGCCTCGCTCCAGCTACCCCGGCTTCTACTGTCACCCTAGGCAGCACCCAAACCCCTCCCCAGCCACCCACCTCAGCGCCTACCCTGACCCGGGAGAGGGACTCAGTACACTCGTCTGGATGGAGGAGCGCAGTCCCTGGAAGGATCCCAGGAGAGCAAGTCTCTATAAAGCAAAAATGAGAGCTGGGTCCTGTCCGGGCTAGGGGTGGGGTGCATCGGTGCACTCATGCAGCCTTCAGCTGGGACTGTCTTATTCATCTGCTGGGGCCTCTCCTTCTGACCCCAGCATGGAGGTCACTGGAGCAAGGCAGGCCTTCCAGGGCCACCTCTCCCAGCTCCCTTAGGCCCTCAGCGGCCTCCTCCTTAGACCTTTCTAGGTTTTCCTGCCTCCAGAGCCATCTCTCCAGATCTGGAATCCCGATGCTGTCCCACCCACGTAAAAACTTCACTGTGGTGGCGGAATGAAGCCCAACCCTTTGGCTTACCCAGAGCTCTGGGTTGTTGTCCAGCTCACCTCCGCATCCTAGTCTCCCCAGACACTGGGGAGGCAGTCCTGGGGAGATGAGGGGCAGTCCTGGCGAGATGAGGGGCTGTCCTGGCGAGATGAGAGGCAGGCGGGCTACCTGGAGGCAGAGCTGCCCTCTGCATGGCAGCTGCCTCAAAACCATTTGCAGTTGCTCCAACTCCCAAGGCGCATTCCTCCCTCCCTCTCTCCCTCTGCCCGTGCCATTTCCTGGGCCTGGATGCTGCACCCCGCCCCCTGCCCCAGATGATCTCTCTAACCCTTCAAGACCCACATTCCCCAGTCTGTGTAACCGTGCTTTCTTTGGCTGTGAAGGACAGCAGGCCTGAAGTGTGGGTCCTCTGATGTGGGTGAAGGTAAAACAAAGGTCCCTTCTCCTCCTAGAAGCCCTAGTTGTCAGTAATGGATTTCTCAGGTCCCCAGGTGAGGCCCTGGGAAGAGGGGAGCCACATTTATGGAGCACCTGTTGTATACCAAGCACAGTAATTGATACCATCTGTGCATCCACTCAATCATCACAGTGAGGTGGATGATTAGCCCATTTTACAGAAGTGTAAACAGAGGCTGAGGAGCCATTCAGGGCTCACGCAGGATTTTGAATCTTGACTCCCAGGCTCACTTCTTCAGTTGCGAGTGGGCTGGACTGGGCCACGTGTGCTCTTTGTCCCCAAGACACTCATGCTCAGACACTCAGAGACAGACTCCCAGTGCGATAGAGGCAGGTGGTGGAGTGTGTTCTCGGGAAGGGCACTGGTGGGCAGTGGGAGGCCAGCGGAGAAGGGGGGCAGAGTCCAGAAACGATGCCGCAGTTGAGCAGGCCTTGGGAAGACAGGCAGAGTTGTGCCTGGTGAGACCCAGAGGAGGCATTCCTGGTGGAGGGGACAGCTTGGGTAAAGGCTTGGGAGTGGGCAGGGGCAAGCAGGTAAGCCGTGCTCGGAATGAAGAGTAGCTTCATGGGGTGGGGAGCCTGGCATTGGGTTACCCATCGGAGCCAGTCCCAGTGTTGGGTTCTGATCCTTTGCCAGAGCCTAGCTAGACCCCGCCAGGCGTGCTGGGAGAAATGAGAGCTGTGAAACCCGAGAGCCCCACATCTCCTTCCCTCTGGCTCTCCAGCCAGCCTGTGGCAGCCGGGGCTGAGTGCGGGTGAGCCTGAGTTACAGCACGCCCTCCCCCAAGTAACCCCTAGGGTTTCTTGGGACCTCCCAGCCTGGCAGTCTAACCTTTCCCAGGCAGGGCGCACCCTCCTGGTTCCCGGTGCTGGTGATTCCCAACATTCAAGCTTCTCCCCAGGCCACTCCTCTTCATTGTACGGCCATCCCCCAGACCCCTTAAACTCCAAAACAGGGCTCACAGCCTCTCCAGCACCCACCGCTGCTCCTCCCGCCATTCACACTCTTCGCTGTCCTACAACCCATGTTTTCAGTGAAGAACAGGCCTGTGACTCAGCCTCTTGTAGCTCACCTGGAGGTCACCTCCTCCGTCCGCACAGCGGGGCCCTGGGCTGGGCCTGCTCAGTCTCACGCAAACTGGAGGTCTGACTGCTCCCTTTCACGCCCGTCCTGCCTGTCCCCCTCCAGCCACCCACGCTCCTGTGCTGCGGCCTCTCAGCTCTCCTCTCACTCTTCCTTCGTCTCTTTTTTCTTCCTTTCTTTTCCTTTCTTTCTTTCTTTTTTTTTTTTTGAGATAGAATATTGCTCTCTCTGTCACCCAGGCTAGAGTGCAGAGGCGCGATCTCAGCTCACTGCGACCTCTGCCTCCCAGTTCCACCTCCTGGGTTCAAGCAATTCTTCCTGTCTCAGTCTCCCAAGTAGCTGGAAAGACAGGTGCCCGCCACCACACCCAGCTAATTTTTGTATTTTTTTTTTTTTAAGCCTATGGCACCTGGTATTCCCAGGCAGTCTCTCATCTGAGTACTAACCAAGCCCGACCCTGCTTAGTTTCTGAGATCAGATGAGATCGGGCGCGCTCAGGGTGGTATGGCCATACGCAATTTTTGTGTTTTTAGTAGAGACAGCGTTTTGCCATGTTGGCTAGGCTGGTCTCAAACCCCTGACCTCAGGTGATCCACCCGCCTTGGCTTCCCAGAGTGCTGGGATGACGGGCGTGAGCCACTGCACGTGGCCTCCAGCCTCATTTCTTACTCCCTTTCCCTTGGACCCCAAGTTCCAGGCACACTGAAGGGCTGCTGGCCAAGCCCTCCCTCCCCCCTGCCCAGTTCTCCTGCTGCTCTCCCCGCTCCTCTGCTAACCTAGTCCGGCCCATCTTTCCGTCCGGGGCAGGCCTCACCTCTTTGGAATGACTCCCTGACTCCCCCATTCAGCTGGGAGTACTCAGGGAGCCTGACACAGTCACATCTCCAGCTCCTCCTGTAGCCACAGAACGGTCTATACTGGGCACCGCACTGTGTACACTCCGTGTCCCTTCTCATGTGGCCCCTGTCCAGGCACGAAAGGGATGCTTAGAGGATGTTGTAAAGTGAATGGACAAATATTTGTCAAGGTATGGCTCTAGGAGGACAAAGAACTCCAGACAAGAATTCTCAAGTCCTAGATTCAAGTCAGCCGGGCAGTGGATGTTGCGGGCCTTAGCAAGCCACTGTTCCCTTCTGGGCCTCAGAGTCCCCACCTCTAAAATGGGAACAACTCATGTCACTGGGCTCTTGTGGAGATTAACCGAGATCACCCTGGAGACTGACTTTGGGCCATGTGATGGTCACCTGGGCAGTGCTGAGGCCTGAGCTGGCCGAGCTGGGTGGAGAGTCACTTCCATTACAGCCGGGACTGGGACGGCCCATGGCTCAGCTCCTGACCGCTGGCACAGGCAGACCAGGCGTGTTAAGAGATGGGAGGCAGGCAGGCTGTCCGGAACAAGTCACCCGTGAGTTGAGCTCTGGAGAAAGGAAAGGATTTGCACAGCCCGCGGGAAGAGGGGAGGGCACTCCGGGTGGGGAATAGGATGAGCATAGGCTTGGAGGCAGAACTCCAGCCTTGGCTGGGGAAGCCTCTGGGCTTCTACTGTCAAAGCTCAGCCTGTCTGTTTTCTGCTGCCAAAGTTCTGAGGACCCATCATTCCTGGGTTAGACCCCCTCGCTCCTTCCCTCCTTCCGCTCCTCATGACCCTGACCTGAGCTGGGACCTTTGCCTGAAGACCTGTCCCTGTGTCCCTGTGTACTGTCAGGAGCCAGGCAGTGATGGGGTGTGTGCTCTCTGGAAGTATAAGAAAGGGTTCCTTCAGACACGGGCTCCCAGGGCAGCTGAGGGTGTAGTGGTGGGCAGGGTCTTTGGCGACTCCAGAGAAGGGAAAGACAGCAGAGCTACCGAGACTGGGGAGACAGACGCCTTTGGGACCTTGGGTGGTGGATGGAGTGTCGCACTGTATCCTATCAGCTGGGGCCTCAGACTTCCTGCACCTTATCACGTTTGCTTTTCACATGTCCCCTTCAGAGAGACATCATTTCTACTTTACAGATGGAGAAACTGAGGCTCAGAAAGGAGAGTGACGTGCCTGAGGGTCTGAAGCTAGACTAGAATTTGACTCTGACTACCAAACCTTTTCCCTTGCCACACTGCCAGGCCACCCTGAGCCCCGAGAAGATTTTAAGGACACCTGCCATATTCACCCTCTGTGCACTGCCTCCCTTGGGTGAGTCCTAGGGAAACAAGGCAACAGAAGAAACAGTAAAACATCAGCTGATGAGCAGATTCATGGCAGCTTCATCATTGATGTTGAAACCAAGAAACGGGTGTTACTAAATGTTCAGAAAGAGAAGAAAGGTTAAGGCCAGGCAGGGGCTATGCCCTCCCTGAGATACTCTGCAGCCACTGAAATAACGTAACTGCTGTGGAAAAGTCTGGTCCCTCGTCCCACAAGCCTGTATTAAGCACCTGCTGTGTATGGGCGTAGGAATACATAGCAGATGCTGTGACTCCACATGGATTGGCTGGTGTACAGTGGTCACGGGTGGACGGCAGTTCTGTTTATACTCGGCAGTGGTCAAGAAACACAGAGGATCTTTTCCTGCCTCTGCTTCCTTGCCGGGGGGTGGGGGGGCAAGCTCTACTCCCATTCAAAAGAAAAAAAGAAGGCCAGGCACAGTGGCTCATGCCTGTAATCGCAGCACTATGGGGGGCCGAGGCGGGTAGATCACCTGAGGTCGGGAGTTCGGGACCAGCCTGACCAATATGGTGAAACCCCGTCTCTACTAAAAATACAAAAATTAGCCAGGCGTAGTGGCGCGTGCCTATCATCCCAGCTACTCGGAAGGCTGAGACAGGAGAATCACTTGAACTCAGGAGGTGGAGGTTGCAATGAGCTGAGATCATGCCACTGTACTGCAGCCTTGGTGATAGACTGAGACTCTGTCTCAAAAGAAAAAAAAGGTAGCAGGGGTGGGGCGGGTAGAAAGGAAAGCACAGATGCCTGCGTTCCTCTCCCAGCCCTCCCGGGCTGTGTGTGTGTAACAGGGCAAGCTATTCAACTTCGCTAAGTCTCAAGTTGCCCATCTTTAGAACAGAGACATAAGGCCCACCCCCATCGGCTAATGATAAGGATTAAACAAAATTGGATATTCAGAGTCCCAGGTGTGTGGTACATCATGTACTGGCTGGGATATGGTTTTCAGCCTGGGCTGCACGTTGGAACCACCTGAGTGGCTTTGAAAATCACTGATGGTTGGGCTGGGCGCAGTGGCTCACGCCTGTAATCCCAGCACTTTGAGGGCTGAGGCGGGTGGATCACAAGGTCAAGAGATCGAGACCATCCTGGTCAACATGATGAAACCCCATCTCTACTAAAAATACAAAACATTAGCTGGGCATGGTGGCGCATGCCTGTAGTCACAGCTACTCAGGAGGCTGAGGCAGGAGAATTGCCTGAACCCAGGAGGCGGAGGTTGTGGTGAGCCGAGATCGCGCCATTGCACTCCACCCTGGGTAACGAGTGAAACTCCATCTCAAAAAAAAAAAAAAAAAAAAAAAGAAAGAAAAAGGAAAATCAGTGATGCCTGGATCCACCCTTGGGGATTTCTCTATGATTTGTCTGTGGTCTGCTGAGGGGTGGGGAGCACAGGTAGCTGAAATAGACCCGCCAGGTGATTCTGCTCTAGAGCAGAAGTCCTCACACTTCACTATGCGTCAGCATCACTGGGAGGGTTTTTTAAAATGCAGATCCCTGGACCTCACCCATAGAGTTTCTGATCTGGGAGAGCTGGAGTGGAGCCTGAGAATCTGCATTACCACCAGGTTCCCAGTGAGGCTGATGCTGCTGGTCCAGGAGCCATACCCGGAGGACCATTGATGGAGGGAGGTATAGGGAATTGTGATGGGAAGCAGGGTTATATGGAAGCATTGGCATCTTTTGCCAGTAGAACCCTTGAGTCAGGACCTGGGAAGTTCCTTTCCAACCCATGGGATAGGAGAGAGGCGAGGGGAGGGGAGGGAGGACAGATCAGCGGGAAGAGAGCAGGAGCTGGGGCTTCCCCCCATTGCCAGTTCTGCTGACGGCCTCCTCCGGGCTAGGTGAGGAGAGCCCTGGCCCTTTCACTGGGCACCTTAGACCATGGAAACAGCCCTGGGGTGGAGGGAAGTCCACCTTCTGCTCCGCGTTTCTGGGGTTTGCTGAGAAATCAGTCCACCCTGTCTCCAGCCTGTCTTTGCCTGAGGCCTGCTAAGTCGGGAGTTTTCTGCCTGTGCTGGCTGAGGAGTGGAGGCGCTGCTTCCCCGGCCTGAGCCTTTCTGCGCTCCTACAGAGGAACCATTGCCCAAAGCAAAGCCGAGACCCTCAGGAGAACCCCCTGTGTTTCCAAGAAGGCAGCATGGATCCTAAGTGTAACTCCCAGGGAGCAGCAGGTGGTTTAGGACACACTTGTTGGGCCAAATGGGGCCTGGAAATTCCCACCAGCTCTCCCTGCTTCAGCTCCCTGAGAGCACCCGGTGGAAACCCCAGATGTTGCATGCACCTTTCGGGCGTTCTCTCTTGGTCTTCTCAGTGCACAATTCAATTGCCCTGATGTCCAGCGGCTTCAGGTCTCACGCAGGGCAAGCCTGGCTGTTTGCTGGCCTGAGTTTCAGCCATTCGCTCCTCATCAGAGCTGGCTCTGGTCACTTACGGCCCCAGGAGGTCCTGCGGGACCCGGGCTTTGCAGACCTAAGAGGCCTTCTCCCTTCAGGCCGTAGCAGGGGACAAAGGCGGAGGAGCTAAGCAGCAGGCGAGAAGCAGAAAAGCCCTTCCCGGTTCGTCATTTTACCAGGGGCCGGGTCCTTTTCCCCTTCGTCCTTCTGACCGTGGCCTGCCAGTGTGGTCATTGTCACTGACTGCCAGTGGGTGATACTCACCTTGGGCAGGTCACGCTGTGGACAGAGGCAGGTCGTGTAGACAAAGACGGGACCCGTCTGAGATGAGTTAGTCATCCGAATGGCCCTAGGAGCCAAGTGCTGCCCCCACCCGGAGGTCCCCAGCAGCCCCTACCCTCACCTCTACCACAGACCCTACCTGGCTCCTCCCTGCCCACCTTTCCCTGCCCCATGTCCCCCGCGTCTTCACTTCCTTCCCTGGGTGACCTCATCTCTTTCTGCCTTCAGAACACCAGGCCCATACTGATGCTTCCCCAGCCTGTGTGCCTGGAACTGTCAGTCTCTGAACCTGGGGCTGCACAACCCGCCTAGCACCGTGCTCACTAATGCAGCGAGGCTGGCACCCCGTGCAGCCACACGAGGTGGCCCTGTGGCTCCTCATTCGGAGCTGTCTCCCAGCTGCCTGCCTGTCATCCCCCAGTGTATCCCGCTGGCATGCAAATGAGCCACGCCTACCTGTGAGCACTCCATCTCCCTCCTAAATGAGTACCCCGAAGTGCGCTGCAGCCCCCCACCACGCACTAAGCTCCCTAGGCCTAGCCCGGGATGGACAAAGGTTTGGGGAGGCGTTTTCTGTACCCACTAGAACCAGCTGTCCCTGGCAGGTGAGGGTGGGGTGGAGAGGGACAGTAGTGACTCTTCTGCACCCAGTCCAGGGCTGTCCCCTGGGAGGCCCTGTGACATCGAGGCCTCTGAGCAGGAGAGGAGACAGGAAGCCTCACACTGACCGTGTGTTTTCCTCCGACAGGACTGCACTTTTTTCAATAAGAAGGACATCCTCAAGTAAGTATGACTGTTCCTGCTGCCGGGACTGGGTCTGGGGCCGGGTGCGGCTGCGGCGCCCCGCATGGGCTGGCTGTGCCAGCTGGGGCTGAGGCGGAGCATCGGCCTCTGTCAGCAGCCGCGTTCAGGTCCCCACTCTGCCACTGGGCTGCTGGGTGGAGTTAAGGCTTCCCACTCCTCCCAGGGCCCGAGTCCCTGTCTGTTAGACTAGGGGTCCCTGAGGGCCCTCTGACTCCAGCTTTGATGTTCTTCCACTCCCGAGACCTCTGAAAGTTGAGGGCATGCCCATCACCCCTGTGCTGTTCATTGGGGTCTGCTTCTTCCCAGGGCAGCCCTTCTCCTTGGTGTCGGTGGGGGTGGGGGTAGATGGGATAGGAAGGATGAAGGGGACTGGCAGCCTCAGAACCCCAGAAGCAGATGGTGAGCGGGAATCACTGAATACCCAGAAACCCGCCCCACGGGCCTCGCTGGACCCCTCTGCCTGGGCTATCAGGTGGCACTAAAAGCCAGCAAAGTCCCAGGATCAGTTTCCCTGGAGATCGATGGTCAGGCTGGGAGCAGAGCCCACTGCAGCTTCCCAAGAGAACCGTGTGGCAGCCTGTCACTGCGCTAACCACTGCACATTCAGGCAGTGCCTCTCGGCTTTCCTCTCCACCCACGCTGCTGTTCTGACTTGTCTCCTGCGTGGGCAGGGGACACCCCACTTCCATCACCTTAGAGAGTCGGGGCAAGCGGCAAAGCCCCCCGGCCCGGCATCGGCAGCCCTGGGCTCTGCTTCCACTTCTCCGCTCTGTGGCCTTGGACAGCCATTTGGCCTTCCCTGAGCCTCCGTTTTCTGTAGTAAAGTGGGGATGGCGAAACTTACCCTTGCAGCATTGCAACACTGGGGTATAGTGTTTGATAAGTGGGCTTTGCTCTGTAGCTTGAGAGATGTCAGGGGCGAGGTCCCCATTTGGACAGGGTGGCTGTCGGTATTGGGATAACATGGCTGTCACCCCGGCCATTCTTGTGGCACCTCTTACCTTTCAGAGTTCTTGACATGGAGCCTCATTGAGCCTCACCAGGGAGCTTTGCATTCCCTGCTTTTGTAGATGCCAAGCCCAGCCTGCCTGTCTTCTGAGACCCATGGCCATTTTCATTCTGGCGACAAAAGCCCCTTGCCCCGGCCTTGGCACTGGCTCTCCCCACTCCCCAGAGTGTCCTCCTCTCCTCTGCCCGCAGCATTGCTATGTATACTTCCAGACCCAACTCCGGAGTCATCTCCTTTATAAGCACCCCCAACACCCTGCCACCCTAGTGTTCCCCCAGCTGCTCTAACAGAGTTCCTGGGCCCAGGTACCCAGCTCCCCACCAGACTTGCTATCAGGCAGGACTGACGGGGGCATGGCACCTGTTAGCCACAAGTGAGCCGATGGAGAGTGTGTGGCAGAAAGAGGGCCGGGTGCAGTGGCTCACGCCTGTAATCCCAGCACTTTGGGAGGCCAAGGTGGGTGGATCACAAGGTCAAGAGATCGAGACCATCCTGTTCAACATGGTGAAACCCCTTCTCTACTAAAAATACAAAAAAATTAGCTGGGCATGGTGGCGCGTGCCTGTAATCTCAGCTACTCAGGAGGCTGAGGCAGGAGAATTGCCTGAGCCCAGGAGGCGGAGGTTGCTGTGAGCCGAGATCGCGCCATTGCACTCCAGCCTGGGTAACAAGAGCGACACTCCGTCTCAAAAAAAAAAAAAAAAAAAAAAAAGACAGGATTGGCTGAGGGAGAACATTCCAGGCTGGGGAGCAGCACGGGTGAGAGACAGGCCAGCTTCTCCCGCTCCGCCTGCTACCCGCATCCTCCAGTGGTCTTACTGAGCTCAGCAAGGTTGCCTGTATGGGGAAGAGAAGAGAGGAGCTTGAAGGCCAGTCCAGGAATCAGATCCAATATGATGGGCTTTGGGGGTTGTGTTAGTCCGTTCTAACGCTGCTATAAAGAACTGCCCGAGACTGGGTAGTTTATAAAGGAAAGAGATTTAATTGAGTCACATAGCTGGGGAGGCCTCAGGAAACTTACAATCCTGGCAGAAGGAGAGGCAAATACGTCCTTCTTCACATGGTGGCAGGAAAGAGAAGTGCTGGGCAAAGGGGGAAAGGCCCCTTATAAAACCGTCAGCTGTCGTGAGAACTCGCTCATCGTCACGAGAACAGCACGGGGTAACCACCCCCGTGAGTCAGTTACCTCCCCCCAAGTCCCTGCCCTGCCACGTGGGGATTATGGGAACTACAATTCAAGATGAGATTTGGGTAGGGACACAGCAGACCATATCAAGGGTATCCCTGGCGTCCTGGAAGATGAGGGGTGCCAGGCAGGTGAGAGGGCTTGGGCAGGGGTGTCTTGGCTTCCCACAGCCCTGGCATGCCCACCTCTGCACACTTCGGCACCCCAGGTTCTAACAGCATCAGAGCAAAACCCGAGCCGGAGGCCCCGTCTGCAGCGTGGGGATGACGCACATGGGCCCCTGCGTCTGGGAGGCCTGGGTGACGGTGTTGTGAACACGGAAGGAGCTACCTGGAGGTCTGCTGCTCATCTGTCCACCCTCAGGGAAGGGTAGTAAGACAAGACAGGATTCCGGATTGCCTGTCTCTAGAGGGACCAGGCACGGCCACGATGGCTCCATTCCAGTTTCAGCCCCTTCGTTTTTCCGCAGCCTTCTCTGTGGCGAGGCCAGCGTGGCTGATCACCCCTCCAGGAGAGCCCTCTCAGGTCCGGGAGCCCAGAGCAAGGCCAGCGGCAGCGCCAGGCTGTCCAGCCCCCAGGCCTCTGCTGGTCTTCCCTGCTCCCAAGCGCCTTTCAGGGATGCTACCTCCTCACCCACACCGGGATGGTTTTCTTAGTAAGCTGCTCCCTGAGTACTGACCAGATGGCGAGGAGGAAACTTGAGAAGGAGGTTTTTCTTTGCAGGTTGGGGCCCAGCTCTCTGGCAGCTTTGGGGCAGTGATACCGAGTCACAGGCAGCCCGCCTCCAGTTCTCCTTCCCTCTGCTCTGCCCCCACGCACGCAGATCCAATTGCTGCCCAGGACACAGCCCCTCCCTTCCTCCACTGAGCCCGTGTGGGCAGCCCACCCCACTCAGTCACCTTGCTTTTTATAGGTGAGAGCTTGGCATTTGGACTTCCCTTGTCCCATAATTAGGCTGTGTTCCTTAATCAGCGGGACAGGAGTCCCTGTCTTCTTAGTGCACGCAGAGGCCCACCCAGCCAGCACCCCACGGTGTTTGCCTGTTTGTTATTTTATTGTTTATCTTCTCAAACTCTGAAAAGCTTTGTGTAACCTGTTTTAATGACTTACTACACATATACATAATGATTGCAGAAAAATTAGAAAATGAAGCCAGTCAACAGAAGACAAAAAATGTTAGCTATAAACCTATGACCCAGAAATCATGGCAGTTCATCTTTTTGTATAGATTATGCCAGTGTTTTCTTTCGTATGTGTTTATCAAAGTGAGATCGTGGTCAGGTACGGTGTGGCTCCTTTAATCCTAGCACTTTGAGAGGCCAAGGCAAGTGGATCATTTGACCTCAGGAGTTAATGATCAGGCTGGCCAATGTGGTGAGACCCCTGTCTCTCTAAAAAAAAAAAAAAATACAAGCCAGGCACAGTGGCTCACGCCTGTAATCCCAGCACTTTGGGAGGCCGAGGTGGGTGGATCACAAGGTCAAGAAATCGAGATCATCCCGGTCAACATGGTGAAACCCCGTCTCTTCTAAAAATACAAAAAAAATCAGCTGGGCATGGTGGCGCGTGCCTGTAATCCCAGCTCCTCAGGAGGCTGAGGCAGGAGAATTGCCTGAACCCAGGAGGTGGAGGTTGCGGTGAGCCGAGATCGCGCCATTGCACTCCAGCCTGGGTAACAAGAGCGAAACTCTGTCTCAAAAAAAAAAAAAAAAAAGTTAGCGAGGAGTGGTGGTGTGCACCTGTAGTCCCAGCTACTTGGGAGGCTGAGGTGGGAGAATTTCTTGAGCTCAGGAGGTTGAGGTTGCAGTGAGTTGAGATTGCACCACTGGACTCCAGCCTGGGCAACAGAGCGAGAACTTGTCTCAAAAAAAAAAAAAAAAAAGTCAGATGGTATTGTTTTGTAATATGCTTAAAATTGGTCGGGCAAGATGGCTCATGCCTGTAATCCCAGCACTTTGGGAGCTTGAGGCAGGTGGATCACAGGGTCAGAAGTTCAAGACCAGCCTGGCCAACATGGTAAAACCCTGTCTCTTCTAAAAATACAAAAATGAGCTGGGCATGGTGGCACACGCCTGTAATCCCAGCTACTCGGAAGGCTGAGGCAGGAGAACTGCTTGAACTGGGACTCGGGAGGCAGAGGTTGCAGTGAGCAGAGATTGCGCCACTGCACTCCAGCCTGGGCTACAGAGCAAGACTCTGCCTCAAAAAAAAAAAAAAAAAAAAAAAAGCTTAAAATTGCTTTTCCTTACGCAAGTTGTAAAATTAGGTAAGAAAGCTAAAGCAAATAGTATGGTGGATCCTCAAAAATAAAATCACCACATGATCTAGTAATTCTACTTCTGGGGACGTACCCAAAGGAATTGAAAGCAAAGTCTTGAAGAGACGTTTGTACACCCACGTTCATAGCAGCGTTATCCACAAAAGGTGGAAGCAATCCATCAGTAAAGGAACTGATGAACAAAATGTGATATGGACAGACAATAAAACATTATTCAGCCTTCAAAAGGAAGGAGAGTCTGACCCACACTACAACCTGGATGGACCTTAAGGACATTATGCACAGTGAAATAAGCAGTCACAAAAAGACGTACACTGTAGGGTTCCACTTACATGAGGTACCTAGAGTAGTCAGATTCCAAGAGACGGAAAGTCGAACAGTGGTTGCCAGGGGCTGGGAGGAGGAGGAATTGATTAGTAGAGAGCTTCAGTTTCGGAAGATGCAGAGAGTTCTGGAGGTGGGTCAGTGGTGGTGATGGTTATGTAATAATGTGAGCATACTTAATGCCACTGAACTGCACCCATAAAAAGGGTTAAGACGGCAAAGTTTATGGCATGCGCGTTTTACCACAATTTAGAAAAACTGATAATTAAGATGGTAAATTTTATGTTATTGTATCACAATTTTTAAAGTTAAAAAAGATAAGAAAAACGATCTTAGTGTCTCCTTGATACCCAAAATCATCACTGACGTTTTACTGAGCGGCCTTACTTTTAGTCTTTCTTTTTGTAGGTATATAAATGTATGCAAGCTTTTTCTTAAAAAAAAAAAAAAAGGGATTATACAGTATATTCTGCTTTTTTCATTTGACATCTTGAAAACAACTTTCAGTATCATTAGATATTCTGATATAATATTTTAAGTGACTGCGTTTAATGCATATTTCTTTTTTGAATTTTTTTTTTATTAGACTTTAAGTTCCAGGATACATGTGCAGAATGTGCAGGTCTGTTACTTAGGTATACACATGCCATGGTGGTTTGCTGCATCCATCACCGCATCATCTACACTAGGTATTTCTCCTAATGCTATCCCTCCCCTATCCCCCTACCCCCGACAGATCCTGGGGTATGTTCCCCTTCCTGTGTCCCTGTGTTCTCATTATTCAACTCCCACTTATAAGTGAGAACATGTGGTGTTTGGTTTTCTGTTCCTGTGTTAGTTTGCTGAGAATGATGGTTTCCAGATATTTCTTAATTTGTGTAGTTGAACTTTTCACAATTTTAATTTGTGCTTCAGTAAATATTCTTGTGCCATTCACATAACTGCACATGTCTGGATACTTCCAACAGATTTCCTGATCAAAGATATGGAGATATATATATATATATACATATATATATATATATTTTTTTTGAGACGGAGTTTCGCTCTTGTTACCCAGGCTGGAGTGCAATGGCGCGATCTCGGCTCACCACAACCTCCGCCTCCTGGGTTCAGGCAATCCTCCTGCCTCAGCCTCCTGAGGAGCTGGGATTACAGGCACGCGCCACCATGCCCACCTAATTTTTTGTATTTTTAGTAGAGACGGGGTTTCACCATGTTGACCAGGATGGTCTCGATCTCTTGACCTTGTGATCTGCCCACCTCGGCCTCCCAAAGTGCTGGGATTACAGGCTTGAGCCACCACGCCCGTCCCTGGATATATATTTTTTTAAGACAGGGTTTCACCATGTTGGCCAGAATGGTCTCGAACTCCTGACCTCAGGTAATCTGCCCACCTCTGCCTCCCAAAGTGCCGGGATTACAGGCGTGAGCCACCGTGCCTGGCAAATATGGATATTTTTAAAACTTTCTTTGTCTCTCTACTGCTGTTATATGCTCTTCTGACCTCAGATCATTCATTGAATAACCCAAGAGTCTGAAGCTCAGCTGCCTTTAACGGGGGCCAATATGCACTGTAAATCAATGGAGCTGTTGAGTCGGATGGGAACTCTTTAGAATGGGCATCTGCAGAAATAGCTGCTCCTGAGCCCCAGCTAGTTATTACCCTGGGGGAATCCAGGACCAGCTTGATGAAGAAACCCAGGTTTATAAGATCTTTCAATTTGTATATGTTGGCAACAAAATTCTAAATTTATTATTTTAATATAATTTAATTATTTTTCAATGCTATATGAAAACCAGGCATGAATGTGGACTGCTAGTTCGTGACTTCCAGAGGAATCCATCTTTTCCCCACTGGTTTCAAATGCTGTATCACGGGCTAATTCTCATGTATGTGCGGATCTACCATTCGTACTAGTCTGCCTTGTAAACGCCAGTGTCTGTTTCGCGTATTGTCCTTATGATAGCTTTTAATACCCGACAGGGACAAGTGTTTTCCCGGTTTCTCTTTTTCAGGGTTTCCCCAGTAGCTTGAAGAAAGACTTCACCAAACTTTCGAATCAGGCTGGCCAGATCCCAAATAGATCATTTGCAGGTTTTGATTAGGATCATATTCGTTTTACAGAAAAATGAAGAGCATTCTCATCATTACAGCATTAAGTCTTTCCAGTCAGTAATGTACAATAGTTATCTAACTACCTAAAATGTTTTTATATCCTTTGTTAAACTTTTACGGTGTTTTTGATACTTCAAAATTAGAACGTTTTGTACCAATTTTAGTTGGTTTGGGGTTTTTTTGGTTCTTTTAAATTGTGAATTCAATTTTTTTAATTAAAAAAAAGTATAGAAATTATCTTAGTGTGTTGCCCAGGCTGGTCTCAAACCCCTGGCCTCAAGCAATCCTTTCCTCTTGGCCTCCCAAGAGGAAAGGATTATTGGGATGAGCCACTGCACTCAGCCAAATCCTGTTTTGAAAAAGGCTAATGTTGGTACATAATAGAAAAACTATTGCGTAGAAAAGCTTCTCAACTTTTTCTATTTCAAATCGTTTTTTTTTTTAATTTTGAGACGGAGTTTTGCTCTTGTTACCCAGGCTGGAGTGCAATGGCGCGATCTCGGCTCACCGCAACCTCCGCCTCCTGGGTTCAGGCAACTCAGCCTCCTGAGTAGCTGGGATTACAGGCACGCGCCACCATGCCCAGCCAATTTTTGTATTTTTAGTAGAGACGGGGTTTCACCATGTTGACCAGGATGGTCTCGATCTCTTGACCTTGTGATCCACCCGCCTCGGCCTCCCAAAGTGCTGGGATTATAGGCATAAGCCGCCGTGCCCGGCCTCTCTTATGTGCTTTAAATTGTCCCCTCCTGTATACTTTAAATGATTACTGCATTACTTATAATACCTAATACAATGTAAATGCTATGTAAAGAGTGGCTATACTGTATTGTTTAAGGAATAATGACAAGAAAAACAATCTATACATGTTCAGTGTAGATGCCATTTTTTCCCCAGATATTTTTCATCTTCGGATGACTCATGGTTGCAAAACTCATGGACCCGGAGGGCCGATAGCATATTGACTGGTGCTTCTGGGGAGACATGTTACGTAATAACCGTGACGACAGGCATCCTACATTGCGAGGTATATCCCCAGTATGTACAAAAATTAGCTGGGCCTGGTGTGGGTGCCTGTAGTCCCAGCTACTCAGGAGGTTGAGGCAGGAGAATTGCTTGAACCCAGGAAGTGGAGGTTGCGGTGAGCCGAGATCGCGCCACTGCACTTCAGCCTAGGTGACAGTGTGAGACTCAAAAGGGTGTCACGCTCTCTTTTTTTTGAGACTCAAAAAAAAAAAAAAAGAAAGAGAGCGATATCCTTTTGTCTCTGCTCCTAAGAAAAACTCCTTTTGTTTCTGTTTTTTTGTTATTGTTTTTGTTTTTTTTGAGACGGAGTTTCGCTCTTGTTACCCAGGCTGGAGTGCAATGGCGCGATCTCGGCTCACCGCAACCTCCGCCTCCTGGGTTCAGGCAATTCTCCTGCCTCAGCCTCCTGAGTAGCTGGGATTACAGGCACGCGCCACCATGCCCAGCTAATTTTTTGTATTTTTAGTAGAGACGGGGTTTCACCATGTTGACCAAGATGGTCTCGATCTCTTGACCTCGTGATTCACCCGCCTCGGCCTCCCAAAGTGCTGGGATTACAGGCTTGAGCCACCGCTCCCGGCCCACAAACTTCTAAATATCAAACCATCTTTGCATTCTGGAATAAATCCTACTTGGTCCTAACGTATTATTCTTTTAAACTCTTGGACTTGATTTAACAGTATGTTATTTTTTCTTTCTTTACTTATTATTATTATTATTATTTATTTTTTTTTTTTGAGACAGAGTTTCGCTCTTGTTACCCAGGCTGGAGTGCAATGGTGCGATCTCGGCTCACTGCAACCTCCGCCTCCTGGGTTCAGGCAATTTTCCTGCCTCAGCCTCCTGAGTAGCTGGGATTACAGGCACGTGCCACCATGCCCAGCTAATTTTTTTTGTATTTTTAGTAGAGACGGGGTTTCACCATGTTGACCAGGATGGTCTCGATCTCTTGACCTCGTGATCCACCGCGCCCGGCCTTCTTTACTTATTATTATTATTATTTTTTTAGAGACAGGATCTCAGTCTGTTGCTAAGGCTGGAGATCCTCCTACTTGAGTCTCCTGAGTAGCTAGGACTCCTGATGCATGTCACCACACCCACCTAATTTTTCATTTTTTTTTTATAGAAACACAGTCTCACTACATTGCCCAGGCTGATCTCAAGCTCCTGGCCTTACGCAATTCTCTCACCTTGGCCTCCCAAAGCACACCGAGATTACAGTCATGAGCCACTGTGCCTGGCCCCCAGTATGTTATTTTATAAGACTTTTTCATCTATGTATGTTAAGTGCCATTGGTCCATTCTGGTACCTATTAGATTCTGGTATCAGGGTTCTTGTTAACTTTGTAAAAAGAAGTGGGGGCTTTCACATTTCTTGCCTCATATTCTGGAGCAGTTTGAGTAGCGTAAGTATTGTTTCTGGTCCTGGATGTTACAGTCGGACTAATACATAGCTCTTCCTGAACTCGGCACCCTTTAGTGGGGGAGAGGTGCAGAGATCAGTTCTTTGACAATGCCTAGAGTTTTTTTCACAGTGATTTGGGATTTCAAATTCTCCTTGGATTTTTCTTTAAAGAAAAATGTCAATGTGTCTTTAGTTACTGTTTCAGAACAGATCTGTGTACCAGGGTGGAAGCCGGCCTTCCCACCACAGAAGATACCTCCCCAACCCTGCCGAGCACCCACGGCCTCTCTCCCTAGTCCGCCCCTTCCGGGAGCCCCTGGCATGTCAGGCAGCTAAAAGCTGCCAGTTTAAGGCCAGTGGCTGGTTGGTTTGGTTTGAGACACAGTCTCGCTCTGTCCCCCAGGCTGAGGTGCACGATCTCGGCTCACCACAACTTCCACCTCCCAGGTTCGAGCAATTCTCCTGCTTCAGTCTCTCAAGTAGCTGGGACTACATGTGCCCGCTACCACGCCCAGCTGATTTTTTTATTCTCAGTAGAGATGGGGTTTCACCATATTGGCCAGGCTGGTCTTGAGCTCCTGACCTTGTGATCCGCCTGCCTCGGCCTCCCAGAGTGCTGGGATTACAGGCGTGACCCACTGCGCCCGGCCAAAGGCCAGTGGTTTTATGAACACCATCCTATTTAATCCAAGTGTGAGAACAGTAAAACAGCCCCTGCTTTACTGATAGGGAAACTTATTCTCCAGTGGATTAACCCGCTTACCCGTGCTGCTAGTGAGATGTAGGCAGGGCTCCAACCTCAGCCTGACTTCATGCTCCTGCTGCAGTCATCCCACAGAACTTCGGAGGTATAGGTCAACCCCAGAAACACTCTAACATCACACCCTAACACGTGGGGCAGGGTCAAGGTCAAGTAGGAAATGTTAGTTGGAAGCACAATGGATATGTGAAAGTGCCAGATGCATGAATTATGAAAGAAGTTGCATGAATTTTGAAACAAGTGGTCATTCCTTATTTGGGAATGGTGTTAAAAAAAAAAAAAAAAAAAAGACAGCACTTTGGGAGGCCGAGGCAGGTGGATCACGAGGTCAAGAGATCGAGACCATCCCGGTCAACATAGTGAAACCCCGTCTCTACTAAAAATACAAAAAATTAGCTGGGCATGGTGGCACGTGCCTGTAATCCCAGCTTCTCAGGTGGCTGAGGCAGGAGAATTGCCTGAGCCCAGGAGGCGGAGGTTGCGGTGAGCCGAGATCGCGCCATTGCACTCCAGCCTGGGTAACAAGAGGGAAACTCCGTCTCAAAAAAAAATTTTTAAAAAGAGTACTTTTTCTCTACACAAGAAACAGGAGCAAAGAAAGTCCTCAGTGCCCTCTTGTGGAGAGTCACAGCTTGAGCCCACCACCCTGGCATTTTCCGAGCCGCCTCCCACCCAAAGTACCAGTTTTGAGGTTTTCCCTCCAGCTCTGCCCGCAAATCATGGCACATCTGTGTGAGTTTAGGCTCCTTTACGGGGACGCGCGACTGGCAAAGTGCGCGTGTTACAGTTCATTGGCCCTGGACAGGCTCTGAGCCAGGGAAGGGTATGCTGACTGGGGCTTGACTTGCAGGGAGGAGCCAAGTGGCTGGAGTCCAGGGGTTCTGGGTTCAAGTCCTGTCCTCACTGCTCATTGGCTGTGTAGGATGGGGCAGACATTTGATTCTTGAGCCTCAGTTTTCCCACCTGAAAATGGGAGACTAATATCTACCCCTCAGGGCGATCTGGGGATTAAAACGAGTAAAGCAGTCCACACAGAGGGTCAGTCCAGGGCCGGCACAGAGGAAGCCCTTGCCGAACCGTAGCTGGCGTTATCATCTGTGTGAGCTGGTAGGTAGTCACGTGCCTTGCTAAGGACAGCTAGGTGCAGGACCACAAGAATTGGCAGAATCTAAGGGAGAGTTGGGTGGCTGTGCTGAATGGCTTGCTAAAGGTGGACCTGGGGTGTGTCACTGGGTCGGGTCACTTAAAAAGAGGCCTGGGCTGGCCCGGCACGGTGGCTCAAGCCTGTAATCCCAGCACTTTTGGAGGCCGAGGCGGGCGGATCACGAGGTCAGGAGATGAAGACCATGGTGAAACCCCGTCTCTACTAAAAAATACAAAAATGAGCTGGGCGTGGTGGCACACACCTGTGGTCCCAGCTGCTCGGGAGCCTGAGGCAGGAGAATTGCTTGAACCCGGGAAGTGGAGGTTGCAGTGAGCCGAGATCGCGCCACTGCACTCCAGCCTGGTGCCTGGGCTGATCTGGCGTTGTGGGTGGCAGGCAGGCCCAAGTCCAGGAGATACGGGATCTTGCCTAATCCATTCACCAGCAGCCTAGGATTTCACCTCCGGCAGGTCACCTACCTCGGCCCCCAGTCAGTGCCCCTTACAGTGTCCCACCCCTGGCAGCACTTAATGAACACAAGTTTTGTTTTTTGAGGTAGGGTCTTGCTCTGTTGCCCAGGCTGGAGTACAGTGGGGCAATCATAGCTCACTGTAGCCTCCAACTCCTGGGCTCCAGTGATCCTTCAGCCTCAGCCTCCCAAGAAGCTAGGACTGAGCCACCATATCCGGCTAATTTATTTTCATTTTTGTAGAGACAGGGTCTTGCTGTGTTGCCTAGATGGGTCTCAAACTCTGGGCCTCAAGTGGTCCCCCACCTGACCCTCCCCTGCCCTGGGATTATAGGCACAGGCTACCACAGCCAGCTCACAAGTTCATCTGCATATAGTTTGTACCTGTCTTGGGACGGCAGACTGTTCTCCGGAATGACAGGGACCTGGAGAAGGGGACAGGACAAAGAAAGACTGAAGAATGGGCAGGGGGCAGGGAGGAAGGGGCCTTCAAAGTGAGACGGTGCCAGGATGCCTCCCACCTTCGAGGGTCCATGCAGCACGCTGACGTGGGCTTGCTTTTCTGGAGCATGGGACAGGAGCTAGGGACCTGACCACCAGTGAAGAGGGAGGGCCAGGCCCAGCAGGGTAACGGGCTGGGTCTCAACGGCCCCCAGCTAGAGAGGTTAGGGGTGGCCCATTCACAGGGCCTTCCTGAGAGTGTGAGGGCCACCGAGAGCTCTCCCAGAGAGACCTAACCCTCCGGGCCTAAGTTGGGGGCCATCAGGCCACGCAGTGGGCTCAGGTTTTGATGGACCCTCAGGAGTGGCAGGAGGAAGAGTGACTAAGAGTTTCTGCTTGGATTTCCCGGCTTGGGCTCCACCCCCGGCCCTTGATGCTCCCCAGTTATGTGGCCTTAGGCAAATCACTCTGAACCTCTTCAGCCCTCCGTTTGCAGAGCAGTAAACTGGAGTCAGGATGCATCTGTCTGCAGAGTGATGCAGAGGAGGATTAAATGAGGTGATGTGTTGAGTGCTTAGCACAGTACCCCCACCACAGAAAACCCTTATGAGAGCCCAAAGGGGAAAAAATTTCAGACTTGGCTGCAGGCCCAAGGCGTGAGGGATGGGGTGATGGTGGTGGTGCTGATGCGGGGGCTGGGGTGGAAATGGGGAGGCCTGGACTCACCTCCCTCCCAACCCCACACCCGGCCTGGCAGGACTCACCTCCCTCCCAACCCCACACCCTGGCGGCAGAGCTGAGAGCCTCCAGCTGGCCCCTCACCTGGTCCTGGCTGAGGAGAGTGTGCAGAGGCAGAAGCCTAGGGGGCAGCATCAGGCCGCGGGGACCCAGGGACGGCGCCCCTCCAGTACTTTTCCTCTGTTCTTCTCCAAGGCTGCATTCGCGATTCTACGAGCTGGCCCCCAACCTCGTCCCAATGGACTACAGGAAGAGTCCCATTGTCCACGTGCCCATGAGTCTCATCATCCAGATGCCAGAGCTGCGGGTACGCGCGGGGCCTTGTTGCTGGCGGGCAGGGGGTCTGCACTGCGGGCAGGGGGTCTGCGCCGCCCCCAGACTATCAGCAGAGGCCCCCAGGTCTGGGCTGAACCCAGCTCCACCCTTTGTGTCTACGTGGCTCTGAGCGGATCATAGAACCTCTCTGTGCCTCAGTTTCCTCATCTGCACTCTGAATAAATAAGCTGTGTGGGCTCCGGAGGGGTGCTGGACGTCGGTGGCCATTCGTCTGCTTCTCCCTTTGTCAAGTGGCCCCAAGCCTGCTGCACTTGGCAGGCCTGCGTCTGCTTCGTTAGGTGGTGTTTCTGCCTCCCCTGTGGCTGGCCGTGGCTTCTCACTGATGTCAGCATGGTGGTCGTCCATAACATCGCTTCTCAATTCAGAGTCGAGTCAGGATTCTGCTTTTCGAGCAAGCTCCCAGGAGAGACCGATGCTCCTGGTCCTCAGACCATGTATATTTGAATGTTTCATTTCAGGAGTTCCTTATCCACAATATGTAAAGTGCACTCCACATTGAGAAGGCATTTGGGGCACAACTCCCCGTTACAGGGGGACTTCGTTAGTAGCCCCTTGCCAGGCCTGGGATGTGTGGCTTGAAGGTGGGATCAGAGTGCCATATGACACCCACTTGGGGCCTGCGCTCTGGTTGGGACTCCAGTCCTGAGAGACAGTGGGCCCCAGGCTCGGCCATGGACGGGCACCCCGCCTGGCCCAGCGGGGGCTCGAGAGCAGAGGGTTGCTGGAGCGGGTGAGGCAGTCATGGGTGGGACCCAAGTGGTCTGTCTCTGAGCCTACTGCACCGGCCTGAGCTGGGCACAGAATGGGGCTGGCCACGTGCTAGCTTAGGTGGGATGGGAGGGCTCTGGACGGGTGATCTGGGGATCAGCGGAAGGTGTCCGTGTACAGCGCCCCGGGGGAGGCGGCGTCCCCTGTGGTCTGAGAGGATTCACAGGAACGGAACGACGGCAGGCCCGGGCCTGAGCTGGCTCTGTGACGCCCGCTGCTCGTCTGGCCCAGTGATCTGACCCTGCATTCGCCTCCCACGATCGCGGCCTGAGCCGAGGTCTGCCAGGGCCCTGTGCTGTCGTCTTCTTCTGTGGACGCGCCCTGCACGTCCACGCAGAGCCTGTGTGTGCTCTCCTGGGTAACGGGAGGAAGCCATGCCTCTGGTGAGAACACATTGGCTGGGCTCAGCATTTTTTTTTTTTGGAGAGGGGGTCTTGCTCTGTCACCCAGGCTGGAGTGCAGCGGGACAATTATGGCCCACTGAAGCCTCGAACTCCTGGGCTCAAGTAGTTCCCTCACCTCGGCCTCCCAAATAGCTGGGACTACAGGCGTGCACCACCGTCCCTGGCTGTGCCCATCTTGGTGATGTGACATGACCCGTGAGGATGCTTCCCGAGCTCTGACACGTGCCGAGCCTGGTACAAACACCTTACGTACTTTAGCTCATTCAGTCCGCTCACGAGTCACTTAAGTAGGTGCTATTACGATTCCCTTTTTACAGATGAGGAAACCGAGGCTCAGAGGGATCCCGTCCGTCCTCCAGGGTCACGCAGACGGTTGGCAGTCCGGCTGCCGGGCCCTCCCACCTACCCTGCACCCACAGTGATTGCTGTGTGTGTCGTGCGTTTTCTTCAGGAGAATCCCTTCAAAGAAAGGATTGTGGAGACGTTCTCCGAGGATGGCGAGGGGAATCTGACCTTCAACGACTTTGTGGACATGTTTTCTGTGCTCTGCGAGTCGGCCCCCCGAGAGCTCAAGGCAAACTATGCCTTCAAGATCTACGGTAACCAGGGCTGGAGGAGGGGGCCCTGAATGTGAGGGGGGCAGTATTTGGGGCCCTGGGGCGGTCTGATGGCTGCTGGCTCCTGCCCTGGGGACACCAAGGACAGTGAGACTGATCTGTCCTCTGAAGAGTGCCTGTCCAGTGGGCTGGCCCAGCGAGACATCAGTGCCTGAGAGACACCTGCGGGGGGTCCTGAGAGCACAGGAGGGAGGCCCTCGCCCACCCCGGGTTGGGTGGTGAGTGTGAGAGGGGTTGCCGGCATGACCCGTAGGCAGAGACAGCAGAGGCTCGGACTGGAGGGGCGGGGCTGGCAGGCCTGGCAGAGGGCACAGCCCGTGCAGACGCAGGGAAGCGCCGAGCTTGGTAAGGAGGTGGAGGAGCTTGGAAGGTGGTGGGGTGGGGGCGGCGTGAGTCCGGGGAGGTAATTTGGGGCGAGGCTGTGAGAGCCAGCCAAGGAGTTTGGACCTAGTACTCCCGACACCAGGGCCACTGTGGGGTTTCCCGTGGGGAAGTGTAGCTCTGTTTTCTAGAAAGATCACTCAGCAGCTTTGAGGTGTAACATGGAGGAGCTGGAGAGGCTGCCTTGGCCACGGTGGTGAGGTCTGGCCTGCAGGGGGGCCTCTGGAGCCCCAGAACGCTGCCAGAAGCAGGGCCACTGGGTCACACCGCCCAGCCCTGCCCGTGGGCCTGCTGTCTCACCAGCCACCAGGGGGCAGCAGGGACTTACGAGCCAAGGACTGGGCGCTTCTCCGACAGCCACCGGGAGCAAACGTCACACCCACGACCTCACGTTGGGGGACGCAGTTGAGATGGCTCAGGCTCACGGAGGGGCCGGGACCCAACCCGGACCCAAAGAGTCAAGGTCAAACCACCTGTCCTCAGCACCTTTGATCAGACGCCGCACCCCAAGGCAGCAGGGCCTACGAGGGGCTGATGATTCCCTTTCTAGTTGTCGTGTTGATTTCGGAGGACGCTGGTTTCTGTCTGTACACCCACATTTTGCTTGCATGTCAGAAAGAAAATGCCTGCCAGTCTACCCTCCACAAACTATGCCCACATGGCTCATATAAAAAGCTTCCAGATTCCACCCGACATGGGCCCAGTCTCGGACCCCACAGCGTTGCTCCTGGGAAGGACTGCTGTCTGCCCAAGACGGGGGTGCAGGTCGCACGGCCCAGCGGGCACAGGAACATGGAAGAACCGTGGCTCCCTTGCCGCCCTAGGCTGGGGGTGGAGTGGGGAAAGGCAGCCAGGGTGATTCTGGTGCTGGGGCGGCCTGGGGCCTCATTAGCACCTAGAATCATCTCACTTCTGGCCTCAGTTTACTCCTATTAAATGGCCACAGGAATCCAGCCAGCCAGTGAATCTTTGCAGAGATTGCTGTGTCCCATGTCAAGGGCAAAGATGAATCCTACCTGCCACTGCCCTGGAGTTGTGCACAGGCCTGTGCAGAGACAGGGTAGAGTCACCCGTAAGAGCTTGGGCTCTAGGGTCCAACGATGACCAGGGACGTGACCTCAGGCAGGTGCTTCTCCTTTTCACCTCCCTGTTTCCTCATGTGTAGAGTGGGGATTCAATTGTGCCTGTCTCATAGGTTTGCTCTGAAAGTTAAATGAGAAAGAGCGTATCCTACTCACACCGTGGGTTTTCATCGCCACCGTTCATGTCAGTTTGCCCAGTGGGCAGGAGAAGCTCATTTGCGGGGGAGAGGACCCTTATTGCTAGAAAGCTCTGCCACTGGGAGGTGAGGTGTGAGCCAAAATTTAAAGGATGACCAGGAGTTTGCCAGGGAGGGCACCCCAGGAAGAAGAAACAGCCCGTGTGCAGATCTGGTAGTTGGCTGAAAACGGTAAGAGAGAGTTAGAGTTCACTTTGACGCGGCCACACGTGGCTTGGTCCTCTGAACCGTTCTGGGGTTCTTTGAGCAGTAGTGTTGCCTTTTGCTGGGTAGCATCAAACCATGTTCCCTGCTCTGTGTGCACAAAGGCCAGGCATGGGCCCTCTCTAAGGGCCTTTCGATTCTGAGTCTTCTGAGCCATCGTGGCTCCTGGCCACACACCACTGAGGCAGTGTGACGCAGCTGAGAACACCTGGGTCTCAGACTCACACAGGCCCCAATCAGAATCCCTGCTCCATCTCCATGTGGCTCTCTGACCTTGATTCAATCACATGGCCTTCCTGTGCCCTGGTTTCCTTAGCTCTGGAAGTCTAAGGGGGCACAGGGTCTGCTGTGGGCTAAGGCCAGGAAGGGCTATCTGGCCTACAGCGGAAGTCCCCAGGAAACCTCAGATTGGGACTTTTGACCTGTTTCAGGATGTGGCTGGACGGTTAGTCACCGTTGGGTTGTTGAGGTGGTAGATGTAGGTGTTTAAGCTATGCCTGGTGGGTGAGCCCTGTTGGGGGCAGGAATCCAGCATCCCAAGAGTGTGCATGGAGATGCTCTGGGGACATCAGAAGCTGGTGGAGGTAGTGTGTGACCAGCGGGGAGGAAGAGCTATGGTGCAGGGGTCCCCGGGTGCACCCAACCCGGGCTCAAACGTGTCCAACCCCCACCCAGCAGACTTCAACACTGACAACTTCATCTGCAAGGAGGATCTGGAGCTGACGCTGGCCCGGCTCACAAAGTCGGAGCTGGATGAGGACGAGGTGGTGCTTGTGTGCGACAAGGTCATTGAGGAGGCTGACCTGGACGGTGACGGCAAGCTGGGCTTCGCTGACTTCGAGGACATGATCGCCAAGGCCCCTGACTTCCTCAGGTGCTGCGCCCGGAGCCGGGCAGGGCAGGGCAGGGCAGGGCAGGGCAGGGCAGGGCGCCGGGGCTGCAGCCCCTGTCACTTGCTGTTTGTGAACGTGGTATGTGGCCAGGGAGCAGGAGGCCACAGTCGGGGCCCCCTTGCCCCTGATGTGTGACGGGGCCTTGTCCCCTGGAGGGCCAGACTCCGATGTGAAGGTTGAGGACCTGGCGGCCTCTTCAGTGATAACTAGGGGCAGAGCTCCCTGGGCACCTCTGTCCCCGCCAAGCCAGCCTTCCCTCCGTGTTGATGGCTCGCATCCTGTCTGCGGGGGGTCCTGATGAGGCACTGTCCGGCGCGGGGCTGGGGCCTGGTGGGCTTTTCCCTGAGGAGCCGTTGGCTGCCCGACTCAGGGCCTCTCACGCTCTCTTGCCCTCTCTCTTTCCAGCACTTTCCACATCCGGATCTGAGGACATGGCCGAGGCTGCAGGGGCCTGGAGTCCACCCTCCTGCCCTGCGGTCACGTGGGCATGGCCTCCAAGCTCCCCGGGCACGCGGTGGCAGCCTCTGGGGTTGATACCACGAATATTTCCTGTGGCCCTTTCAGCAAAAAAACTAACCAGGAAGGGGGCGTGTGAGGGTTAGGACCCTTCCCACAGCCCCGCTGGGGCCCCGCCCCAGGCCCTCCGCACCCCCAGTCCTCTTCCCGTCCAGAAGTGCCCCCCAGCTCCCAGCGGCAGAGGCAGATCAACCGACCGGCCGTGGTGGGGTCTGCTGCGTCCCAGTGCTGGCGGACACCCTGGTCACCCAGGACAGAGGGCCAAAAAAAGAAGAAGAGGTCAGGGTTTTAACGAGCTATGCAATTTTTTTCCAAAACCCAAGGCTGGGCTGCCCCCCACCGCTGCCTGGGCCCGAGGGCTCTTGCCCCTGGCGCTGCCTCTGGGTCATGAGGACCACCCTGCCTGCCCTCCCCAGCACCATGGGATCCTCACTGGTGTGTGCTGTCCACAGATTTGTGAACTCCTGGTAATAAAACACCTTTGCATCCCTGTGTTCTCCACGTCTGCTGATGTTAAGAAGTGCTGGAGGGCACCTTCCGATCCCCAAAATGCCACCATGGCTGCCTCAGTTCTCGGCGTGAGGCGGTGCCTCCTGCTTTAGGCACTAGCTTTGATTTCAGCGTGTGTGCCTTCAGGAGGAAAACGCATCCGGGCCCCGAGCCTTCCGTGAATTCCCTGAGAGTGTTCTGGTCAACATCCGGGAGTGCCAACCACACTTCGGGCACGGGGCAGTTGATTCCGTCTCAATCTTTACAACCCCCAAGGAGGGCGGGACTCTGACAGGCCTGTGTTTCAGAAGCTGCACAGCCGAGTGGTCACTAAGGGTGGACTTCCCACAGATGCGACCTGAGCCAGCTCTGCCCGGGGTCAGGGCAGGGAAGAGGGGCACCTATGGTGTTCTCGCTGGAGACGATCACTTCTGTTTTCTGCAGCCTGGGCTGGGTAGTGGGGAGCCGGGCAGCAAGCCAGCTGTCCACCCTTACAGAGAAGGGGACATGTGGATAGGAAAGGAAGTGGCACACAAAACAGGAGGTTTCCTGAGGGACAGAGATCCAGGAAGAGCCAGCCTGACCTGAGGGCACAGCTGGAGCGAGCGGCCTGAGTGCCCTCTGCCCATGCTGGTGCCTCCGGTGCCTGGGCAAGGCCCTGAGGGCTCTTTGGAGGGCCAGGCCACCAGGTTGGGGCTGGGTCTTATGGGTGGGGCTCAGGAGCCACCTGTCGAGGTCAGGACTAACTGGAGCGACAGGGCAGGTGAGGGTGACCCGGTTATACAGAGATGGCCGCCACGTGCCCACTGGCTGGCACCAGATACAGCCCAGCAGTGCATCCCAGGCAGCCGGCTGGGCTTGCCCTGCCGGACCACAGGCTTCTGCTCAGGCCCTGGCTGGCTGTGCAGCCCCAGGCAGGTCGCTGCTCCTCTGCGGGCCTTGTTTCCTCATCTACAGCACAAAGGGGTTGGACTGGATGCCCTTAGGATCTGCCCAGCTTGCACAGCCAGGGTGGGATGGGGGCAGAAGACAGAAAGGAGCCACGGGGCAGGTCCCCAGGAGCCCAGCCGCTTCCAGAGTCAGAGCCATGGCCTCCGAGGCCGGGCCTTCCCTGCTGGTTCCTGGCTTCTTGCGCCAGTCACCTCGAGGCAGAGGCAGAGGATGTGGCTTCTGGCCCTCCCCTCCTTTTCGCTGATGGGGCCGCAAGGAGGGGAACCGGTTTTGTTCCCAATAGCAATTGCAGGATGTCACTTGGCCAGTTAGAAAGGTGTCCGTTCCAGTACACGGCCTGCCACACGTTTGGTAAGTGCTCAGTAGTGGAAGGCAGGTTGAGCCGGTCCGCCTGGGCCTCAGCATGCTCCTCTGGGAAATGGGGGTGCTGACCCCCACCTTTGGCCAGGCTCACTTCTCTCCAGCCGTGATTCCCACCTCTGCGTGGTTGGGAGGCAGAAGGAAAGGGCATAGGCAGGAGCTGCCGGCAGCCGGAGGGTCTCGGGCAGGCAGCTCAGCTGTCATTGAGCCTAGTTCTGCAGCAGGCTGGGTGAGTCTGAAGTTTCAGAGCCTTCAAGTGAGCTGAGGGCTTAGCGATAACCCCTGGCATGGCCTGGGTACCAGGAAACCCACTGGTGGGCTGCCAGATGCCAGGCCCTCAGAATTTGTGCCTCCTGTCGGTGAAGAAGAGCCTCCGAAGCATGTCGGGCTGCAAGGAAGGAGAAGATACTGGGGCCTGGGGTTGCTGGACAGGGAGGGCAGACCCAGGCTCCGAGGACCCCTCATTGACCGCGTTGGGACCTGAAGCCCAAGAAATGAGGCCAGGTTGGAATTCTGATGGTTGATGTCACAAGCCTCCCAGTGCCTGAAATCCTACCTTTAGCTCTCCAATTTTTCTGGAGGCAGGCTTCACCCTCTTCTGGCTGAGAGGAGGGGACAGGGGAGTGTGGAAAGGGTGGTGAGCCTCCCTGGTCCCCCTCGACATATCGCTGGCAGCCTCAGGATGCACTGGTGTTCAACGTAGGGTGGGGTGAGGCTGCACCCAGGGGCTCAGGGACTGGGGGCGGGGGACATGGGGCAGCTGCAGGGCGAAAGCAGACATGGGATGTGGCCTCCGGGGTTTTCAGACCTGTCCACTGCCGGGTCTGTGCTCCCGGGAGAGTCAGGATCTTGAAGGCTGCTGTCCACGGGGTGGGTGGGTAGAGCCCTGCCCTGAGGGAGGAGCTGTCAGCCCTTCCCAGGAAGATCTTTCCACTAGGAGTCTGGGCAGGAAGATCTGCATGGGCCTGAGATCAGAGGCCTTGCCCATGGGGAGGGGACTCCCAGGTTTCATGTCTCCAGGCAAAGGCAGAGTATGGTTGGGATCGAGGGCTCCAGAGAGTTCGTCTGCCTCCCTGGAAACCCTGGACAAGCCCCACTCCCGGCCACGACCCTCCACATTCCTGGTCCCATCTCCTCCTTCCTTATCAGACCCCTGCAGAAACTGAGAGGGAGGGGAAAGGACTCCTGGTCTGCTGCAGAGAAAGCCCTTAGAAGGGCCTAGAAAGCCCCATCTTACACCCAAATCTAGCAGCTGCCTCTCCCACCACCACCACCACAGAGAGCCTCAGAATAATAGCTCTGTTCATCAAGAGCCTTCTCTGGGCTGTGTCCTGAGCAGGAGAGGATGTCTAGCATTATCCTCCAGGCATCTGCCTCTGGATACAAGCAGAGGATCAGCCCATTTTACAGAGGAGGAAATGGAGGTCCTGTGTAGGGTTGCTAAGTGATAATACAGACGCCCAGCTAAATTTAAATTTCAGATAAACAAAGGAATAATTGTGGTATTTGAGACGTACTTTAAAATGTTTTGTAATGTTTTGTTTTGTTCTGTTTTGTTTTTTGAAACAGGGTCTCACTTTGTCTCCCAGGCTGGAGTGCAGTGGCACAACCCTGACTGATTGCAGCCTTGACCTCCCAGGTTCAAGCGATCCTCCTGCCTCTACCCCACAAGTAGCTGGGACTACAGGCCACCACGCCTGGCAATGTTTTGTATTTTTTCACAGAGACGCGGTTTCGCCATGTTGCCCAGGCTGGTCTCAAACTCCTGAGCTCAAGCGATCCACCTGCCTCCACCTCCCAAAAGGCTACGATTACAGACAGAAGCCACCAAGCCCGGCCTAAAAACTATTCGTCGTTTTTCCATAATTCCGGCGCAACTGGTTGTCCTGGAATTTCTCTTGCCCAAAGCTACAAGGCGAGGGAGTAGGGGATAAGGGGCCATTCTACTACTCCCAGAGGCTCTGAGACCCCTGCAGAGGCTGAGAGGGAGGGGCAGGAACCCTGATCTGCTGTAGAGAATGCCCTTAGAAGGGCCTGGAAGCCCCTGTCTTACATCCAAATCTAGCAGCTGCCTCTCCCACCACCATCACCACTTCCAGGCGGATGATAGGGCTGGAAAATTCCGGCAGCCCCGGTGACCTGCCCTGCCCATGCCTGGGGGCTGCAGGTCCGTGCTCTCTAAGGGCCGGGAGCTGCCCCACCCCATCATGGAGCTCACCTTCTGTGTCCGTCCGGTCTCCTTGCTCTTGGGTGCTGGGATCTGCTCATAGGTGTTTCCAGGTTCTGGAAGCCCTGGGGTCCCTGAGATCCTCTTGTGGCCAGAGTCCACGGGCACTGACAGTTTGCTATATGTGGGACTGGCCCCAGGATGTGGGGCCCTGGCCGGGCCACCCCGGCAAGCTGGGATCTGCTCATAGGTGCTGCCTTCTTGGCCTGGCGCCTCCCTGGCCTCCTGCAGGAGGCCTTCTGTCCCGATGAACTGATAGAAATCTTCAGAGCTGCCCTGGGAGCAGAGCTGAGCCTCTGGGCTCAGCTTTGGAAACTCCTGCCTCCAGGTGGCCCCCAGGGACCCCATGGCATCCGAACTGGAGGACAGGAGGAACCCCCAGGAAGTGGGAGACTCTGTGGGCCCCTGGCCTGGGTTCGCCCCAGAGAGGACGGGCACCAGGCCATTAGGCCTGTTCTGTTCGACATCTGAGAGTCTCATCTGGGCCTCAGTGCCTGGAGAACAGGACTGGCTGCCAGCTGGAACCGGGCCATGCCTGCTGGACCCCTCTGTGCCCAAGCCTAGCCGTGCCTGGTTTATCTTCCTCAGGTCTGCATAGACGATGTCACTGGGGCCTCCGAAAGACTCTTCCAGGAGGGAGGGACTCCTCTCAGGGAGTGGGGGCAATCTGATGGGAGCCTGGAGAGACAGGGACAGAGAAAGTCTTAAGGGGCAGCCCATCACCACGATGCCCTCCAGTAAAACCTCTCTCAGATAAGCCAAGGCCCCCTGTCTTGGCCCTAGTCTACCCCCCTGTACATGCAAGGGTTGGATCCATCACACCCAGGGTCCCTTCCAGCTCTCACACTCTAGGACTTGTTCTTTTTGTGGTTGTTTTCTGAGACGGAGTCTCGCTCTGTCACCCAGGCCGGAGTGCAGCGGTGCAATCTTGGCTCACGGCAACCTCCACCTCCTGGGTTCAAGTGATTCTCTGCCTCAGCCTCCCAAGTAGCTGGGATTACAGGCTCCGCCGTCATGCCCGGCTAATTTTTGTATTTTCGTTAGAGCTGGGGTTTCACCATGTTGGCCAGGCTGGTCTCAAACTCCTGACCTCAGATGATCTGCCTGTCTTGGCCTCCCAAAGTGCTGGGAATACAGGCCTGAGCCACCGCACCCGGCCTAGGACTCTCTCTCTATTTTTTTTTTTTATTTTGAGACGGAGTTTCGCTCTTGTTACCCAGGCTGGAGTGCAATGGCGCGATCTCGGCTCACCGCAACCTCCGCCTCCTGGGTTCAGGCAATTCTCCTGCCTCAGCCTCCTGAGTAGCTGGGATTACAGGCACGCGCCACCATGCCCAGCTAATGTTTTGCATGTTTAGTAGAGACGGGGTTTCACCATGTTGACCAGGATGGTCTCGATCTCTTGACCTCGTGATCCACCCGCCTCGGCCTCCCAAAGTGCTGGGATTACAGGCTTGAGCCACCGTGCCCGGCCAGGACTCTCTCTTTACCTTGGCATTCAAGGCCTTGGGTCACCAGCTCTACCTCCCCACACAACTTCTCCCTCCCCTGCTCCTCCCACCTCCATTGTAGTCCACCGGTCCCTCAGAGCCCCCACACCCACTCACTGCTTCACCTCCTTCCACAATGCTCCATCTCGAAGTCCATCACTCATTTAACAAATATTTAGTGAGCACCAACGATGTGCCAGGCGCTGTCCTCGGTGCCAAAGACTTTGGTGAGCAAGACTAACTCTTGGGAGCTTATATTCTAATCTGGGAAACGGGCAGCCTACTGCTGTACTGTATAGCACAATATGGTTTGATGTGCTGCGTGATGGGCAAATATATCACAAGGCAATGGAGTCTGAGGGCGTGGTCAGTGCTACAAAGAATGAAGCAGGGTCATGGGCTAGAGAGAATGGCAGGTGGGAAAGGTGATATTTTCTGTCATGTAGGAGGGCCTCTCTGAGGAGGTGACATTTAAGAAGAGAATGGAATGCAGTTAGAGTGTGAGCCATGCAGATATCCTGTAAAAAGAGCATTTCAAGCAGACGGCACAGCAGTGCAGAGGCCCTGAGGTGGGAGCAAGTCAGTATGTTCAAGGACGATCTAGGTGGCCAAAGCAGCCAAAGAAAGGCCTCACCGAAGCCCCCAGTGAGGAAGCAGGGGCAGCGGGGCACCTGGTGAGGCTTTTGTGTGGCCTGGCGAAACATTTAGCTTTTATTCTAAATATGAGGAAAAGCCATTAGCATGCTGTGATCTGATACAAGGAACAATCTTTTGGCCAGGCGCGGTGGCTCATGCCTGTAATCCCAGCATTTGGGAGGCCAAAGCAGGCAGATCACCAGAGATCAGGAGTTTGAGACCAGCCTGGCCAACATAGCAAAACCCCGTCTCTACTAAAAATACCAAAAAAATGAATGAATGAATGAATGGATAAACAAAAAAACCAACAAACAAAAAGTTGGGCATGGTGGTGTGCACCTATAATCCCATCTACTAGGGAGGCTGAGGCAGAAGAATCGCTTGAACCCGGGAGGCGACGGAGATTGCAGTGAGCTGAGACGGTGCCACTGCACTTCAGCCTGGGCAACAGAGCGAGACTCTGTCTCAAAAAATAAAAATAAAAAAGTCCAGGCACGGTGGCTAATGCCTGTAATTCTAGCGCTTTGTCCAAGGCAGTGGATCACTTGAGGTCAGAAATTCCGGACCAGCCTGGCCAGTATTTGAAACCCCCTCTCTACTAAAAATACAAAAATTAGCCAGGTGTGGTGGCAGGCGCCTGTAATCCCAGCTGTTCGGGAGGCTAAGGCAGGAGGATCGCTCAAACCTGGGAGGCGGCAGAGATGGCAGTGAGCCAAGATAGCGCCACTGCACTCCAGCCTGGGCGTCGCAGCGAGACTCGGTCTCAAAAAAAAAGAAAGCTTTTTCTGAGTCTCTCTCATGGAGTGCCATGGACGAGAATAAAGTACTGACTCACAGGCACCCCATGCTACAGCTTCCTAAGGGGTGTTCAGGCATTTCATATCCGTTTTCTCATTCAAGCTTCACAAGAACCACAGGTGTGGTAAACTGAGGCTCCGAGAAATTATGTGACTTGCCTAAAGCTAGAAAATGCCCAAGCTCAGGCTTGATCCGAATCTAGCCAGCCAGAGGCAGGCCATGGCATGGGTGAACTGGGTGATTCCAAGCTGGGTCTGCACCTCTCTGGGCCTGGCTCACCCCCCACAGCCGAGGGAGCGGTTGGCCCGGCCTCAGGGTCTGACTGGGAGCTTGGCCCTCGAATCCCTGGTCTGGTCACCCTGACCCTAAGTGACCCGGAATACCTCCATGCTTTCCTCCTGGGACAGGTTCCAGGGACTCACATCCGGGCTCTTCGGTGCATGGAGGAAGGAGACCTGCGGCTTGGGAGAAGAGCGGGGGCTGGCAGCCTTGTCTGGGACCACTGTGGGGGGTGCCGTGGCAGGCGGGATTTCCGGGTCCACGATGGTCTGGTGGAGGCCCCGGGTGATGGCATCATACAGATCGTTGTCCTCTGGCTGGGGGGATGGAGATACAGCAGGCAGGTGGTCACACACGCCCAGCGAGTCCCCAGCTGCCTGCCTGAGATTGCTGGTAAGGGACTGAAACATTCCCACCAGGTCCCTAACCTCAGGTAAGACATCATCACAGTCTCCCTTTGTCCGGTAGGGATCGTGACCCCACACGGAGTGCCTCTGGATGATAGTAAATAGGGAGGGCTTGAAAAGGGGTAGCCTGAGTGATGGACACCCCAGGCCTGAGCTCCCTGCCCCGCCACCCTCACCCTGGGGAAGTGGGGCACCTACCCGGGGACAGGCAGCAGTCAGCGTCTCTCCAAAGGGCTCAAGCTGTGCCTCCTGGTAATGGCGCACAAGCTCGGTCAGGGTGCTATAGCTCTGGGTGTCTCCTGAGATGATGTAACGCCGGTTTCGAAGCTGGCTGATGACAAAATGCCTGCAGCGATCGTTGCCCCTGCAACACAACTGCCTGTGGTCTGGGGCTGCCAATCGCAGGCAGCCCAGCCTTGGCCCAGGGTCTGAGCTCTGTGCCTGGGTGCGGGAGAGGGGTCCCAGCTCTTGATCCAGAACAGACCCCCCTGACCGGGGGCCACCGTGCCCCACTCGGAGCCATGGTGTGTGTTCGTCAGGAAACTAGGGAGAGGTTTTCAAACCACAGGGCCCTGGGACCCTGGGAAGTACTGAAGCGTGTTCTGGTGGAGTCAGGGAGGGCAGGGCCGTGACTAGGGTGAGGCAAGTGAAGCACTCATCTTGGGTGCGACATTTAAAGGGGTGCCAAAAAACTCAATCAAGAAAACGAAATATTTTAGAAAATCAGCCGGGCGCGGTGGCTCAAGCCTGTAATCCCAGCACTTTGGGAGGCCGAGGCGGGTGGATCATGAGGTCGAGATCGAGACCATCCTGGCCAACATGGTGAAACCCCGTTTCTACTAAAAATACAAAAAATTAGCTGGACATGGTGGCGCGTGCCTGTAATCCCAGCTACTCAGGAGGCTGAGGCAGGAGAATTGCCTGAAGCCAGGAGGCGGAGGTTGTGGTGAGCCGAGATCGCGCCATTGCACTCCAGCCTGCGTAACAAGAGCGAAACTCCGTCTCAAAAAAAAAAAAGAAAGAAAGAAAAGAAAATCAAAATGCGGGAAAAAAAAAATCCACAATGAACAAAGCACCAAAGTTTTAAACAAAGACAAGATCTAACTCTGCACCTGTACAACAACCTCACTCCCCACCCAGCTGCAACGATGCAGTTCCCCCTGCCTCTGCAGCCTGTAAAGTCCCACCCTAAAATCCCACCCTCTTCACCTTCCTTTTTCCTAGAAGACTAACTTCTAAATGATGATGTGCATACGTCACAAATGTGCGGCTTGATGAATTTCCATGTAGGAACCCTCCCATGTAACTGCCACTCTGATCAAGATACAAAACCTTTCCAGCCCTCCAGACCTTCTTGTGCTCACATCCTGTCAATGTCCCCAGAAGGTAGCCACTATTTTGACGCCTATCAGCATAGGTTAGTCTTGCCCGTCAGAGAACTTCTGTGATATTTCTCTGTGTCTAGCACTCAGCGTTATATATTGGAGATTGATTCATGTCCATGTAGGATTAGTTTCTTTTTTTTTTTCTTGTTTATATGTCGTATTCCAGTTAATGAAAAATCCACCATGTACCTATTCTGTTGATAGACAGTGAGGTTGTTTCCAGATTTGGGCTGTTATAAACGAAGCTGCTGTGAGCATTCTTGTACGTATCTTTTGGTGAATATGTACTCATTTCTGATAAGAATATACCAAGGAGTAGAGTTGATGGGTCAAGGGTACACCTGATTGACTTTAGTAAATCATGCCAAATTGCTTTCTAAAATTATTGCAATGGGCCAGGTGCAGTGGCTCATGCCTGTGTAATCCCTGCACTTTGAGAGGCTGAGGTGGGCAGATCACTTGAGGTCAGGAGTTCAAGATCAGCCTGACCAACACGGTGAAACTCCCGTCTCTATTAAAAATTTAAAAAAATTAAAAAATAAATAGCCAGGTGTGGTGGTGGTTGCCTGTAATCCCACGGGAGGCTGGAGTAAGAGAATCGCTTGAACCCAGGAAACGGAGGTTGCAGTGAGCTGAAATCATGCCATTGCACTCCAGCTGGGTAGCAGGAGTGAAATTCTGTCTCATAAGTAAAATAAAATAAAATAAAGTAATTGCAATGTGTGAGAGTTCTAGCTGTTCCACATATTCTGTCTTTCCACTATTGCCATCCATTGGGAATATGCAAATGCTTTATTCAATGCAAATGCTTTAATTTGCATTTCCCTGATAGCTAAGGACTCTGAACATCGTTTCATATACTTATGGACCTTCTAGGTTTGCATTTTTCTTTTTGGTAAAGGGCTTGCTCAGGTCTTCAGCTTTTATTTATTGAATTGCTGTTTTTGTCGTACTTATTTGTAGGAGTTCTTTGCATATTCTGGATTTGAGTCCTTTGTTAGACACGCGTATTCTAATAGATAACGTCTCCACCCTGACCTTTTTCTTCTCTTAATAATGTTTTTTAATTATAAAAATTTTTTTTTCTTTCTTTCTTTTTTTTTTTTTGAGACAGAGTTTCGCTCCTGTTACCCAGGTTGGAGTGCAATGGCGTGATCTCGGCTCACCGCAACCTCCGCCTCCTGGGTTCAACCAATTCTCCTGCCTCAGCCTCCCAAGTAGCTGGGACTACAGGCACGCGCCACCATGCCCAGCTAATTTTTGTATTTTTAGTAGAGATGGGGTTTCACCATGTTGACCAGCATGGTCTCGATCTCTTGACCTTGTGATCCACCCGCCTTGGCCTCCCAAAGTGCTGGGATTACAGGCATGAGCCACCGCGCCCAGCCAATTATAAAATTTCTTAATTTTGGCCGGGCGCAGTGGCTCACGCCTGTAATCCCAGCACTTTGGGAGGCTGAGGCGGGTAGATCACCCGAGGTCAGGAGATCGAGACCAGCTTGACCAATATGGTGAAACCCCATCTCTATTAAAAGTACAAAAATTAGCCAGGCGTGTTGACATGCGCCTGTAGTCCCAACAGTGAGCCAAGATCCCACCACTGCACTCCAGCCTGGGTGAGAGAGCAAGACTCCATCTCAAAAAAAAAAAAAAAAAAAAAGAAAGAAAAGAAAAATAAATAAATATTCTTAGTTTTAGGAAATCGAATTAATCACTCTTTTCAGATGAGTGCCTTTTTGTGTCCTGTTTAAAATATCTTGGCCTCTCATTTTCAAAGACATTTACATTGACCTATAACAATGCTTTCCTGTTTCCTTCTAGAAATAGTATTGTTTTGCTTTTCTCTCTTGGATCTGTGATCCATCCAGAATTAATTAACTTTCATGTATGGTATGAGGTAGCAGTCATTGTTTTCCATTTAGATATCCAATTGCCCCTGCACTAATTATTGAAAAAACAAGGCTTTCCCCCATGGAATTGCAGTGACGCCTCCGTTGTAAATCTGGTAACCAAACATTTGGAACTATTTTGGGACTCTATTCTGTTTCATTTTTTTTATTTGTATGCCTTTGAGCGGAGTTACTATTCTGCCTAAGATCTCATCTGGGAAGAAACAAAACCAAAGGAAAAAAAATCCCTAAAGCTCAAAAGACTTTTGAAAACGACCGAGTTAGTGTATTTCAAAACGCACAGCACAGTGTCAGAGCAAAAATATTTTAACAATGAACGGCTAACATTTATTTAAAGTCTTTACTATGTTTTACACATTGTGCCAAGCACTTTTAAATGTATCAACTGATTGCACACTTTCATCCGTCCCATGAAGCAGGTACTATCATATTCCCATTTTACAGATGAGAAAACTGGGGAACAGAGAGGCAAAGTAACTTGCTCAAGGTCAGGGTTTGAACTGGGGCCATCTGAATATGTGACAGTTTTGAATCCTAATCTGAGGCCTTTTAAGCTGACCCTGGAGTCCCGGCCCCCTCCCTACTTGGGGAAGCCTTCTTCTCTCCTCTGTCGCTCTCCTCCCGACCGGCCCTCTCTCGGGGCGAGACCCGACATCGCCGTCTCTGCCTTGGTCCTGGCTGCCTGTCTCCTTTTCCCTATCCCCATCGTCCTTCCCTAGCCCAGACCTCATTATCTCACATCCGGGCAGTCGCAAGGGTCCCCGGCGTCCCCCACACCTCCAGCTCCGACTTCCAGTCCTCTCTCCACAGGCTGCGTCAAGGACAGTGTCCGTCACGGTCTACACACAGCTGGGCATCTACAGCCGTTCTACGCTTCTCCCGCCCTTCCCTCTGGGCATTCCTCCAAAGGAACCAAGCGTTCCGCTGCACCCAGCAACCTGCAACCCCCCCGGCGCCCTTGGCTTTCACCCTCTGTACTTCTGCACATGCCTTTCCGTCTACCAGAGACCCCCTCCTAAACCCCAACCACGCCCTCCTTTCTGCCTTGCAACCTGTATTCTTCCTTCTATCCTGGGCTCAAAGTTCACCTCTTTGAAGCCTCCCCTGACCCCCACTCACCTCATTTGAAGGCCATGGCCTCATCCCTAGTCTATGGCTGGTGCTGCTCAGGAAATGTCTGCTGAGCATGTGATGGAGGAATGAGAGAGTCGGGAGTCAGGACCCAGGGAAAGCCAGGCAATCCAGGCAGGTGGGGCCTCTGCACTCATCTGCAAGGCTAGGTTACGGTAGGCTGAGCTCACTTGCCCGGAGGGCGTCCCCTCTTACCTGTAGGACAAGATGTAGCCGGTGGCTCGGTCACTGAGGCGGATGAGGAAGGACCCAACCGCTTTGTCCCTGAGTAGTTGCTCCGTCTGCCTGGGCAGAGGACATGCCATCAGCTGGGGTCTGTGTCCTAACAGCAGCCTGACTTAGGCCTCTCTTGGAATCCCTGCTGGCCATGCCTTTTGGTCCCAGACCTCCAACTCTTTATAGAGGAGCCACTCAGACCTTTGGAGGGGTCCGTAGCCCGTCAGGGCTCAGTATCTGGTCTATCTGGGCCCAATTCATTAAGTTCTAGACTGTCCTGGGCTGGGTCAGAGTCTGAAGCTATATGCAGCCTTACTAGCAGGCACCCTGGTTGCTGACCCTGGCCGCTCACTCCCCACCTGGATGGCTGTGTAGCAGGAATAAACCCACAGAGCTGGAGACATCGAGGTTTAGTGGGGAGTCCCTCCCTCAGAACCACTGCGTACAGTTGGCAGATGAGCTGCTGCAGGGAGGTGCCGCGACGTCTGCAGCGGCCGAAATGGACTCATTCCCCTTCCTGCCCCCTTCAATCCCAGGCAGCTACAGAGATCTTACACACGGTGCCAAATATTTTGGAGGCATGGTGAAAAATTCCAGCCGTCTTCTGGTTTGGCAGTACATACACCACATACGTATTCCCTCACCCAATTACTCACCAAATACTGAGTGCCTGCTCTATGCAGCTACACAGTTTGCAGGGCCGGGTGCTAAATGAAAACATGGGGCCCCTGGTTCAAAATGATTTAGAATTTCAAGACAGCGACAGAAGAGCATCAAACCAAATGTGGAGCCCTGGTGACCCCGTGCTGGTGTGCAAGTCAGTGCCCATAAAGCTGGCCCTGGGTGTGTGCAGGGGCCGTGCCAGGACCTACAGACTGGCTGGATTTGCCATTCCTTCATCAGACGTTTTGGCTGCTTGGAGATCCAGCCCAAACAGAAAGCCAAACCTCTATCTTGGCCTTTATACCTAGGGCAACCGTGCATCCAGCTTTGGCTGGGATGGCCCCGTTCACAGCGGTTCTCC
This sequence comes from Saimiri boliviensis, assembly GCF_048565385.1. Classification (NCBI taxonomy): domain Eukaryota; kingdom Metazoa; phylum Chordata; class Mammalia; order Primates; family Cebidae; genus Saimiri; species Saimiri boliviensis. The sequence continues at coordinate 855,092 of NC_133450.1, forward strand.
TAGCTTAGTTACTGATAGTGTTCTAGTTTGGATGATAAATGATAGGGCCCCTAGTTACTCATCAAGTCAGGGCCTGGCCCTCCTTCTGTCCTCTGGCAGCCTGGCAGCCCCAGCCATCCTCCACCCGTGCTGAAGTAGAGGCTGTTGCTCTGCCACACTCTGCCCACAGAAGCCAGCACCAGAGGACGTGGTTCCTCTCAGTCTGTCCCCCTGCCCACCACCTCCCACGGCCCCTGCCTAGCCCAGGGAAAGGGCAGGAACCAGTCTGATCCAGAGTTCCCAGACCATTTTCTCAGCTTGGGGGGACATGTGGGTGGAAGCAGCCTTACTTGCGGGTGATGAATCCGTGAAACCAAGGAGGCAGGGCACCGTTCTGCAGAATGAAGGGGGCCTGTGTCTCCATGAACCACTTCAGGGCAAGCTCCTGGAGCTCAGCCAGGGCCTGGCTGCCCCCTGCCCCGTTGGGATGTCTCCCCAGGCTGAGCTGCTTTAGACTGTCCTCCATGCTGCCGAGCCCCGGAGTGGAAGCCGAGCTCAGCCAGGACACATGCCTCTATATCTGCATGTGCTCTGGCTCATTTGCCTGAGCGCATGCCCTACCCAAGGGCCCGTACCACACAGCGGCTCTATTGTCACCTCTAGGCTGGTGGCTGGTTCTCCCCTTTGATGCTTTGGGGTGGGGCACCTTGCCTGGCTGCAGACATGGGGGAACAGTCACCATAGCAGCCTGAGAGGGGTACAGCAGGCCCTCTGTGGCTTGCTGGCCAGCAGATGAGCTACCTCACTGGGTTTGGCCTTGTTCCCCCCAGCCTCTGGTCTCTGCCGCAACTAAAGATCGGACCCTGGCAAAAGTCCACAGCACCGCCCCTGTGAGCAAAGCAGTGGATTTAGGGATCCTTCCTCAGCGGAGGCTATTTTATTTCGGTGAAGAAGTTCTGTGCTAAGTCCTCCTTCCACTCGTATTGAGTCCCTACTGTGTGCCATGTAAATCTGGGCCCTGGGAATAAGGCAGCGAATGAAAGAGCACTTTGCCCTCATGGCACACACATTCTAGTGGTGGGAGACAACCCCGTAGAGAATATAGAGCCAAATGGAATAAGCATTTGGCTTAGAGACAAAGGCAGAAGAACAGGAGAGCACATGGCCACATTATGCAGACAGAGAGTCAGGGGTCGGGGTCAGCCTTGCCAGGAGGTGACATTGAAACAGCGAAGGAGGAAGCCCAGCAGGTGCCTGGAGGGGTGGACTGTGTCATCAGCAGGGGGACCGTACATGGAAAGACAAGGAGGTGGGACTTTGCTGCAGATTTTGAAGAACAACCGGAAGCTCATGTCGTTGCAACAGAGAGGGGACTTCAGCGTAGCTGGGTCCCCTGGAAGGGCAGGGATAGGCCTCTGAGAGGACGCTTTGGAGCAGTTAGGGCAATGGGACCGTGTGTTCACACAAACATCCCTGATTTCTAATGTGTTTGTGAGTTTCCCAGCAGAAGTCGCGGCTCGGTGGATGGTGAGGCAGCAGATGGTGCACTCAGCCTCAAGGATCTCGGTAAGACTCCCACTTCCACCATACACTGACGTGGGGGTCTCAAGAAAGTTACCCAAATGTTGTAGATGGCTCAATTTCCTCAGCTGTAAAATGTGCATAAGAAAAAGCTATTTTCTAGACTCTAGGGTCATTATGAGGGCTAAGTGAGATGGTATCGTGGTTAATAATGAAGGCGGATGTATTTAAGTTCAAAAATAGGATGCAGGTACTGTGACAATATGACTGAAGTGATTGGTTGTCATTTCCCCTGCTGAAAGCACCTGATACATAGCTATCTCTCACTCCATTCCACAGTAAGACAGAAATGCTCAGTTTCATTTTTCCTTGAGGCCAGACCCGTAATCCCAGCACTTTGGGAGGCTCAGGTGGGAGGATCACTTGAGGCCAGGAGTTCGTTCATGACCAGCCTGGGCAACATAGCAAGACCCTGTCTCTAAAAAGAAAAAGGCAGAACTAATCAATGGCAATAGAAGTTAAGACAGTGCTGTACTAAAAATACAAAAAAAAAAAAATTAGCTGGGTGTGGTGGCACACACCTGTATTCCCAGCTACCTGGGAGGCTGGGGCAGGAGAACTGCTTGGACCCAGGAGGCAGAGGTTGCAGTGAGCTGAGATCACGCCACTGCACTCCAGCCTGGCGCCTGACGACATAGCGAGACTGTCTTAAAAAAAAAAAAAAAGGACAGTGGTTCCCTTGGGGACTGGGTGGGGAGTGAAAAGCTACTGGTGCTTACAGGGTTCTAATTCTGAATCTGGTTGGTGGGTTGAGCGAGTGTGGACTGGGTGAGTTGAGTGCGTGCTCACTGTGTGAAGGTTCACTGGCTCCGCACGCACATTTATGCATTTTTCTATGTCCTTGTTCTACTTCAGTAAAAACGTTTAAAGGCCGGGCGCAGTGGCTGACGCCTTTAATCCCAGTATTTTGGAAGGCTGAGGCAGGCAGGTGGATCACAAGGTCAAGAGATCGAGACCATCCTGGCCATGGTGGAACCCCATCTCTACTAAAAATACAAAAATTAGGCGGGCATGGTGGCGCGCGCCTGTGATCCCAGCTACTCGGGAGGCTGCTGAGGTGAAAGAATCGCTTGAACCCAGAAGGCGGAGGTTGCAGTGAGCCGAGATTGCACCACTGCGCTCCAGCCTGGAGACAGAGCAAGACTCTGTCTTAAAACAAATGAACAAACGAACAAAAACCTTTTAAGAAACAAGGATGTTATAGCCAGATTTTCTGGGTTCAAATTCCAGCTTGCTGGATACATGACCTTAACCAGATGTTCTAGCCTGTCCTGCTGTTAGGAAGGTTTGTTGAGTTAAATCCTTAGAACAGTGTGTGGAGTAACATAGTGACTAGGATTAGCTATTTTTTTTTTGAGATGGAGTTTCGCTCTTGTTACCCAGGCTGGAGTGCAATGGCGTGATCTCAGCTCACCGCAACCTCCGCCCCCTGGGTTCAGGCAATTCTCCTGCCTCAGCCTCCTGAGTAGCTGGGATTACAGGCACACGCCACCACGCCCAGCTAATTTTTTGTATTTTTAGTAGAGATGGGGTTTCACCATGTTGACCAGGATGGTCTCGATCTCTCGACCTCATGATCCACCCGCCTCGGCCTCCCAAAGTGCTGGGATTACAGGCTTGAGCCACCGCGCCCGGTCCGGAACATCACTTTTATAAACCATTAATTCCCAGCCTTGACACTGGAGTCAACTCCTGCGAGGGCACACGCTAAGGGACCATCATTTGCATACATGCTAATTGGTCTTCCCCGTCGCAAACATAAGCCACGGATATCATGGAGCCAGAACGGAAATCCCAGGCCTGGGCTGACCAGGACAGGAACTCTCTAAAATGGGAAAGGGGGCTGGGCATGATGGCTCACACCTATAATCCCAGCACTTTGGGAGGCGAAGGCAGGATTAATTGAGCTCAGGAGTTCGAGACCAGCCTGGGCAACATAGCAAGGCCCCATCTCTACTAAAAAACAAATAAACAAGCCGGGTGTGGTGGTGTACACCCGTGGTTACAGGTACTTAGGAGGCTGGAGTGGGACGATCGCTTGAGCCCAGAAGGTTGACGCTGCAGTGAGCAATGACTGTGCCATTGTACTCCAACGTGGGCAACAGAACAAGGCCATGCCTAAAAACCAGTTACGGAAGGACGGGAGGAGGAGGGCCACACCTTGATTTTCCCTAACCTTTCACTAAGTTCAGCGTTTCCTTTCACGGTGAACGTCGCTGGGAATGAACCTCATCAGTATTAGCAGCAGTAGTTACTTCGTTACCAACAGAAGGCATAGATATTTCATATGATTCCACAGTTGTTGTAGACATCTTGAGGTATCATTTTTGCTCATCAAAACCGCAAAACTGCAGTAATTAGACCCAACTCTGGATCTTGTTATTTAACGTGCCAAAAAGGCATATCGTATAATATCCCAAATATTCTCATAAAGTCTATTTTGATACGGTTTATTTCCGTTGCTCTCTGTCTTTATTTTGTGCACTTAAAAAAATCCATTCTTTGGGAGGCTGAGGCGGGTGGATCACGAGGTCGAGAGATCGAGACCATCCTGGTCAACACGGTGAAACCCCGTCTCTACTAAAAATACAAAAAATTAGCTGGGCGTGGTGGCACGTGCCTGTAATCCCAGCTACTCAGGAGGCTGAGGCAGGAGAATTGCCTGAACCCAGGAGGCGGAGGTTGCGGTGAGCCGAGATCGCGCCATTGCACTCCAGCCTGGGTAACAAGAGTGAAACTCCGTCTCAAAAAAAGAAAAAAACCATTCTGAGAAGTCCATAGGCTTCATCAGACACCAAAGAGGTCCGTGGCACAAAAAGGCTGAGGATGCTGGGGTGTAACCCAGAGTCGGTTTGCTGCCAAAGTGAGGTCCTGGAAGTATTCAAATGCAAAGAAATGTGTTTCTATAATTTTCCATGAGGCACTTTCTCCAACTCCCTTTCGGGCTGAGTAGTTTTATGGGCAGAACTGTTCATTTTCCTAAGAAGACAAAGGCTTTGTATACAAAAGGGGGCAGAGCCCAGGATGGCTACGGGCCAGAGGTTAGATTCCAAAGTCAGGCAAATAAGCCGGGGGTCTCTGTTTCTACTCAGTGGAAGTGTGGGGCTGGGGAAGGGCGAGGCCCAGGTGAGCTCCATGAAGAAGGGTCAGGGTAGGAAGGGGTTGTCCTGGACGTTGCTTTTCGTGGTCACCTACTGGGTGCTGCGCCCTGAGCACAGAAAGGACACTGGTGTAGTCCTGTCCCCCCTCTCCACCCTGGGGCCCAGAGGTGCAGGGAGAGGGAGGCGGAGGCTTCAGGCTCTAGACGCAGAATTATTGGCTTAGAATCCGAGCTCCCTTACTTGTTGGCTCTGTGACTTTACTGTGTCTGTGTCTTCATCTATAAAAATAGAAGGGAGAGAAAGGACCCAGCTGGTAGGTTGCGGCAGTTCTCAGAGCTGATCTACGCAGTGCAGTGGCCGGGAGGCTCAGGGCACACACAGTAAACATCAGTGGACATCGTGATTCACCCACAGCTGCAAGTCATCCCCAGGACTGGGAAGTCCCCAGAATTCGAAGTCCCTGTCGCTAGTAAAACTTCCCTACCCTCAGTTCTCTCTCAAAAGGCTGCTTTTCCTACAGCGCAAATAGATGGTAATGGATTATCCCACAAATGGCTCTTTACTGAAGGTGTTCAGCCTGGCTTGCCCTTTCAGGAAGCAGGCTGAGGTTTCTCCAGAAAGCTGCTCAGAGGTAGCGTCTCTCCAGCCATTTCGACGAAGGCCCATTGAATGTGCCCTAACCCAGCACTGACCCTCTCACTTCTCTTTTTGAGTCTGCGCGACAGCCGTGTTCACTGCCAAGTGCTACCAGCAGAGCCTGGTGTTAGAACACCAAAGTGGATGTTTCAGTAAATGCTTGCCACGTGCCTGTGTCCGTCTATGCACACCACATGTTCATAGCCCTAAGCTGTTTTATTAATAGGCCTGAATTACTTCTACAGTATTGAGGAGTAAAGAATGAATGATCCTATTTCTTAATTTGTCTGTCTCATTTTAAACTGTATCCCGTACCTACAATAGTGCTTGGCACAGGTAGGTTTATTTCATCATTTATTTTATTTTATTTTATTTTTGAGACAGAGTCTCACTCTGTTGCCCAGGATGGAGTGCAGTGGACACAATCTTGACTCTCTGTAACCTCCAGCCCCCAGGTTAAAGTGATTCTCCTGCCTCAGCCCCCCGAGTCGGTGGCACTACAGGCATGCACTACCACACCTGATTAATTTTTGTCTTTTTAGTAGAGATGGGGTTTTGCCACATTGGCCAGGCTGGTCTCAAACTCCTGACTTCAAGTGATCCACCTGCCTCAGCCTCCCAAAGTGCTGGGATTCCAGGTGTGAACCACCGTGCCCGGCCTTCAGTAAGTATGTTTTAATTCATTATTCAGATAGATGATACATCAACATAGTTTTTAAAACGACAGACATAAAAAGATATCAATAAATATATTCTCTCCATTGAACCCCATCTACCCCATCCACACAGTTACCAACCGAATTTCACTCCCACAGGTGACCACCGTCTGTTGTTAAATGACCTTCCTGGGTTTCTTTATGTACATCCAAATAAGTATGTATATCCTTTTTTTTTGAGACAGAGTCTTGCTCTGTTGGCCAGGCTGGAGTGCAGTGGTATGTAAACCATGCCTCACTGCACCCTTGACTTCCTGGGCTCAGGCAATCCTCCCACCTCAGCCTTTTGAGTAGCTGGGACTACAGGCTTTTTTTTTTTTTTTTCTGTAGAGACAGTGGTCTCACTATGTTGCTCAGGTTGGTCTTGAACTCCCAGACTCAAGCAAACCTCCTGCCTCAGCCTCCCAAGGTGTTGAGATTACAGGCATGAGCTATTGTGCCCAGCCAAGTATGGATATTCTTATTTTCCTCACTTTCTTACATAAAAGGTAGAGTATTAAAAAGCATTCTGGGCTGGGCGCGGTGGCTCACGCCTGTAATCCCAGCACTTTGGGACGCCGAGGCGGGTGGATCACGAGGTCAAGAGATAGAGACCATCCTGGTCAACATAGTGAAACCCCGTCTCTACTAAAAATACAAAAATTAGCTGGGCATGGTGGTGCGTGCCTGTAATCCCAGCTACTCAGGAGGCTGAGGCAGGAGAATTGCCTGAACCCAGGAGGCGGAGGTTGCGGTGAGCCGAGATCGCGCCATTGCACTCCAGCCTGGGTAACAAGAGCGAAACTCCGTCTCTAAATAAATAAATAAATAAATAAAATAAAAAGCATTCTGCACCTCGCCTTGTAGAAAAAATTCAACAGTATATCTTGGCATTCCTTCCACAAGACTAAAGAGAGCGGTGACATTCTTATCCTCACAGCTGCATATTATTCTATTGCATGAATACATCATAATTTTTGTAAGCAGTCCTCTATTGATGATCATTTGTTTCCAATTTTTTTAATTAGAAAATGCAGCAATGGATGACCTTACACGGATTTGATTAAGTGTAAGAATAAATACATCCATAAAACACATTCTCAAAAGTGGAATCACTGAATCAAAGGGTATTTCCAGTTGTCATTTTAACAGATGATGCCAAAGTGCCTTCTTTAAGGGTTCTATTGATTTACGGCTCAATAAATATTGATTAAATGAATGAATAATATTTTCAGGTTCAGTCATTTTGAAGCCCTCAGCATGCAAGAAAAATCAGGGGAGAGGGCTGACGCTGGTCAAGAGAAGTCACCAATATTATTGTGACCCTTTTGGCCCCTCAAGGACACCGAGTGGCTTCGTCTTGGCATCTTTCACGTATGGCTGCTGGCTGGGGAGGGCAGCGTCCAGAGAGATCCTCCTCAGCCCACCTCCCACCAAACACAGCCTGTTCTGTTCTACCCATAGGACAATGGCCAGGTACAAGGGCTTATGTTTCCAAAGGTCTCAGACCCGGAAGAAACAAACAAACAAACAAAGAACCAGTATTAGCTCCAAAATTCAAAAGGAGAAAACCGCAAAATCACAATGAATAAACGTCTAAGTACATGTCCATACTATGTAATATTGCATCAGCTTCATTTAGTATTCATAGACATTTCATCACATCTGAAAATGATTTGGAGGCCAGATTATCTTAGCTCACAAAAATCCCCAAGTGTACAAGAAGACTGCCAAGCAATCATTACCAATTGTAAATGAAATGAATTCCTCGAAGCCAAATCATTCAAAAGCAAAAATTACAAGAATAAACCTTTCTGAAAAGCTGAAAGCAAAAGACATATCTATTTTTTTTTAATAACATGTGGCCATGTTATTTAAAAATTACACATGTTTGATAGTAGCGAGATGGGGATGCCCAAGGTGACAGCGCTCTGGACCCACCACGGTCTTGGAAACCCTGCCAGCCTCATCTGCTCTGTAAAGCACCCATCTGGGGCGCTCTGAGCCTGTGATCTCCGCTCCTGAGAGGCCAGAGTGGAAAACCCAGCCCTCGGATCAGAAAGGCTCCCTTGTCAGTGTGCTCGTCCCTTTCAGCAAGACACAGGTTAATTTCCCTATAGATAAAATGGCCTCACCAGTGAGTACCTGTGAGTCCTGTGTAAAAATGAAATTCTGCAGAGTGGCTTGCTGTGTGCTCACGACGACTGGGGAACGGCGAGCTTTCGGGATCCACTTAAGGCCCGTAGGGAAGACAAGGGGCCAAGAACTGTAATATTGAGAACCCTTGTTCTGTAGCCTTTTGGAGGCCCGATGGCCACCGTGGGGCCCAGCTGCAGAGGCCTGGTGCACCTGGCAGCTTGGGCACCTGGGGCCGCTGGGGCCCCTGGGCTTGCCCCTCAGTTTAGTCCGATCCCTGTCTCCCTTCCCGCCCTTTGCTGCTGGAAAACGGAGGTCCTCTGTAGGTTCCTAACGATTCTGAGCCCTTCCACGTGCCAAGTACTTCACATACCCACATTTGCGATTTCCCTTCATTTTTTTTTTTTTTTTTTTTTTTTTTGAGACGGAGTTTCGCTCTTGTTGCCCAGGCTGGAGTGCAATGGCGCGATCTCGGCTCACCGCAACCTCCGCCTCCTGGGTTCAGGCAATTCTCCTGCCTCAGCCTCCTGAGTAGCTGGGATTACAGGCACGTGCCACCATGCCCAGCTAATTTTTTTGTATTTTTAGTATAGACGGGGTTTCACCATGTTGACCAGGATGGTCTCGATCTCTTGACCTCGTGATCCACCCGCCTCGGCCTCCCAAAGTGCTGGGATGACCGGCGTGAGCCCCCGCTCCCGGCCTCCTTTCATCTTTACAGGAGGCGCACAAGGTGGTCTCACTGCCCTCATTTTTTCCCATTGTAAAGACAAGGAAACTGAAACTCAAGAATGGGAATGACGGCCGGGCGCGGGGGCTCAGCCGGTCATCCCAGCACTTTGGGAGGCCGAGGCGGGTGGATCACGAGGTCGAGAGATCGAGACCATCCTGGTCAACATGGTGAAACCCCATCTCTACTAAAAATACAAAAAATTAGCTGGGCATGGCGGCACGTGCCTGTAATCCCAGCTACTCGGGAGGCTGAGGCAGGAGAATTGCCTGAACCCAGGAGGCAGAGGTTGTGGTGAGCCGAGATCGCGCCATTGCACTCCAGCCTGGGTAACAAGAGCGAAACTCCGTCTAAAAAAAAAAAAGAATGGGAATGGCCTGTCCAAGACAAAGTATAAGTCCGTGACAGGGCCAAGACCAGAAGCCGGCAGCCCATCTCCTCCCATGTCACTGCCGCAGCCATTTTCACTGCTTCTCAAATTCTTTAAGTACTTTGAAAATGCGTTGATTCCAAATTAACAGATAGTCAATGTACTCAAACTTCCAAATAAGACACACATTGAGAAACACTCCCCCCACTCCCGTATCTGCTTCTTCTGTGCCCGTCATCATGTATCACGACCACCTTCTCCCTGCTTCCCTCTCCATCGCTTTGCTCACAGAGGGGCCTGTAAACTACTCTTGCAGACCCCTTCGCCGAACCAGAAGGAGGCTTGAACTTCTACCATCAGAACAACATCTCTTGAAGCTTTCAGTTAAAACACTCCCAGATTTGGCCTCAATTTTAGTCCCTGTTGCTTGTACGGGAAGGGTGGAAGAGTCTGAGGTCAGATTTGGCTGAGTGATGGGGGTGCTGGGAAGGGGACAGCATGAGGGCCTCTGGGAAGCGGGGAGGTGAAGGCAGAGGGGACTGTCTGTGCTGGGCCCAGTGCCAGGCCCTGGGAACAGGGCGGTAACAGGAAGGACACAGGGCCTCTGCAGCTGTGGCCCCCCGCCTCCCCTGCCCCTGCGGCAGTGTGGCTCTCCCTAATTCCCATGCTGGCCTTGCCTGCCTGGCATCGAGCCCCTGCCAACCTCTACCCTCTATCAGCTCCCAGAGACACCCAGGCCCCGACCTGTCCAAGCGTCAGTCCCCTAACCCCAGGGCTGAGAGCTTGGCCAGCACCTCAGATTTGTTCCCTCTCAGAAAGAGAGCCAGGAGGTGTGCAGATTTGCCTGCCAATTTGGCAGGGAAATGAGGCCTACTGGAAGCCAGAGTCCACAGTCCAGGAGGGTCTGAGCGCCTGGGCTCCCTTGCTGGGGCTGTTCTCTCGAGGCTCTCCCAACTGACAAGACTGGGAGCTTCCTGCATCAGGGGCCAGGCCCCGTCCTGTGGTGAGTCCTCAGCATCACGCATCACCGGCCAGAGGCAAAGAGCAGGGACCAGGGATGTTTGTTGAATGAATTAGTTACCAAATGAGACTTGCATGTCAGGGACTGTGGGGAGCATTTTGCATTTACGGGCTCATGTAAGCCTCACAGCAGCTCTAGGAGGTAAATGTCATGATGTCCCATTCTACAGATGAGGAAGCTGAGGCCGAGAGGCTGGGAGATTGGCCTAAGGTCCCACAGCTCTTTCCCCTTCCCCCCTTCCCCCATTCCCACTTCCCTCCCTCCCTCCCTCCCTCCCTCTCTCTCTCTCTCTCTCTCTCTCTTTCTTCTCACTTTGTCACCCAGGCCAGAGTGCAGTGGTATCAGGAGGACCTCCTGGCCTCAAGCAATCCTCCTGCCTCAGACCCCCAAGTAGCTGGGACTATAGGCACATGCCACCACGCCCAGCTAATCTTTTGCAGAGCTGGGGTTTTGCCATGTTGCCCAGGTTGGTCTGAAACTCCTGAGCTCAAGTGATCCACTTGCCTTAGCCTCCCAAAGTGCTGGGATTACAGATGTGAGCCACCAGACCCCCTTCTTTATTTCAAAACCACTCCCCCACCACCATGCCCCTGCCCCAGTCCCCCCGACAACCTCCCACCAGGGCCGTAGGCTTGGCGCAGGGGGCCCCCTTTCAGAGCTCTGCGTACATACATGGAAAGCCCTCTATCTGGTCTGGGGTCTCACTGAGGCAGCTGTTTGCTCTGGTCAAAGCATTCTCTGCTTTGAGGATGGCTTTGCTCTTCTCTGTCCCATCCCTAGCCCTCCAATGCGTGGCCCATTCACAGCTCCAGTCCCCCAACCTTCTTCACCCCTCCCGCCCCCTCCTCATCAAGCCAACTTCCTTCACAAGGCTCTGCCAGGATAGCATTGTCCCCCCAACCCCCAACTTAACTCTGCCGTCTCTGCTTCTTTCTGCCTCAGGGACACAAGGCTTCCATTTGTGCCCTGGACGGGGGTGATGGGGATAAGGCTGCTTCGCCATTCAGGCCCAGGGACAAACAATGCAAAAGTGTCATCTTAAAGGGGTCATGCCTGCACTAACTGCAGTGGGCAGCCAAGCCTGCAGATGGAGCGGAGGGGACAGCTTGGTTGTGATGGCTGCGACAATCCAGAGAGCTTTGAGTGTGGGGTCTGAAAAGGACAGAGCTTCCGCCAGCCTGTGGGCCCTCACAGCTGTGTATCATGCCACTGTCGCATTTCAGAGCAGGCAGAGGCAGGCCCTTAGAAATCACTCAGCCATCTACCTCCTTGTTGTGCAGGTGGAAAACTGCAGCCCAGAGAGAGCAGGGACATGCCTGAGGGCACACAGCATGCAGGAGATAAGGCTGTTTTCCTCTCTGGGCCTCCTGCAGATCTGTGCGTTCCTCCTGCGGGGGGCTCAGCATGTTGGCCAGCTCCATCTCCCTGGGGTCTGACGGTCACAAAGGCAGTGTGCAGTGGGTGCTTCTCCAGAGGCCTCTGGGCACATGCTGCCCACTCTGGGGAGACTGACCCAGGATAAGTCACTGGCTGTGTGTTCCCCTAGGGTTTTCCCAGAGGGTGGCCATGGAGGAATATTTACTGCCCAAATTTCCCCTTTTCAGTAAACTGCAGCTACTTCCTTCTGGTGGCTGTTTCATTCTGGTCACTGGGTTTCTGGAAGGCTTAAAGAGGCAGGGGTGACCGGGCGTGGTGGCTCACGCCTGTAATCCCAGCACTTTGGGAGGCCAAGGCGGGCTGATCACGAGGTCAAGAGATCGAGACCATCCTGGCCAACGTGGTGAAATCCCGTCTCTATTAAAAACACAAAAAATTGGCCGGGTGTGGTGGTGCGTGCCTGTAGTCCCAGCTACTCGGGAGGCTGAGGCAGGAGAATTGCTTGAAACTGGAAAACTGAAATTGCAGTGAGTCAGGATCATGCCACTGCACTCCAGCCTGGCAACAGAGTGAGACTCAGCCTCAAAATAAAAAAAAAAAAAAAGAGGAAGGGGCTTCCATGGGCACGCAGGGCAGACCCTCCAACACCTCTCATGCCTGTCTTAGATGCAGGGGAAGTACTCAGCTCGCCCTGACCACAGGACCTTGCTGTTTAACGTAAGAGCCCTCAGGAACTGCAAATGTCAACAAACCATTTGTAAAGGATTCCAGGGAAATAGGAGCCACCAGAGACACCCCCAGAATTTCCATGTAGGAGGCCCTTGCGGGGGAACGGAAGCTATATTTATTTACATAAACTATAAACATTGTCCGAATTGAAGACTGAGGTACTAAAAGACATGAGGTGAAGCCCCATGGCCTATTTCCCTTCAGCTCATGGCCCTAGGAATGAGGGAAAAGGGTTTGTCCATGAAATAAAGGCATTCCAGCAGGGCCTGGAGAGAGTCAGTGGGGAAGAGGGGCCTGGGGAGGGCTCGAGAGTCAAGAGGGTTTTGGGGTTGATTCTGGAGGCTCTGGGGATCCTCAGAAGGCTTGGGACACTTCCCAAGCCTGGTCGTGCAGACAGAGGCTCAGGGGCCTCCAGGGGACCCTCCTGAGACGTTGCTGTAGGTTTTAAGGCCTCCATATTTCACCACTCTCACTGGGGACTCAGGCCTGTGTCTGTGCAGTCTCCTTACAGGGCCACATTCTGGACCCAGCCAGACCCAGGCAGGGGCCAGGCCAGTTTACCCCTTAGGATTCTAATAGGCTCGGTGCCTGGGCCCGCCTGCTTGTGAAATGTTTGTGGCCTAAGAAAAATCTATTCGCTCTATAACCCAAGAAAAAGAGCAAAATTAGAATTAATGAACATTAATTAAATGTCTACAAATGTAACATGTCACCTTTATAGTCATCATAAAAATGTCATAACCGGGCTGGGCACCACGGCATCATACCTTAATCCCAGCACTCTGGGATGCCAAGGTGGGAGGATCACTTGAGTCTAGGAGTTTGAGACCAGCCTGGGCAACATGGCAAAGACCCATCTCTATGAAAAATACAAAAATTAGCTGGGTGTGGCAGTGTGCACACCTGTTGTCCCAGCTACTTAGGAGGCTGAGGTGGGAGGAACACTTGAGCCCAGCAGCGGGAGGTTGCAGTGAGCCGAGACCGCGTCACCGCACTCCAGCCTACCCATTGTGTAGGCACAATGAGACCCATCTCAAAAAAAAGTCATTACGTTTGAGAACAATTTCTAGGTTACGTTTCTCTCACTTGGCCAAAATTCCCACATAGACACGATGATTGCCAAGAAATCAGTCACTTACAAATTAAAATGAGAACTCAGAATTGGATAATATCAAGAGTGCAATTACAGATATTCCTGCAATAGTTTTATAGCAAAAATTACGCATATATTTATTACGGGATGTAGGACATTTTCACGTTTGATTTTTTTTTTTTTTTTTTTTGAGACGGAGTTTCGCTCTTGTTACCCAGGCTGGAGTGCAATGGCGCGATCTCGGCTCACAGCAACCTCCACCTCCTGGGTTCAGGCAATTCTCCTGCCTCAGCCTCCTGAGTAGCTGGGATTACAGGCACACGCCACCATGCCCAGCTAATTTTTGTATTTTTAGTAGAGACGGGGTTTCACCGTGTTGACCAGGATGGTCTCGATCTCTTGACCTCATGATCCACCCGCCTCGGCCTCCCAAAGTGCTGGGATTACAGGCTTGAGCCACTGCGCCCAGCCTCACATGTTTGATTTGATATAAGGTGTCGCCTCCAGAAGGCGGAGGGCAGCGGCCTGCGAGTATTTTATTTATTTATATTTATTTATTTATTTTGAGACAGAGTCTCACTCTGTTGCCCAGGCTGGAGTGCAGTGGTGAAATCTTGGTTCACTGCAACCTCTACCTCCCAGACTCAAGCAATTCTTCTGCCTCTGCCTCCTGAGTAGCTGGGATTACAGGTGCCTGCCACCATGCCCAGCTAATTTTTGTATTTTTAGTAAAGATGAGGTTTCACCACGTTGCTCAGGCTGGTCTCAAACTCCTGACCTCAGGTGATCCACCTGCCTCAGCCTCCCAAAGTGCTGGGATCACAGGCGTGGGCCACTGTGCCCAGCCCTGCAAGCGTATTTTAAAATGGCCCCAGCTCGTCTATGCTGGGTGACCAGGGAAGGATTGGGGGCTCAGGGGTAGGGGAGTCAGGCTGAGATCCAACTTGCCCACTGAGGGGCACAGACAGCAGCTCCAGGACGGGCAGAGGCCCCTTGTCCCATCCCATCTGCCTAGCCCAGGCCAGCCAGCCCAAACTTTCATTCTGGGAGCTGGGCTTGTGCCTTGTGCCTGTGAAGGATGCCTTCCTCCAGCCTAGCAGACATCAGCCCCCAGGAGATACCTGATGGGGCTTGGTCCTGTCTACTGGGACCACAGGTCATGGCCACCCTCACTTCCTCCTAACTTATTGATAGAGCTAGGAGAGATGGGCTACACTCTGCCCTGTCTCGTTGCCTGCCGGTACTGTGCCAATACAGACCCAGTTCTCCCAGCTCTTCCCTGTCCAACAATATTTCAAGGTCATAGTCCACCCTGACTGCCTATCCCACAAGCCAATCACAGCCCCTTTTACATACACGGTGAGGCCCAAAGTGAACTTGGACTCCTTATTCCCAAGAGCAGTCCACCCCGCTCCTGAAGCACCGTAGTCTCTGACCTCCCTCGTCCGGGCCTGGTCTGACTCTTAGATTCCCCCCTCTCCAAATCTGCTGACTGATGAGGAAGACATCAGTGTTAACTTTATGATGATAATAATCTGAGTGCTTACTAAGTGTGCTAAGCGTTGCTAAGCACCTTCATATGTATTTCTCATGCAATCCTTCCAGTAACAACAGGATGAGACAGCTACATGTATTTATCAACCCCATTTTATAAATGAAGAGACTGAGGCCCAGAGAGGTTAAATCACTTGGCCAAGGCCATGCCTCTGGTAAGTGGCAGAGCTGGGAGGCACCTCCGGTCAGAACGAAGTCAGAGCCCAGTCCTTAACATTGTGCTGACTGTGCTCAACCACAGCTGGAGAGGGCTACGATGGCCCTTGCTGTGGCCACCCCAGCCAGACCTCCGACGGGCGCCAGGACAGGGGCACCTGTGTGGTGGCAATGTAGGGCCTGCAGAGGGTCAGCAAGCTGGGTGAGGCCCCAGAGCCTGCCCTTCCTACCTGGGTGGCTCCAAACAGGCAGTCTTAATTTGTGTCCCTTTCTAGCTCAGAAAGGTCAGTTTTCCACCCGGTCTTTGTGTCTGTATAAAACATGCAAATCTATGAGGGTGAGATATTTGGTTTGGGCCCTCACAAATGTAGCTATACACTTCCTTTTTCCTTTGAATAAAGTGAGCTCTTGTACTCACTGGTCCCTCTGCCTGGAATGCTTCCTTCACATCTCTGGTCGATCCGGTCCCTCCCATCATCCAAGTCTGTGCTCCCTATCACAGGATCAGACCCGCCTCCTTGCCTGTCCTGGGGGAGCAGCCAGTTATCCGCCCCCCATCACCTCATCCTCTCACTTTGCTTTTCATTAATTCTATTTTTTATGTTTGTGGGAACATAGTAAGTATATATATTTATGGGTTACATGAGTTTTTTTTTTTTTTTTTTTTTTTGAGACGGAGTTTCGCTCTTGTTACCCAGGCTGGAGTGCAATGGCGCGATCTCGGCTCACCGCAACCTCCGCCTCCTGAGTTCAGGCAATTCTCCTGCCTCAGCCTCCTGAGTAGCTGGGATTACAGGCACGCGCCACCATGCCCAGCTAATTTTTTGTATTTTTAGTAGAGACGGGGTTTCACCATGTTGACCAGGATGGTCTCGATCTCTTGACCTCGTGATCCACCCGCCTCAGCCTCCCAAAGTGCTGGGATTACAGGCTTGAGCCACCGCGCCCGGCCAAGGGTTTCACCATGTTGACCAGGATGGTCTCGATCTCTTGACCTTGTGATCCACCCGCCTCGGCCTCCCAAAGTGCTGGGATTATAGGCTTGAGCCACCATGCCTGACTGGGTTACATGAGATTTTTTTTAATACAGGCATGCTATGTATAATAATCATATCAGGGTAAGTAGGGGTTCCATCATCTCAAGCATTTATCCTTTGTGCTACAATCCAATTACACTCCTGTGGTTATTTTTTAATGTGCAGTCAAATTATTTTTGACTCTAGTCACCCTGTTGTGCTGGCAAATACTTGGTCTTATTCATTCTCTTTGCTTTATTACAAAGCCATAGATTTGCCTTTTGAGGTTGTGAGAGTTCAAATAAGTTAATCTACGAGGCACTGATAAGTACTAGGTGCTATTTTAACTGGTAATCATTTACATGCCATCACGGCATTTATACAACATAGCACACGTTACACTTGCCTGCTTTCTTGTGTGTCACTTCTTTGCCTTAGAATATAATCTCCACGAGGGCAGAAGAATGACTGGTTTGTTCACTGCTGTATCCACCAGGGCCTGGCTTACAGAGCCATACCTGGCATTCAGAAGGCGCTCGATAAACATATGGTGAATTCAATGAATGAACTGAGGTCTGGACAGACAGGAAACGCGTTGGCTCCCGTGAATTCTGCAAATATTTACTCAGCACGAGGCAATAGGCTGTCTCATTTTTACAATATTAGCTGGAGACTCTGGCAGGAGGGAGACTTAAAAATCCAGTGTTTTAGAATAAGGTACACAGCGTGAAACGCGGTTTTAAGTCGACACTCCGTTGGGTTTTGAGAGATGCACACTCCCACGTACCTACACCGCCGTAAAGAAACAGACCATCGCTTCGCCCGGCGGGGCGGGGACTCGGAGCCCACGTAGCACTAAGGCCACCGACCCGCGGGGCTGCGGGGGCAGCGGCCAGTGGGCGGGCGGGGGCGAGACTACAAGTCCCAGGCTGCTTTGCGCGCCCGCGGGCCGTGCGCCGCGGCGGGGCGGCGCGGAGGGGCAGGGGCGCAGCGGCCGCGGGGCGGAGGCGCTGGGCGCGGGCGCGGGCGCGGGCGTGGGCGCCGACGGCCGGCTCGCGGTAGGGATGCCCGGGGCCGGAGCCCGGGCGGAAGAAGGCGAGGGCGGCGGCGGCGGCGAGGGCGCGGCCGCGGAGCCCGGGGCGGGTCCCGCGCGGGAGCCGGCGCGGCTGTGCGGCTACCTGCAGAAGCTGTCGGGCAAGGGCCCGCTGCGCGGCTACCGCAGCCGCTGGTTCGTGTTCGACGCGCGCCGCTGCTACCTCTACTACTTCAAGAGCCCGCAGGACGCGCTGCCCCTCGGCCACCTGGACATCGCCGACGCCTGCTTCAGCTACCAGGGCCCCGACGAGGCGGCGGAGCCGGGCGCCGAGCCGCCCGCGCACTTCCAGGTGCGCACCGCGGGGGCCGTCACGGTGCTCAAGGTGGGACCGCGCGCCGCCCCCCGCCGCCCGCCCCGGCCGCGCGCCGGCGCCGCCCGCCTCCTTCCTCCGCGGCCTCCTCGCCCCGGCGCGCGGCCGCCCGCGTGTTCCCGCCGCTGCCCATCCCGCCCCGCTCCCGTCCCCTCCACCTGGGCTGCGGCCGGCCTGGCGGGGGCCCCCGGGCCCTGCCTCCCGCCTCGGGCGCCGCGACCCGTCGTGGCCCTCCGCCTTCTCGCGGGCCGCTCTCCGCGGTCCCCCCGCCGCCCCGCGGGTGCCCTGTGCGGCCCCCCCGGGCACCCACGAGCGCGGCCTTCTGCCCCCGGGGCTCCTTTAGGGCTGCGGCCGTGACCTTGGCGCCTCGGTCTCTGGGACAAGGGAGAGCAGCAGTACCTGCCTCTGGGGTGTTGGGATTGAATGAATCGTACTCTAAACTGCTCAGTATTAGTGCATTTGTTTTATTTTTATTTACTTATTCTTTCAGAGACAGGATCTTGCTCTGTTGCCCAGGGTGGAGTGCAGGGGCGCGATCTTGGCTCACTGCAGCCTCCGTGCCTGGCCTCATGCGATCCTCCCCCCTCAGCCTCCCGAGTAGCTGCGACCGCAGGCTTGGGCCACCACGCCTGACTAATCAAAAAAATTTTTGATGTTTATTAATAAACGGGGGTCTCACTATGTTGCCCAGGCTAGTCTCGAACTCCTGGGCTCAAACCCTCCTCCCCAACCAGCTTCCCAAAGTGCTGGGAAGCCAGGGGTGAGCCACGGTGCCTTTAGCCCTATGGACAGAAAGAGTCAGAGATGACGGGCCCTTCGAGACAGGCCACTGCGTTTCTCTCCGGAGTGGGCAGGGATGCTTCCGCCAAGGGCGCACAGCCAGTAGGTGGCAGGCCTGTTTTCTTGCTCCTTGCTTTGTCTGGGAGAGTTGGGAGGGGGTCGCTTCAGCCAGTTGCGCCTTGCTCCTTTGAGGCTCCATTAATCCTCCAGCGAACAGACACAGTGGGAGATACAGTGTAGAAGTGGGAGAGTAGAGTCAGGAGTCTTGGTGCTGAGAGGCCTTCCCTGCCCTTGGGAGTCCCGGGGGACTAAACTGTCACCTCCTAGGGGCCCACCTGCGTTGAGCACTTGGAGGGATCTGGGGTGCAGGCCTGGAGCTGGGTGTCCTTTCTACAGGCTCTGCTCCCTGCCTGGTTCTTGTGAGTCTCCACCCTCACTGACTCTTCTTCCGTATCGCACGTTGGGCTTTCTCCAGGGCAGCAGGGTTGGTCTGGGGTGTATGAAAGCAGTGACGAAGCTGGCCACACATAGAGCAGAGCAGGCAAGCACCTGGCCTTGTGAGCTCAGGACAGCTCCTCAGATCCCCAGAGCTGCCAACAGCTGGAGCTGCTCCTGGGAGATGTTCTTAGAGCTTTGTCGACTCAGCTTTTGCCAATTCAAGAAGGATCTGATTCCCGTGTTCTCTCGGGCTCCCCTGTCCTGTCTGTAAGCGGGTGCAGACAGCCTGTTTCCCCAAAGGAAACCAACTCAGGTTGCAGTCCTACTCAGGGTTACTTAGAGAGCACCTGCGTAAACTTGGGAATGGGCCTGTGGTGGGGACCTTTGCCAAAGACAGGCTTTTCCTCAGTGTACATATGGGCTGTCCCTGTGTCGGATGAATTTCCTGTGGGGTGTTTGTTAAAGAAAATAGAGTGTTGTGTTTCAGACTTTTCCCAGATGACTGTAGATTCCTCTGTCAGTTTTTTTCATTTAAAAAAAAAAATCTGAATCTACATAAGCAGGGTTACAAGGCATATTGTCAGGAGTGTGGCTTTAAACTTGGATGGACTTGAACTTGAAGCAGGAGTCTGTTGCTCACGTGTTGGACAAGCTGCATCCCTTCCCTTCCTTAGTTTCCTCTTTGGTCTAGTGGGAATTGTACCTTCCTCATTAGGTGGTTGTGAGGATTCTAGAGAATATTATGGAAAACGGCTGGCACATTTTCCATAGTGGCATGGACACTAGTAGGCACTACATGGCATATGAAACATCAAGCAGCGTCTTTGGCCAAATATGTAGTGTATTCATATAATGGAATATTATGCAGTGGTAAACAAAAGAGCTAGAAATACAGGTGTCAATGTGGATTACTCTCACAAGCATAAAATTGAGCAAGAAATTAGTTACAGACTGATTGTGTTGAGAATACCACTTATGGAAAGGTTAGGAAGATCACGTGGAACAGTGCTGCAGGGCATAAGAATGTCTGTTGTGTGGGGGGAGGAGGAGCTGCCTGGAGCTAATGAGCCCTGGTTTCCAGGTGGCGGTTGCCTCTGATGGAAAGAGTGGGAATGTGATTGGGAATTCGTGCCTCAGGGCTTCCACTGTTGTTTTGCAGTATTTCTTTTTTTTTTTTTTGAGACTGAGTTTCGCTCTTGTTACCCAGGCTGGAGTGCAATGGCGCGATCTCGGCTCACCGCAACCTCCGCCTCCTGGGCTCAGGCAATTCTCCTGCCTCAGCCTCCTGAGGAGCTGGGATTACAGGCACGCGCCACCATGCCCAGCTAATTTTTTGTGTTTTTAGTAGAGACGGAGTTTCACCATGTTGACCAGGATGGTCTCGATCTCTTGACCTCGTGATCCACCCACCTCGGCCTCCCAAAGTGCTGGGATTACAGGCTTGAGCCACCGCGCCCGGCCTTGCAGTATTTCTTGAACTGGGTTATAGGTGTATCAGTGTTTGTTATATTATGCTATCCATCTTAAAAAAGAAATGTATTTCCCTTTGGGTTACTGACATTGGAGGAATATTTTGACATGTACAGTTAAATTGGTCACAGACTAAGATAATACCTGAGGCCGAGTGTTGGTTATATACAGCAGTGGGAATGGAAACACAGGCAAGGCGTTCTAGAAGAAGGGAACGGAAGGACTGGCATGGGGGCTCACACCTGTAATCCCAGCACTTTGGGAGGTGGATCACTTAAAGTAAGGAGTTCAAGACCAGCCTGACCAACATGGTGAAATTCTGTCTCTACTAAAAATACAGAAATTAGCTGGGTGTGGTGGCACATGCCTGTAGTCCCAGCTACTTAGGAGGCTGAGGCAGGAGAACCGCATACCAGGAGGCGGAGGTTGCAGTGAGCCGAGATGGTATCACTGTACTCCAGCCTGTGCGACAGAGTGAGACTTTGTCTCAAAAAAAAAAAAAAAAAGCGGGGGACGAGGGTAGCAGGGTTTTAGAGTATGGGTGTGTTTGAAGAAAGATAAATTTCATTGTACAGTTAACATCTTTTCAGCTGTGGGAGTAAAATCTTTATGGTGGTAAGTATGGAAATTATCAATTTATCTTCCTTTTCATCTTTCAAATGCAAGAACTGATGCCCATAAGGCTTAATGTTCACCTAATGTGTCGCTTTAGGGCTGCCCAGCCATAGAGGAGATCTTGATTTCTGAGGATTTTAAGTTAGGATTTAGCCCTGCTCAGACTTCAGCTAGTTGTGTATAATTTTACAAATACCACTTCTTTTCACAGAGGGTTAAAAAGTAAAGAAAAATCAGCAATTTTCTTATTCTATTATTGTATGCTTTTCTTACTTTGAAGCATCTTTCAGCTTTCTCTGGAGAAGCTGTGGTTTTGTTGGGCTTTTTCAAAATGTTTTACTGTGTGAGTCTTAGTGAAAGCTGATATAGGAATTTCATGGTAAACTCTTCTATTCCCAAACTTAGGGATTTGATCTGGTGGCTTATGAGGTAATAGAGGCTAGACAGGGGATGGGATTTTGCCAACATGATGAAGCTAGACTCAGTTCCTCTCCGAAAGATAGAGGTTCTGGGAACAGTGAGTGTCCAAAATGTGGAGTATCATTGTATATTGTCTGATCTGACAAGTCTACTTTTTTTTGACTTTGTTTTGGATCAGATAAGGTACAGTAGTAGTCTTTCCTTTTACTGCATTTGATATCTGTCCTTTTTGGATAGTGAGTATCACAAGGGAACATTTGACTGCCCAGTTCTTTACCAGAGTATGTCGTACCTTTTACTGGACATGTCTAGAAACTGCCGCAAGGGTCTGGCAGAGGCCGATGCCTCTTCTGTGCCTCTCTGTGTGCAGGGGTGCTGGAGGCTTCTCACGAGCTTTGCTGGAATCTGAGGCATTTAGGGGAAGGAGAGCATGTGACTGACCAAGGATGAAGCTGAAACAGCCTTGCTCTTCCAGATCTCTGTAGGCTTTGGAGCAAGAGAGCGTCCTCAGACAGTCAGCACATGAATTCCTCCCTCCTTAGGTGCTTGGTGCTAAATGGACACGTGTGTTGGCTTCCCAGCCACGTGTAACTGAATAGCTGTGTACCCCTATTCTTAACCCATTGTGGTGGGAATGCACATTCCCTGGTGTTGAAATTTCTCTTAATGACAAACATTTGTCGGCTTGGTAATCATAGTGTGCTCAGTACAAAATGGATGTGGTGAACCAGCCCTCTTTGCTGCAGGGTTCTCCTGAGCTGTTCTGCCCCAGGGCATCTGCTCGGTCTGGAAGCATGATTTAACTCTTTAAGGTATGGGGATTTAACTTTTCATGGCTTTCCAATTAGTAGGCTCCTTCCAGGCAAGTTGAGTATTATGCTTGTGACAGTGCACGGTGGCATTCCGTCTCCCACTGCCTCTCACACAGCCCTCACTGCAGGGGAGTCTCTGTCCAGGCTGTGTGGATCCTCAGCTCCTGCAACAGTATCTGGCACAAAGGAGACATACTATAGACTAGTGTTATGTTCCTGAAAAATTCCTATGTTGAAGCACCCACTCCCAATGAGATGATATTTAGAGGCAGGGCCTTTGGGAGGTAATTAGGTCATGAGGGTGGAGCCTCCATGAATGGAATTAGTGCCCTTATAAAGAGAGACCCTGGAGAGATGAGCTCCCTCTCCACCTATGAAGATACAGCAAAAAGGCATTCCTTTGCAAAGCAGGAAGCAAATTGACCAGCACCTTGATTTTGGACTTTGCAGCCTTCAGAACTGAGGAGTAAGTTTCTGTTGTTTAAGCCGCCCAGTCTGTGCCTTGTCTCTGTTAGAGCAGCCTGAACTGACTAAGGTACGGTTCATTCATTTGTTGAATGAATGAATAGAAAATGGTCACCCAGTAAGCACTGGTTTTAGTATGAGCCCTGACCCTTTAGAATTGATCGGCCAGAACTCCCAAATATACAGGCGTATTACATGCCATTCTTGCCTATGCCATGGAGGTGGCAACCATTCAGTGAATGCCCACTGAATGTAACGGACGTCAGGAATCCAACAGGGGTTATGACTCACCCTTTCCCAGAGGAGTGGGCTTACAGTCGGTTCCGTATTTTCAGGTCTCTGGTATTTCATGCCCATAGTCAGGACTCCAAGGACACTGTTAGATCAGGGGCAAACTTTTTATGTAAAGGGCCACATAGGATTTTAGGTTTTGCATATCCTGCTATCCATCACTATTCTGCTGTAGTAGTACAGAAACAACCATAGAATCAATATAGCTGTGTTTTAACTTTTAGTTACGGATGCTGAAATTTGGATTTCATATGATTTTCACATTTCATAAAATACTCTTTTGATTTTTTTCACCATTTGAAAACGTTAGCTGGGCACAATGGCTCACTCCTGTAATCCCAGCACTTTGGGAGGCATAGGTGGGAGGATTACTTGAGCCCAAGAGTTCAAGACCAGCCTGGGCAACAAAGAGAAACCCCATCTCTACAAAAATTTTAAAACTAGCCAGGTATGCCTGGGCACGGCGGCTCACGCCTGTAATCCCAGCACTTTGAGAGGCTGAGGTGGGTGGATCACTTGAGGTCAGGAGTTCAAGACCAACCTGACCAGCATGGTGAAACCCTGTCTCTACTAAAAATACAGAATTAGCTGGGTGTGGTGGCGCACGCCTGTAATCCCAGCTACTTGGGAGGCTGAGGCAGGAGAATCGCTTAAACCCAGGAGACTGAGGTTGCAGTGAGCTGAGGTGGCGCCATTGCACTCCAGCCTGGGCGACAAGAGTGAAAATCCTCAAACAAACAAAAAACAAAAAACAAACAAACAAAAAAGGAACAAAAAAAACTAAGCCAGGTGTGATGACGCCTGTCTTTAGTCCCAGCTACTTGGGAGGCTGAGGCAGAAGGACTGCTTGAGCCCAGGAGGTGGAGACTGCAGTGAGCTGTGTTCGCGCCACCGTACTCCAGCCTGGGTGACAGAGGGAGAACCTGTTTCAAAAAAACAAAATAGCAAAGTAAAAATGTAAAAACTGTCCAGATTGTGCAGAAATAGGCAGAGGCTGGAAATGACCCCAGGCTGTAGTTCACTGACTTGTGTTCTAGGGAGGCCTCAGGAGCTACTCACACACTCGCTCGCTCGCTCAGTGTGCTGAGACACTGGACATATGACTGGACAAGACAAACAGTTCCTGTCCTCACGGGGCTTTGGGTAGGCGGGGACAGATGTTAATACAATATAACAAGCACCAGCCAGTGCTGGGAGGTTTGGAAGGAAAGCGGTGCGGTGCGTGTATGGTTCAGGATCTGGATCTGGTTTAGGGATGGGGGAGGGCTAGGACTTTCCTGAAGAAGCGACATTTGAGCTGGGACACAAAGGCTGAGTCGGTGTTGACTAGGGGGTGGGGAGGCGGAAATCAAGTGTTGTGGGGAGAGGAAATGGCATAAGCAGAGGACCGTAGGTGGGGGTGCTGCTTGCGTGAGGGACTGGAGTGTCTGGTGGCAGCTAGGGGTGAAGGGGACTTAGGTTTTGGAAGAGAAAGCAGGCCTGGGGCCAGGGCAGGACTTAGAGCTAGAGTCAGTAAAGAGTTTTAAGCAGGATTTGACAAATAGATTTGTTCTCCTTTCTTCTGTTCCCAAATAGGTCGTTTCAGTCCATTCGGGCTGCTGTGATAAAATGCCATAGACAGGGTAGCTTATACACAACAGACATTTTTCATAGTTCTGGAGTCTGGGAAGTCCAAGATGAAGGCATCAGCAGATTTGGTGTCTGGTGAGGGCTCACTCTGCGTTAGAGTAGTGCCTTCCAGTGGTGTCCTTACAGCAGAAGGGGACGGGCAAGCTCCCTCCGGGGTCTCTATGTATGTATGTATGTATGTACGTTAGTACATATGTATATATGCATCTGTCTACACGTATTTTTCTCCTCAAATTCCTTTTACCACTCTGGCCTTTTTTATGAGGACCCTGATCTCATTCCAGAGGGCTCTGCCCTCATGACGGAATCACTTCCCGCAAGGCTTCACTCTTAAATACTATCATCTTGGGGACTGGGTCTCAACACATGAATTTTGTGGGGACACAGATGTTCAGACTGTGGCTGGTGGTTTGGTCATGCCTACTATTTTTATTTAACTAGGTTGGAGGATTATCTTGTTTGGGTATGAAAGGCTGAAGTATTCATGTGTTATATACTGGCAAACAGACTTAAAAGTAGATCATTGCAAGCTGAAGCTGTTGCTTCTTGATTGTTTCTGAGTAGGGGCTGCTGTGATGGGTGAAGCTTGCTTTGGCAAGCGTGTGCGGCTGGGGCAGCCCCGCCCTCGTGGACTTCCCTTCCTGAATCATTCCTAGTGTTCCCTGGCCTCGACTTCTCTCCTGCTGCACTAGCTTTGCTCATATGCACGTTACCAGTTTCCTTCCCCCGCGGAGATAACGATTTCTTAAGAAATGGAAGGAGGCATCAGATGCATTCGGGGTGGCGGTGTACCAGCCCCCACCCCACTGAGGCATCTGAGCAGGGTGCACAGGTCTCCTTGGTCAGACGCTTCTACCTTCGAGCCACTGGCGTGCAGACTTCCCACCTCCAGTCAGAACAAAGTATAAATAGTAACACCCCCTTCCTCTAAAGAAAGAAAAAGACCCCACCATTGTAGAAGTGACTCTCAGATTGGGAGAGGGAAAGGCATTTTCATTAGCGATTTCCGGTTCTGGTGTTTAATGACATTTGATGGAGTGTTTACCTATATCCTGTCAGGCCAGCCCTCACCCGGGCTTTGTTTGCTTTCACAGAGTGAATGCAACGTGGAAATGGTAAACTGGGTAGTGGTGACTAGTTAGTGACTTCTGACTAGTGTTCTGTGAAATATTCTGCCTGGAGTGCTCAGTTCAGTAAACGTCCTGAGCACCCGGATGTGTGAGGCCATGTGAGGGGCAAGAAGCTGAGAGGATCCCTGGGGAGACCGCGGCTTTCCTGATTATCCAGCAGGCAGGAGCTCACCAGCCCGCACAGGAGGCCCCCAGTCGGCTGGAGATGCAGGATGGTTTTGCTCCGTGATCTAGTCTTTGAGCGTCTGTTGTTGTGTCCTGCTGTGCGTCACCTCTTATGAGGAGATTGTGGGTGTAGTTCACTGCTGTGCCTTTTGTGCTTAGAGGATGCCAGCACCTGTTAGATGCTTGTTGGCTAAATGCATGCTTTAAACTCTCGTATCCTCTCTGTGTGCACGTGTGTGTCTGTGTGTGTGCGTGGTGTGCTCTCATTTCATGGTCACATGGACATTTCCAGTGTCCATTCACTCAGGAAGTATTTTGGAGCAGCTATCATACTCTAAGCAGTATGCTTCTTACTGCAAATAGTGAAAATTTTCCATTGATTGAAGAAACCGTAATGTTAACTTTAAAAATAGCTTGGCATCTGATATAACCAAAGAATTGTAAGAAGTTTGAAAAAAACACTGAAGAGGACCGTATTTGTCTGTCGTATTCAGCATTGTCTGCGAGTTTTTTGATTCTGAGAGACTCTGGCACTTCATAGTAAATGAAGGGGAGGGGATATCCCTATGTAAAATGCTAATCTGGATATGACCCGGAGCCAGAAATCTGTGGTTTGTGTAATAATTTCGGTGCACGTTGCAGAACTGGAGAGTTCTGTATGACTGATTATCAAGAAAAACTCCCTGAAGAAGGTGGGAAAAGGGAGTTGGTAAATTTTGGTGGAATTGTGTAGCTGCTCGAAGACCCAGTTCGTCTTGGATCAGCAACATGTGTTCCCAGTAAGCTGGGAATCACCATCTTCTAATGAGTTTGCATGCTTGGCCATTTTCTTCGCCTTTGCAGAGATTGATTGCCTGGGAAAACTGGAATCCAGGAGGAGAAGGGGGGATTTGGGAGCTGAGATCCTGTGGGTTTCTTCTTTCTGCCCCTTTCCTAGGCCGGTGCGGCTAAACCAGCAGACCTTCCTTGAGCAGACTGGCCCCCGGGCTGGGACTTGAGTGGCTGAGTGTCAGATGGCAGGCCTGGCTGTGGCCTGGAGGTGGACAGGCCAGTTGTTATCAGAGATGTTGATCTTGGATTATAGGAATTATTTCTAGGCAGCAAGCCCAGTATTCATTTTCCTCTCCAGCTCTCTGGTGTCCAGGAGAGGCTGTGCTCGCAGAGAAGGTAGCCAGCTTTATAAATGGATGCAGCCAGCTGGCCATTCACCAAACACTTTGTTGAGCAAGAGTCAAGCACTGTCTCTGGCCTCAGGGATCTTCTGTGTCTGTTCTGGGTGTGATTAGGGCATTGTCATTAGGTGGCTTTGTGAGCTGGAGAAAGGCAGTCATTGTTTTTGCTCAAGGGTCATTGCCCCAAAGTTAGAACTGGAGAGGCCTTCAGAGATCAGACCCTTCCCATGCATGATACAGAGAGGAAACTGAGTCCCACAGCTAGCTAGTGGCTACCCTGCCACTGAAACCTCCAAACGCACGAGCAGCACCTTACCATTTTAAGCCCACCAGTTGGATGATACTCGCTTCATGTATGTATCTTAATCCATTAGTAGAAAATTGGGCATATTCTTTTTTTTAGTAGTTGTATAGAGAGACTCAAATTGTACTTTTAAACATTTGCTGTTGGGGCACAGATTTAAGAAGTGTAATCACATGGGAGTTAACAGCACAGCTTGTCCACTTCCAGTGCGGGCTGACTTGATAGGAGGCATCAGTGATGTTTCCCTGGCAGAGACTGAGGCCTGGTGCGTCCCTTTTCAGAGGGCTTCTCTTTGGAGGTGGCTTGGTTTTCTCTTTGTTTCGTCAAAGGAAAACGGGCCCGTGGCAGATGGCTGTGTCTTCTCTTTCTGCTCTGTAAGGCATGCCCTCTGGCCTCAGAAGTGAACCACTTTTTAAACCGTACTGTTTACACAGCTCTTTCGTGTATACTGTGCTAGAGGTAATGTGCTGGTAAGGCTTCTTTCATGTCTGTCTTTGAAAGGAAAACATCTCCCTCAGAACTGCCGTTCTCAGGTTTTGTGTGGGAAAGAAACCTTCCAGCCTCTGTTAATGCAGATTGTGGGGTTCCTCTCCTAGAGATTCTGCTTTGGTAGGCAGGCCAGAGTGGGCCTCAGGAATCTGCATGTCTCTCCAGCATCCCAGCCGTTCTGCTGCAGGCCTCTGTGGCTCCCCTGTGAAACATGATCAACGTTCTCTTTGGCTGTGAAGGAAAGACTGACTTTGTACGATGGTGGTTTTCTAAGTGGACTAGAAATAACGAAACTGCGTGGGTAGAGACCAGTGAAGTGTGAACCCTCCATCCTCAGGTTGACACTCTGTGGTTTATAACGGCATATCTTGTTTGCATTCTGAGTTTCGATGCTCCAGGGGAATGGCTTTTGGCCCAATTCTCCATTGGCCCCAAGGTTTCTGACTCTTGTGCCGATCATAGTGGCTGCAGACCCCATGTTCTCGGGTTCCTCTCTGAGCATTCAGAGAGAGGCTCGTGGAGTGAACAGTGTTCACTTGGCATCTTTGGGTGTTTCTGGGAGGGTGAATGCAGTGATTGCCACCACCAAAGAGCTGGTAAGTACTTTCAGATCCTCCAGCTACTCCTGAGGCGTCAACTCCACCTGAAAACAGTGTTAGAAATCACTGTGGTTCCCAAACATGCCTGTCAATTCACTGAAAGACTAGGTGAGCTCTTGGTACTGGACCCCCACTGCCTCCCACATCTCTGATGGGTAGAGCCTGGGAACCTGTCCCAACTCCCATTTCTTAAAATTTCATGTTAAGTCAGTCATTCGTGTGCCCTAGTTTTAGTTGAAAAACATCAAGCAGAATAATGTGGTGTTGCATAGTGTGTGGAAGCCATTGTGGACAGGGGTGGAGCAAGACTGTCCAGGAGGCCACAGGCCGTGGCTACAGTTGTTATTTTTCCTGAGCTCATCCTGGACTCTCTCACATTGTGCAATGGCAGAGCCGAGAGGGAACCATCGGAATGTAGCCCCGTGGTCACTCGGAGACCTCGTGCTCCCTTTCTCTGGGAAACAGAAAGCATTTTGACAGGCTCCTACGTTTCCTGCAGGGACGCGCACGCCTGCAGAGTGGCCTTGCCCCTGCCCTTGTCTTGATGAAGTGTGTGGCTCGTCCCAGCCGGGTGGCCTGGGCAGTGAGCGGCTTCGACGTGACCAGGTCCCTCACAAGCCCAGTTGTTTCCATCGCCCGCTTTCCCGGGAACTCACATCTGCTCTTCCTTGTGCTGGTTGCAGGCCCTCTTCCTCTGGTCCGTCACCCTTAGCCGCTAATCTCTGTTAAATGGTTAACAGCTTAAAAAGGTAGATACTGAATAGGGGTTTAAGAAATGGCTTTTCTCCCAAGGTGTTTGCTTTTTTTAAAGGGGTACTTGAGTATTAGAGATGGTGGAATTCCTCAGGCCACCGCCTGCCAGAATGGATGAGGAATTTGTGACATCTTCCCAGGGAGCGGCCGCCCACCTCGAAGCAGACTATTCAGGGAAATTGATTATGGGTTCTAGCTGTGCGCGCGGCCTTTGAAAGGAGTTCCATTAGAACTATTTTAATAAGATATGATTATTTGATAAGATGTATGAATGCTGATTTTAAGATAGCAGTTTTAAAAGATACAAAAGGAGAATTTATGATGTTCACTAGAGGAATGGACCTTGCATTCTGCTTTCCAAGGAGCCAGGAGATCTAGGATTTGCCTTCTCGGTCTCTGTTGCTGGGCCGAAACAGAAGATTTCAAAACCTTCCCAGGAAAAAAATACATTTTTTTCCCCACTGGTGCTGGGCCAGATCCCTTGAAATTGTTTCCAGGCTCATGATTTTGAAACACTCAGAAAATTTGGAACGTAAAGTTATTTATCAGATTTGGGGTCACAGTCTGTTTTCCATTTCAGTTTTGTTTTGTGTTATCAGGCTGCATACAATATTCTTGTGCTTTTTATTGCTTATGGAAGAAATTATTTTATACATTTCTTAGAGATCCAGATATCCTTCCTTAAGTTTAAGAAACAAAAGTTCCTTTATTATGAGCAGCCGTTGCATTCTTTTAAAGAAATGGATACCCAGAACTATTCATGTAATTTAAATTGCTTTCTATAAGGTTTGCAGACTTGACCCATTCTGTATATATATTTTCCTTCCTGTGGCTCATTTGTGATGGTTTGTTATGTTGTTCTTTTGGCTTATAAACATGGTAGGATCTGACCCTTTGGGAAGGAAGCCAGAGTTCATAACCCTAAGTGGTGTGCAGCCGGCTAGCATCCTTCTGGTTGTAAAGGGATGCTGAGATGTTTGTATGGGTCTTGAGCAAGTAGGACTTCGTTAGGGAGGTGTTAGTGCATTAGGAGCCGAGATTGTGGAGGCTTTTGTGGGCCTTTTGTGTGGGAGAAAGGGTATAGTTCTGTGGAGTGTGGGGCGGTGTGGGCCAGATTTCTTGACACTTGGAAGCCGTGAGAGAATTTTCAGCCTGGGATGTTATCTGAGTTCATTGGTGAGGTGTCAGAAGAGGGTTTGGAGCGGGGAGACTGAGACAGCAAGTCCAGTTAGGAAGCTGTTGCAGAGGCCCAGGGGTAGGTGAATCTGGGGACCCAGAGGCCCAGGGGTGAATCTGAGATCGTCAGGACGCATGAATCTGGGAGACCGACAGGGGAGTTTTTAGGACTAGGAGACCAGGCGATTCTATTCTATTAGGCTGGAGAACTGTTTCTCTCCTCTCCGTATTTGCTTATGTGTGGTCTTGTTATTGCTCATAGCAGTCTGTTTTTGAGAAATGCCCTTAGAGCAGAATTGTGGTTAAGAATGGAAGCACCTTGTAGACTGATGGTCATGCCCTCTCCCAGTGACACTGTGCGGACCCCTCTAGATTTGATGTGCATAGGACCTTCCCCACTGATTTGGAGACCAGCATCTAATATAGTTTTATTTGTCCCTGAAGCCAACCCAGAGGTTTTTATTTGAACTTTGCTATTGATTGAAGTCATCAGCATTTCAATATTTAAGAAAAAAACATAGAGGAACTTGTGATTCCTGCTGAAATGCTGAGAGGATTGATTTTGTCTTGGGCAGGCTCGCTCATCCTTCCCCTTGATAGCAAGTAGTGCAGACTCAGGTTTGAATTTTTTAAAATTTCTTTTATTTTTGAGACAAAGTCTCACTCTGTCACCAGGCTGGAGTGCAGTGGTGTGATCTCGGCTCACTGCAACCTCCACCTTCCAGGTTCAAGCGATTCTCCTGCCTCAGCCTCTTGAGTAGCTGGGACTACAGGCACACCCCACCACGCCTGGCTCATTTTTTGTATTTTAGTAGACACGGAGTTTCAGCATGTTGGCCAGGATGGTCTTGATCTCTTGACCTCGTGATCCTCCTGCCTCGACCTCCGGAAGTGCTGGGATTACAGGCGTGAGCCACTGCACCCAGCCTAATTTTTGTATTTTTAGTAGAGACAGGGTTTCACCATGTTGGCCAGGATGGTCTTGATCTCTTGACCTTGTGATCCACCTGCCTTGGCCTCCCAAAGTGCTGGGATTGCAGGTGTGATCCACCGCGCCTGGCCTGGTTTGAATTTTGACTGTGCCAAGTGGCTATGAGATCTTGGGCAAACATGATAATACAGATGGTTGATACCTAATGAGTACTTTGTGCCAAACACCCCTCTGAGCTTAACACATGTTAACCCATTAATCTTCGTAACAATACCATGAAGTAGGTTCCTACTATACCAGCAAGGAATCTGAGGCCTAGACAACTTACGTAACTTGCCTCACATAGCTAGCCCGTAGCAGAGCTCGGATTTGAACCTCGGCAGTTAGGCTTCAGGGTCCATGGGCCAGCGGATGATACTGTTTGGGGAGAGATTGTTAGGAAGGTTAAAGGACAGCATGTATAAAGTGAAAGCATAGTGTCTGGCACACAGTAATACAGTTTTATAAAGAAAATTAGTTTTCTACCAGCTAGCTAGAAAATTGGTAGAAAATATATAGGTCGAAAATTTTCTATACATTTATGGGTAGAAGAATGTTTGGAAATACCAAAGCATTGATGGGGGTTATTTCTGGTGATGCAGCTATGTTCATTTTATTTTCTTCTTTGTTTTTCTGTGTTTTCCAAATTCTCCACAGCAGATGTAGGTTGTTATTATTTAAAATAGAAATCTAAAATATGTGTGTCTTCTTAACTGAAGATTATTAATAGGATCTCACCAGACAAACAGGACTTCCTGCAGTCCAGGAAGAGTGAAGAGCCCCTGCGAAGCTCTGGTGGCGTGAAACGCTACGCCATGCTTAGTGACTTGGAAGTTGTCGGTCTTTCTTCAGTTTGTCACTGTCTATTTATTTATTTGTAGTGTCTTAGACACACATCTTCTTTGCTTTGCTTTTTTTGTGGGTTTAGAAACCCTTTACCTTCCAAGAGAATAGAAGTGTTAGGACAGCAGTGTCTTGCGCTGCTGGGGAGGATAATCAGCCCTCCCATAATCAGCGACCCTCTGCTGCCTGGAGCCGGCTCCCTGGGTTGCTCATGGGAGAAGCAGCCCCGGGCTTACAGCTGGAAGTTTCCGTCCCCCTAGCTTTCAGTTTGGGGCTTGGTCTTGAAGGCGTGTTTTGTTTTCCTTGTCTACAGCATCACGGTGCACGTGGCATTCGTTTTCTGCGTAGAGTCCTGTGGCTGCTGTCGTACCTGAGTTTTAGCCAGACCTTCCCTTGTGAATTTCTGCCACATTGCCTGATTTAAGTCCTGCCATCCCTTCCATACCTTTATAATTTTGTGGAAATCTGTAACAACGTTGTTGTAAGAGGCAGAAAGACACAGAAACTTAATTTTAATTATACAGGCTTTTTCTTCTACTAATTTAATGGTTTTTATTAAATTTATTTATTAAATTCATTCATTTAGTGGTTTTTATTAAATTCATTAGTTTATTAAATCTGGACTTAAATTGGAATTTATTTTCTCTGATGATAGGTTTCTCACCCCAGGTATCGCTTATCATTTTTTTCCAGATATTTGATCAGTTGTCCTAATGCCATCATATATATAAAATTATATATATAAAATAT
Source organism: Saimiri boliviensis (assembly GCF_048565385.1). NCBI lineage: Eukaryota > Metazoa > Chordata > Mammalia > Primates > Cebidae > Saimiri > Saimiri boliviensis. Next base: position 887,943 of record NC_133450.1, read on the forward strand.
AAAATTGTATTTTTGGAGACGGGGGTCTTACTCTGTTACCCAGCCTGGAGTACAGTGGTATAATCATGGCTCATTGCACCCTCAACCTCCTGGACTCAAGAGATTCTCCCACCTCAACCTTCTGAGTAGCTGGGACTACAGGCATCCACCACCACACCTGGCTAATTTTTGTATTTGTTGTAGAGATGGGATTTCATTGTGTTGCCCAGGTTGGTCTCTAACTCCTGGGTTCAATCAATCTGCCTGCCTCTGCCTCCCAAAGTGCTGGGATCACAGGCATGAGCCACTGTGCCTGGCCCATTATTATTATATTTTTAAGAGGCAGGGTCTTTTGTTTCTGTTTTTGTTTTTGAGACAGTTTCACTCTTGTTGCCTAGGCTGGAGTGCAGTGGTGGATCTCGGCTCACTGCAACCTCCGCCTCCTGGGTTTAAATGATTCTCCTGCCTCAGCCTCCCAATTAGCTGGGCTTGTAGGAATGCACCCCACACCTGGCTAATTTTGGCATTTTTAGTAGAGATGAGGTTTCACCATGTTACCTGGGCTGGTCTCGAACTCCTGACCTCAGGTGATCTGCCCACCTAGGCCTCCCACAGTGCTGAGATGACAGGAGTGAGCCATGATGCCCAGCCAAGAAACAGAGTCTTGCTCTCACCCAGGCTGGGTACAGATCTTGGCTCACTGCAGACTCCACCCCTTGGGCTCAAGGGATCCTCTCACCTCAGCCTCCTGAGTCGCTGGGTCTAAAGTACACACCAACCGTGCCTGGCTCATTTTTTTGTATTTTTGTTGTTGAGATGGAGTTTTACCATGTTGCTCAGGCTAGTCTCAAACTCCTGAGCTCAAGTGATCCACCCGCCTGGGCCTCCCAAAGGGCTGGGATTACTAGCATGAGCCACTGTGCCTGGTCTCTGGATTTCTTGGTTGTATACATGCTAGGCATTTTGTATTGATTATAATTATGAACTTGTTTCCCACTGCTTGTTCTTGGCATAAAGGAAAACGTTTGCTTGCTGTGAGTATCTCAGAGGCAGGAATTCACCAGATCTCCTCCAGTTCTGTATTCTTAGTGCTAACTACTGGACTTGGCCCAAGTGGGCCTCTTAATAATCATTTGTCAAGCAAATGAACACTTTATGTACATGGTGCTGTCCCTTTTTCTTTTGGATTACTTTAGCTGCATTCCCAGGAATGGAACTGTGGATCAAAGAACGTGAACAGTATCATAGCTTCTCAAATGTGGTAAATTTTGATAGGTGGACATTGTTTACCAAAGGGTCAGAGACTCAGGGAATAAAAGCTTAGACAACCTTGTTGTTTAGTAGTGATAAAGAGGCCCGACTCACTGTCGATGCTGCTGGGTTGCTACTCCAGCCCCTCTCCTCACAATCAAGCACTTCCTGCTGAGAGGGGGCCCTTCCTATATGTGTACTGAAATCAAACAGCTTTATTGTGGGACTTGCCTAAGCATCAAGTTGAGAGCTTGTAGGAGGCTGAGGGGAGTCTCCGGGGCCCAAGAGAAGGAACAGGTGGCCAAGGCCTGTCTCACGCAAGAGCGGGCTTCTGGGTTTTGGGCTCCTGGAGACCTGGGGACAACAGCTTGTGGGAGCAGCTGGGGCATCACATGGTACTTCTCAGCCAGCTGTGAAGGACAGCATTCCCACCTCATGCAGAATGTGGGTGGCCGGCTTTTCTTTTCTGAACTGGTGCCCGTATGTCTTGGCACCCAAAGGCAGCAGATGGCTGCCATGTAGAATTGTGCCCACCCAATCCTTGTTTGCCCCTCTCCCTCCCTCAGGACGTTCATGTAGCCATGTAGGAGACAACTACAATGGCTTTCCAAGTTGTGTGGCTTGGTCTCTTAACGTTGGGATCGGTGCCATATTTGACCTGGGATTTTAGCAGTGTTGAGGAAGTAGCAACAATTGAACGTGAGAGGAGGAGTCAGATATTTGAGCGTTGAGCTATGTTCAAGGCGCTGTGCAAGGCATCTTGGGTCATGTTGAGACCAGCAGGTCTCTGGAACTTAGGTTAGTGGGGAACGCGCAGGGAGTGTTCTCATCCCCATGGGAAGGCTACCTGGGCGCAAGGTTCTCTGAACTCCGCATTCAGAGAGTGAAGAGAAAATGCACACCCAGGTCAGGGAAACCTGCTCTGGAGAGGTGGCCTTTGCATTGGACCTCGAAGGGTGAGTAGGAAGGAGCTGGAGAGATTGGTGTTAGGGGAGACTCAGATGGCCTGGGTGAGCCGTCAGACAGCACACGCTGACACCTGGCTCCTTGTCGAGTGCTTGCCTGGCGTCGGCTCCCAGTCCTCCGCTGATCTGTGGAGCTCTGCCTGGTCACTCTTTCTTTTAGCATGAGTGGAATGCCTGTCTGGTTCTCTAGAACTTGGGACCACAGCATTTTAAATGGTTATTCTGAGGGGCAGGCGGGCAGATGGTGATCCTTTCCCAGCCCTCACCCCTCTGGCGGGTGTGTCTTTGGTGAGTGCTGTGTGATCCCGGCGGTAAGCTTCTGCACGGACTGGCTCATTGTCACAGTTGAGCTGAGGCTCAGCAGAGGGAACTCCTGGTGATAGACCCAGCAAGGTACAGCCAGAGCACTCAGAGGTCCTACTTAGCCCACTTTGGGAGCGCTGAATAAAGGCACTAAAGCTGTGTCCTTTATTCTTGGCACAAAGGAAAATGTTTGCTTGTTGTGAGTATCTCAGAAGTAGGAATTAGGCAGATCTCCTCCAGTTCTCAATCAGATCTCATGCCAGGAGTCAACCAGGCATCTTGCCCAGATGCCTGGGTTCCTCAAGAATATTGGCCTCTCTTTGGACTTTAATGGACCATGGGGTGGTTGGAGCTATGGAGGCACCTGTTTAAAGAGAGAAGTTATCTTGATAACTCAAGATAAGGTGCTGTGGAAGGGCAGTGCTGTTGGCTGCCCCACACACCTGTGGGCCCCCTGCTCTTGGCCTACATTATAATTCCGAAGTGCCGTTTCCTGCCAAGCCAAATCTCCCACCAACCCTGGCTCTCAAAATGGAATATATTTGCCATTGTGGTATAGACTAGCACTGTTCAGTAGAGATATATGTGAACCACATATGTACTTTAAAAGTTTTAAGTAGCCACACTAAACTGGTGAAATTAATTTTAATACTATTTTATTTAATTCAGTGGATCCAAAAGATTTTATCATGTGGCACTGGCCACCTTTCACGTGCTCAGTGGTCACTAATGGCTAGTGGCTACTGTGCTGGACAAGGCACATCTGGACTAACTTACTGGCACTGGGATGATGAGGAGGCTGGTTTGGGATTATACATTTAATTAGGCCTGAGTGAGTAGCTGGGATTACAGGCACTCGGCTAATGTAAAAAATATTCTTAGTAGAGACGGGGTTTCACCACGTTGGGCAGGCTGGTCTCGAACTCCTGACCTCAGGTGATTCACCTGCCTTGGCCTCCCAAAGTGCTGAGATTACAGGGAAGAGCCACCATGCCCGGCCGTCTAGATTTTTTTGGAAGGAAGTGAACCCAGTTAATCAGTGTCTTGATTAACTGCCTTATTGACCAGATTTCTGCAGTATGATATAATGTCAGTCATTGGAAGCATGTGATCTAAAAGTTTTGCCTGGGGATTTTAGTGAGAGATGACTCAGAGGTCACTAATTGTTAGATTTAATACTCGGAGATTTAAAGGGAAAGGATTTCTTGTAAAAAGCAGATGTTTCGGGGTGCCTGCATTGTCAGAGGCAGCTGGAGAGGTTGCTTCAGATCTGCCCTGGTGAGTGTGTGCCAGCTTCTCCGAGCAGCCTGTGGCTCCCGAGCATAAATAGAAACACAGCCGCGTGTGCAGGCTGAATGACAGGAAGTAGAGCAAGTGTCTGGGCACCTCCTTGGCTGGAGCAGAAGGCTCCCAGGGTGCTCAGCTCACCCTGGCATGGGGGTGGAGGTGCCAGCTAGTCAGGGAGCTGGTAGGAGGACCAGACATGCACACTCCCCAGCAAAAACACACACTTGCCTCTAAGGGGCGGTGGGAGGGTTGGCAGACTAGGCTCACAGTATTGACTCCCTGTATGACCTAGGCAAGTCACTTTCCTTTCTGGGCCTCTGTCCCCTCATCTGCAAAAAACGGGGAGGCCTGGGTGGGCTTTGGGCTCTGAATCTGGCTGTGGTTGTGTCTCTCAGTTCCTAACTTGCCTGGTGACTCTCCTCTCCCCTCCCGTGGGAATGCTTGTGTGCTCTTTGTCCTGCCCCAGGGCCAGGCTAAGCTCCTGTGTCTACCCTGCAACCAGCCTGCTGCCCAAACTCCAGGCTGCAGTTCGTGGATCTCTCAAGCGGGCTCACGGCCTCTGGCCTGAGCTAGTCTCCTTCTGTGCAGACTGCGCACCTGTCTTCTCCTCACCAGCATCTTCCCCAGCGGTGCCCTTGTCTGATGATGTCAGTGTCCTGCCAAGTTCCCCATTCTGCCTCTTTAGGAGGGCACCCAAGTCCCTTCAGGGCCAGGTCCTTGCCACCCACCAGCCTCGCGTCGTTCCTGCTCTCTGGCTTTTGCACTTTTGCAGACACTCTTCTCTTTCTCTGGCACCTCTTTTCCCCTGGCCACCGCCTGCTTCCCCTTTAAGACCAAGCTCCTGTATCATTTTCTGATTATTCATTCATTCACTTATTCCTTCATGTATGTATTCAGTAAATACTGCCCTACTGTGCGCCTGACACAGAGCTAGATGCTAGAGAAATGGAACATCTTGGAGTTTGTTTCTTGGAGAAGACAGACAGCAAGCGAATGCGTTGACGCTTTTGACCCTGTCTGTGGCAGGTGTCCTGAACTTCGAGCGCCTCGTCCTTTGCTGCACCTCCCCGCCTTGGCCCCGTGCCCTTCCCCAGTGCTCTCCTGGCATGCCAGCCCCGCCTCACGGGCTCTGCTTTCTGTCCTAATGCAGCATGGAAACGACGGGTTGGTTTTCCCGGCTTTCCCCCTAGGCCAGCCCCAGGTCCGGGTACCTCACACGTGCTCGGCAAATGTTGGCTGAAGGAATAGGTGAAATGGCAGCTTGACTGACAGTGGGAAGAACTTTCTGTAAAATACCCAAAGATCCTGTAATGAAGGCTTTTCTTTATCTGAGGCCAGGTGTTCAAGTGTCACTAAAAAGACCCAGGTTGTGGCCACGGCGCCCAGAGGCTTGCCTGTAGGTAGTGCTGGTTTGGTCTAGGCCTGTCTCTTGCTGTCAGGCCTGCAGAGCCATTTTCTTCACTGCCTCTGAGCTCGGGAACCAGTGTGTCTGATGTCTGCACGTGTCGCTGGATGCCGGTGTGGATGAGATTCCCATAATCGTGCCATGGCGGCCTTCCTTCATGGGACTCCTTTGTAGGGGCAGCTTAGAGACCGTGACCCAGACCTGCAGTCCAGTTTGTTTATAGTTAGGTTCATTGTTTTCGGTCCCTTCCCCGATTTTGGTTGATTTTTTTTTTTTTTTAAATGAGATTCACTGTTTATGTATATCATTCTATGATTTTGGACAAATGCATAGAATCATGACTTTACTCCCAGAGCCGTGATGCAGAACAGTTCTGTTACCCACAAATTCTCGGGCTGCGCCTTTGCAGTCAGCGGCTCCCCTCCCCGACAAGCCCTGGCAAGCACAGATTCGTTTTTTGTCCTTACAAATTTTGCCTTTTCAGGCTGTTACGTAAATGGCAGCATACAGTATATAGCCTTTGGGGTCTGGGTTCTTTCACTTAGCAATATGCATTTAATGTTTATCCATGTGTTAGAATTGATTTGCCCTTTTTTATTGCTGATAGTATTTTATTGTATGGACGGACGACAGGTTTTTTTTTAAGCTTTTCACCAGATGAAGTTCTCATTTTTTGGCAATTATGAATAAAACCTCTGTAAACATTCACATACAGGTCTTTGTGCAAATATGTTTTCATTCCTCTCGGGTGGCTCTATGTAGGGGTGGCTTGCCAGGTCAGTGGGTAAATGTATGTTTAACTTTATAAGGAACTGCTAAGCTGTCGTCTAAAGTAGCCACAGCGTGTTGCATTCACCAGCAGCTTATGCAATTCTAGCTGCCGTGCACCCTTGGCATGGTCAACTTTTTGAAATATTAGCCATTCTGATAGGAGTGCCAGCTAGTTTTGATCTGCGGGTTTTCTTTGTATATCCTCAGATGCTGACAGAGCTTAAATACCATTATTTCATGTGATTTGGCAAGGCTGTCGTTTAGACCTATGTAAGATTTTATTTCCGAAGATGGGATTTACAGGTGGTCATAGCGAAGGAGCAGTAGTGTTTTCACACCCTCCTAAACTGTTTTGAAGAAAATGTTATACTGCATTATTCTTTAATTTCAGAACTTAAAAAGACTTCTTATTAATTGGGTTCAGTTCTTTATGTTACAATTGCTATTTGCTTGACCAACTTATCAGGAGCAAAAGCTACTAATCTTGTGAGATTTCCTTGATCTGTTCATCTGAACTCTCACGTGGCAGGGTGAGCAGTCTGTATCCATGAGACAGACATTTTTTAAGCTCTTCGTCTTCCTGGTGCCCGTAACATGTTTTCTCTCCTTTCTCTTTCCAGGCTCCCAATCGCCAGCTCATGACTTACTGGTTGCAGGAGCTTCAGCAGAAGAGATGGGAATATTGTAACAGCCTTGACGTGGCCAAGTGGGGCAGCGGGACCGCTCCAGCTCCTGGGGCTTTTCCCAAGGGTCTTGTAGCCAGAGACACCACCACCGGTAAGGCAAAAATAACGGGGAGCTGTGTCAGCTCTTGGTGTAAGCCATTCGATACCGCACGTTAACGTAGCAGTGAGTGAAAACGCATTCAGAAGGAAAGTGATAACGATGGGCAGCATTCCACAGTCACCCAAAGCCTCCATGGACAAAGCTGACGTAAGCCCAGTGACGGCCTTGGAATCAGGCAAGGCCCCGTGCCAAGCGTTTGGAAGAGATGACATGACTAAGGTCGGCATGTAGCAAGTGCTGGTGCTGTAAGCCTGGTTCTGACTGTGGGACCAGCCTTTCTCCCACTCCTCAGGCCTAAATAGTCGTGCCTGCGTGGACTTGCCAGGGCTGACAGGTGTTTGTATACACTAGGAAGGTGTCCTCAGAACATTCCACTTGTAATTCTCTAGTGTTTCCTAGGAAGACTTTAACCTTCAGACACTGATTTCGTTCTATTCTGGATTCATGGCATTTCTATTACCCATGGAATTCCCTGGCCATTTGCAGTGTAGAGATAACCTCTAGTAAGAACAGGACAACAATTATTTGCTGCTCGTCCCACCCCCCTGCAAAGACTGAAGATGGTGTAACCGGGGACAGGAGCAGGGCTGCAGGGGCGTTCCATGACGCTCACTGTTTTCCCATCGAATGTGCTTTTCCCAGGTCCCTGGTCTCTCACTCACCCAAGAATGGGGAGGAGACCCAGGCAGCGCAGTGATATTGTTCAAGTAAATATCAGATTCAAAGAGCTTTGCAGAAAAGTGATTTATTAGGTAGAGAGAGAGAGAGCGTGTGCGAGAGAGCGAGCGAGCGAGCTCCCATGCTGTTGTGGGAGGGCATCCAGAGATGGAGTCTGCACTGGTAAGGAGCAGGGGGACTTTTAATCTGGGACTTCCTCCCTCCCCATTCAAGTTTTTGTCCCGTGAGAGGAGTTCCTTCAAACTTCCACTGGAGTGATTGATCTTTGACTTTGATATCAGATTGGCCGCCAGGCCCACAGTCCTCCCAGAGCTTTTCACGGGCTTTCTAAACAAAGGAAGCTCACCTGGGCAATCTACCTAGCCTCAGCGCTTGCAAGTTAGACAACTCTGGTTCCTGGATGGGGATGTGAATGGGGACGGGTCGGGCATGTCGCTGGGAAATTTCTGCCTTTGAAACCACGCCCCTTGTGGACTTGGGAAGAGAAATGAACAGTCCCTCAATGGGACTCTTTTTTGACCCCCCTCTCCATACAGAGAAAACAACACATCCAGGAAAAAAAACAGCCTCCTGAGTTCCGAGGTAAGGTCTAAAAGGCCAGGCCATTGTACTAGTATTTTTGAAAGACCCATGGAGTGTGCATTAAAAGGAATAGACACAGTAAGGACTAGTTCTAACGCTTTCATAAAGCGATGTTGTCTGCACTTTGTAAAACCCATGGCACCCTCTGCTCAGCAGAACACGGGGCTGTATCCGAGTTTCCTGTCCCACCAAGGATGGTGTTGGCACACGTGGGGCTGATTTCTCTAGAAACAAATGCCTTCTTAGGCAACGTTTTCATCTCCAAATTTGCCAATCTTTTATTTACTTGTCCTGGTATCTTTCAGCAGGTTAACCCTCTTATCAGTGAGAAATTGCTATGTATACTTGGTGCCTGTTGATATATTTTCTGTGAGAGTTCTCAAGTCACTTTCATGACTGTCTTAGCCCTCAGACTGTCCCATGTTCTGAGATTATGCCTTTATTTTCAACTTGGTGGCCCCTTATGTCTAGTTCAGGGTTGAGTCATAGGTAACGGAGTCGTTTTGAAAGCCGCTATTACAGTGCTTTTCATCAGAAGGCGCTCCTAACTGAGTGTCGGAGTCGCTTGGAACGTTTGGAAACCCTGTGGGAACAGGCAGTGTTCATGAGCATAGCCAGTGCCTTTGGCACAGGAGGGGCTCGCCTTGCCTCAGTTCCTGTGTTCTGAGGACACAGAGTGCTGCTTTCTAGCGAAGATTCAGGGATGTTGAACCGAAAGGGGGACAAAGAAGGGGTGCCTAGCCCTGTAGTCTCTCTGTCACACCTGTCCTTCCTGCTTCTAAGCCAAAATGCCATGGTTGGCGAGGCAGAGAAAACATCTGAAGCCCGTGTTTGTTTCTCCTCCTTTGGTTTGGGGACTCCAGGCGTGGAGTTGAGCGTTTGAGTAAATGCCATGTGACATTCACTCTTTCATTCAGCCGGGTAGACACTCAAGATGAGCTTGGTCTCTCTCCTCACAGAATTTCTAGTCAAGCAAGGTGGTTTTGCAGAGAAAAAACTGAGAGAAATGTGAGGGAAGGGTGCATGCTGGGACCATGGGCTGTGAGTGGACTGTGCATAGCTTCTGGCAGTCCGGGCCTCGCTGAGGAAGCGCATCGAAGCCGAGGCCTGGAGGATGGTCAGAGATGAGGTGGAGAGGAGTCAGATGAGAGGGCTGGACTGCGTGCCTTCCCGGCGCTGCCGCCAGCATGGCTGCCGGCTGGAAGCAGTTGTGGGGAGCCAGCTGAACCTGGGGGCACACCTGGGGCCCAGAGCTAGACCCGGGAGAGCCTTGACAGCTGGCCTTGGGATTTTGGACTTTATCCTAAGAGCAGTGGAGTGCCTCTGAAGATTTTGTAGGTAGAAGTGACTGCAACTTTAGTCTTCTATTAATTTTTAGATAGCTTCTAAGATCAAATAATGAAACTTTGGGCCCCTGAGCAATATGTGAGAGTATAATAGTTAGGAAGTCAAAAAATCTAAGTCAGGAAGTCAGAAGAAAAGACTGTATTTTAGCCCCTTTTGTTTTATCATGAGAGAGAAAATCTAGTTCAAAGATAAATTGTGTTATGTTATATGGCAGCGCTCTGTGAAGTTTCTAAAGCTATGCTTGTAGGTATCTGCTCAGCTCAGCCTACTCTAGCAAGAATTGAGGAAGAATGTTTTTATAACTCTGATTTGCATTAAAAATAAATTTTTTTCTACTATTGTCTTGTGATCACCCAATTGTTTGGAACATTTTGATTTATAGTCTCATGGGTGTCACCCATGAGGACCCTCCTGGCACCTAAAGTCACTGTGGGGAAAGATATGGGGGATTAGTGTTTTCCACTGACAGCTAGTTGTATATCTTGGAAGGCAGCTCTACGTGATGGAAGAAGGCCTGTGGGCCTGTGAGTCTTGGTGATATTTATTAGTCATCAGACTCTTAAGTAAGTCACTTTTCCTGTAATACAGGGATGGCAAACTCTGGCTCTCGGAATTGAAGTTTGTTCACCCTCCTTCATGGTTGCTATAAGGATCAAATGGAAACTGCATTGTGAAGTGTAACGAGCCATATGCATGTGTATATACACATACACACTGTATACATATATATGAGATGATACCATTTTGAATGGGCTAGTATTATGTTCAGCTGTAATTAACAGGAAACCTTACTAATAAGGACTAACACATTGGGAGTAATTGTCTCACATGATAGGCAGTTTATGGCTGGCATAGCTACTCACTAGTGCCATTGAAGGGCCCAAGCTGTCTCTGACTCTGTTTTCTGTTGCTAGAGTGTGTTAGCTTTCCTGCTCGTGCTGGCTGCCCCTGGAGGTGGTACCGACATCAAAAAGGGGGATGTTTTCCCACAAACCTCTGGCTTACGTAGCATTAGCTGGAACCATCACATGGCCATTGCTGGCTGGAAGGAGTCTGGGAAGCCAAGTATTTTAGCTGAGCTTATAACCACGATCAAAACCAAGGTCTGTAAGTAAGGAAAGGCTGGATTGAATGTTCATTAAGGAGCTGGCACTGTTGTGTAATTGCTTACATTAATTTTTTTTCTAGAATCTATGTTGAGTAAGAGACTTCCCTGTGTGATTGGAACTTGCAGCTTTATTATTAGTCGATATCTGTTCTGTCTGCTTTCTGTAGCCTCTGAAGGCATGCCATGCCTCAAATACCATTCCACATCGTCTTCTGTGTTTGAAAAGATAAGGATCTAGTTTCAACACAAACGAATAATTTGCCTAAAGATACAATGAGGGGTCCACAAACCTTTATAGCCGTTGAGAAGGAGGTAGCTAGAACCCAAAGGGGATACCCATATGGCTGATAGCCTCATTACAGGATGTGTGTCCAGTACCTTCTGTTACTTTATTCCCCACATAAACCAGTAAGAAAACAAGCCAGGGTTAACAAGGCCCTGCTTTTTTTTTTTTTAAAGACTTCTTTAAAGTTCATGAGTACTGAAGCATTCATGGCCGTAGCAGGCTCAAATGCCCAAGTGCCTGTTTGAATATAGATGGTATTTCTTGCAGAAAATTGTATTGTGAAGACAGTTTGAGGGATGACCACACCTTTCCTCCCCTGAAGCAGCTGCATCGGGTAGTTGAACTGTTACACTCTTAACAGCTTGTGTGCCAGGGGATGGCGTGGGAGGGGTAGCTGCAACTTTCAGTCCTCAGGCAGCTTGCGCTGTGCTCTCGCTGCAGGGTGTAGAGGGCTGCCAGAAGGAAAGCTATCAGGTGGAATGCAGGCCCGGCGTAGACGGTGCCACAGGAATTACATATCATCTTTTAGTGTCGTGACTCCATACAGAGATCAAGGAGACTGCTTTTGTGTAATCCTTGTAAAATGCTGCACAATGCCATGCGTTCGTGTGAGGTATCAGTCACAGTAGTTAACCAGTGTTGTGTCTGAGAGGCAGCATGGAGAGGGCTTGTGGGACCTTTAGCACATCGTGGTTTCCCCATCTGTGAAGCAAGATGCTCTCTGAACCAGGTTCCTTCTGCTTTGAAGGTTCAGTGAAATTGCCAAAGAACGTGACTGTGGGAGCGGGGTGGGAGGGAGTTGCTGAGTGGTGTTAGATGGCAGTTCTGTCTGGGAGGAGCCTGCTGGAGAGGGTCGGAAAGGCGACTGTCGGGACCAGGCTTGGAGTTTGGTGCCAGCAGAGACATCCTCAGCCTAGGTTTGGTGGGACTTGATGCAGGTGAGCACAGGTGGCTGTGAATCGGACGGTGGCTGAGCCAGACGGCAGGAGAACAGGGAGGAGTGGAAAGGAAAAGAGGCAAACCCCCACTCCCATTCAGGGAGTCTGTCGGAGGCAAGGTGGAGGAGAGAGGGAAGTCAGGAGGGATGATGAGTATAAACCCATTCAAGAACCGCAGGGGCCTTTGCTGCCTTCTGCCCGATTGTTTGAGCCCATGGAAGGCCATTCCTCCCATGCCATGTCAGCAAGTCCCTGTCTTTTTTGGATTCATTTGGTCATTTAACCAATACGTATTACGTTGCTCCTCTATGCTGGGCGTTGGATATGCAGCTGTTAGCAAATCAGATAGGGGTTCGGTTCTCACAGATTTGTGTCCTTGGTCGGGGTAGGGGACCAGACATATGGACTGACCCATCCTGGGTCCTCTCAGGACCTGGTGGCTGGCCGCTTCTCCTTTTTGATGCTTCGGTGTACACGGTGCCCTCACTTGGAAGATATTTCTACTCCTCCTGACTGTTCCTTCACAATCTGTATTAAAACTCACATGGATAAATAAATTCTTTTTCCGGATGAAGCCCACTCTGTCTTCCTCCACCTCCCAGTGTTGACACCCAGACTTCCGTTTGCTGTGTCCTGTGATGCATATGGGGTAAGCCTTTCCCAGCGCTCTTGCCTCCTGTCTTGGATGCAGCTGCAGGCCTGGGTTGGGTTTTATGAGAATTCTCCCGCTGTACACAGTTCTGTGCTCTGCAGAGGTTGCTGGCGGAGCACCTGGCCGTGACTGAGACAGCAGCAGAGGCGTTGGAGACTCACTGAGGCAGTCCAAATGTAGGCGGGAGCCGCCCCTGTGCAGGGAGCCCCATTAGAGGAGACTTCGACGTCACGTGTTAGAATGCAGCAAGAGACACGGGAGGCTGAGACTGCCCAGAGTCGCACTGGATTTAGAGGCGGGGCTGGAATCAGAACTAGGGAATGGGAACAGTGCAGCCAGAAACTCCCGCAGAGTCGTCATGTAGGCGTTTGAAAACGTTTGAAAAGAACAGAGGTCTAAACACCAAAAACCGTCAGGCACAGCCCGTCCTTCCCCACTGTAGCTGTGAGACAGAAGGCGTTTCAGTGGCACCAGTCCAGCCTCCTCACGTCTTTGGGGAAGGGTCGCCGTGCCCCACTTTGTGCTTCCCTTAGCGTGGTCCCTGGGGCCGTTGCCTGCATGCTAATGTTGGGACACGTATTGAGGAGAAGCCAGCAGCTCTGCTTTTAATTCAGTAAATCTCACATGGTCTCTTAAAAATCAAAAAGCAGACAAAAGTAACAGGAACAGCAAAAATGTATTAAGCTGGGGAAGAGCTGCTTTTTCAAATCAGATAATTACTTTTAGAAATTGTCCTCCGACATGCTCCTCCCCGGTCTCCGGTCCCTTTTCTTCACCCCTCCCCGGGGCCTCTGAGTTCCTCAGGAAGTATTTCCAGTATGGGCTGTGGGTTGCTGCAAGGCCTGGGGTTTTCTTGGCAATAGGCGCTTTGCCACATGGGCATTTGACAATGCGATTTTGCAGAGGGCCCATTCATCACCTTGCTACTAGCCCACGCAGGAAGGGGAGGCTAGACTCAACCTGTAACAGAAATGTGTACACTTTGTTGTGTTTATTTCCTGACTTGGCTTAGAATTGTGATGATGATCGTAAGAGCAGCCTTTGAAGTAAAGGAGTCTGAGCTGCCCGTACCCCATATGCCCGTTGACTGACACACACACTCACCAACATTGAGCACCCCCACCCCCGAGCACCGTGCCCTCCTCTGGTAGGTGTACTCATCTCTACCTGCCTTGCAATATTTGTATTCTGCCGGGTTCTGGCCCTGGCTCTGGACTCTAGTGTCCTGACAGGTAAAGTAGGTAGGGAGACTGGGCTGAATTAGTGGTGTTTGCACTTTTTTTCCTTTGTTTTCTGGAACTTCTTTTCCAAATGAAATCTTAAAGGGAACCCCAGAGGAACTGCTGAGGCTAAGCTGAGCGTGGGACCATCCCCCAGGCATCTCCTAGAACCCTAAGACCCATCAGAGGAAGGGTCTGGATCCCAAGGACTGAATGTGTTTATTCTGTAGTGACTTGGAGCTTAACATGTTACTATTTTACTTAGTCTCTCTCCTGGACGTGTTTTAGTTTACGGACAAAGCTCTGTCTCATTGGTGCTTGTGCCCTCAGTGCCCGGTGCTTGATACATGATAGGGAAACCAAGAGCTGGCAATCTGCAGTCATTTGTACCTTCTTGCCTCTTGACTCAAGAGGCTGCAGTGAGCTGTGCTCACACCACTGCAGTCCAACCCTCAGTTTGAGACCCAGTCTTAAAAAGAAAAAAAAAAAAAGTGGGTACTCTGTTCCAGGCTTGTAACTCTTCTGTTGCCAGCACACCGTCTTGCCTTTCCCAGTCAGAACCCTAACCGTGAGCCGTGTGTTGAGTCTCCTGGCCGGAGCCTAATTACCCTGATAGATACGCAGCGGTGGTTTACTCATGCCACACCCAGGATACTTCCTCAGTGTGTTCTTGAAGCCCTTCCTACCCTGACTGTGGTCAGTCAGGTCAGAACCTGCCTGCACAGTGCAGGCCCATCCTGCGGCATTCAGGACGTTGATGTCCAGGCCCCCAGAGCCCAGCACTCCCTGTTTTCTGCTTTCTTTGCCAGTGCTCAGAGACCTCTACAGAGGCCTGTCCTGTTGACTCCGATTGTGTGCGCATCTGATTAGGAACGAATTTTTCTTGGCTGGGTGCAGTGGCTTACGCCTATAATCCCAGCACTTTGGGAGGCCAAAGTGGAAGGATTGCTTGAGTCCGGGCATTTGAGACTAGCCTGGGCAGCATGGCAAAACCGTCTCTACAAAAAACAAAACAAAAATTAGCTGGGCATGGTCGTGCGTTCCAGTAGTCCCAGCTACTTAGGAGGCTGAGGTGAGAGGATTGCAGGAGCCTGGGAGGTTGAGGCTGCAGTGAGCCGTGTTCACTGAGACCCTGCCTCAAAAAAAAAAAAAAAAAAGAGAGAGAGAGAGAGAAAAGACTTTTTCTTGAATATCAGTGGTCAGCAGTCAATTCTGATTTCGCAGAAAGAGATGGTATTGATACAGAGATACATTAAAAAGAAGTGTAGATCAAATTGATGGTTGTAAAGTAATACTAAATTCTGTTTATAAGCATTTCCTATCTCAGAGAGAATATGCCATATGGCAGGTGAGAATTCTACCACTGAAACACCAGTGCAGATTATGTCATTTGGAAGAATACAGAGTATTTCTAGTTAGAAATGTTTTTATTGGCCGGGCATGGTGGCTCACACCTGTAACCAGCACTTTGGGAGGCTGAAGTGGGTGGACCACCTGGGGTCAGGTGTTTGTGACCAGCCTGGCCAACATGGTGAAACCCTGTCTCTACCAAAAATACAAAAATTAGCTGGACGTGGTGGCGGGCACCTGTAATCCCAGCTACTTGGGAGGCTGAGGCAGGAGAATCAGTTGAAACCAGGAGGAGGAGGCTGCAGTGAGCTGAGACTGCGCCATTGCACTCCAGCCTGGGCAGCAAGAGTGAAATTCCATCTCGGGGAGGGAAAAAAAAAAAAGAAATGGTTTTGTAAAAAAAAAAATTTAAGTAACTTTTTATTACGGGAAATTTTAAACATACACAAAGAATAACGTAAGATTACCTCCAGTTTTATTGGGTGGTTTCAAAAATAATTACCCTCTTGTTTCACTGATAACCCGCTTTGTTATTTTGAAGCAAATAACATGTTATCTGAAGCAAATATTAGTATGTATTTAAGTAACAAAATATTGCTATTTTGAAGTAAATCCTGAACATCAGCTCATTTCCACCTGAAATATTGTAAACGCTTACATTTTAAAGATGTGTTGCGACGTTTCATCATGCTTTAGCATCACTGTTTGCTTGTGAATTTACTGAACTGCTATTCTGTGATGTGCAAACTTGATTTTTTTCAGTGTCACTCTTTACAAGTATTAGCAAATATATTTGTATTTGTATTTCTCCCACTTTCTTAGAGAAAAGGGAGCCTTGTGTAGGGTCATCTGCACTTTGCTCTTCTTACCTAACAGTTTATCCCGGAGATTGTTTCTTATCAGTAGAGGTGATTGGCCTTTGATGATGGGTTTATGGTGAGGGTTATTCTTCTGCAATACTGGAGGAAAATTCTAGCCTTTGCTTTCTCTGAGCTAACACCGTTAATATCTGGTGGTTTGAAGCACGTCACAACCTTACTTTGAGAAACATGGATCTATTTAGATGAAAATGGTTTTAGAACACCAGAGTTACCCACAGATTATGTTTGTAGGTAGTGTGCGTTAAAAATAAGAGTATTACATGGTTTAGATTTTTATATAGTATATCAAGTCAGTGTTTCATGTAGGATGTCAAGTTTTGTGTGGAAGCTTTGAGCAACTGACATTTATTTGCCTTTTTTTTTTTTTTCCAGATTTAATTTACCCAGACCCAAATGCTTCTGCAGAAAAAGCCAGAAATGTCCTAGCTGTGGAGACTGTGCCTGGAGAGCTGGTGGGAGAACAGGCCGCAAGTCAGCCGGCCCCAGGGCAGCCGAATGCCATTAATTTTTACTCTTTGAAACAGTGGGGCAGTGAGCTCAAGTGAGTCTTTGGAAAGCAGCATATGAAACTGAAAATGGGTTGTTTCTGATAACGTATGTGGTAATTTTATAAACGAAGTCATAAAACCGTCTTACACCGAGGAAGGCCTTTGTCGTTGACGTCATGCTTTCCCATAGATCATTGTGGTTTCAGCTTGTATGACATGCTTATTCTATGTCTGACACTATGCCAGACATTTTCACACCTACGGTTTAATTGCTCGGCTCTGTGAAGTAGGTCATATGGCTGACATTTTACAGAGACCGAAACTGGCCGAAGGACAGTATGTGTCCGAGGTCACAGTTGTGTCAGGCTGCAGAGCTGGGGCTTCTTGGGCCTCGGGCCGAGCCTCCTCTCCAAGACGCTGGGCTGGCCAGGTCCTGTGCTCTGGATTTCCAGTCTCTGTTTGTGCATGGGCTAGTGAGAGTAGAGGTGGGTTGGTTTTTTGTTTGGTTGGTTTTTATGAGATGGGGTCTTGCTGTGTTGCCCAGGCTGGTCTTGAGTACGGGCTCAAGTGATCCTCCTGCCTCAGCCTGTTGAGTAGCTGGGACTACAGGCGTGTGCCACTATGCTCGGCTTATTGTTGTTGTTGTTGTTGTTTTTCTAAAGAAGAGTTTTATTGAGATACAATTCACACACCATACAATTCACCCGTTTAAAATGTACGATGATTTTTAGTATATTCACAAATTTGTGTTACCATCACCATAATCAATTTTTAAATGTTTTCATCTGTATAAAAATAAATCAAGTACATTAGCAATTCCTTCTCATTCCCCCAACCCCTTCTCATCTACAAACCTGTCAGCTGTAGGCAACTCTTAATCAACTTTCTGTCTCTAAGAATTTTTTTTTTTTTTTTTTTTTTTTTAGACAAGGTCTTGCTCTGTTACCCAGGCTGGGGTAAAGTTGTGTGATCATAGCTCACTGCAGTCTTCAACTCCTGGGCTCTAGCTATTCTCCTACCTCAGCTCTTGGAGTAGCTGGGACTACAGGTGTGCACCACCGTGGCCAGCTAATATTTTGATTATTTTCATAGAGACAGGGTCTCTCTCTCTCTTGCACAGGCTGGTCTTAACTTCTGGGCTCGAGCAATCCCACCTTGGCTTCCTGACGTGCTGGGACTGCGTGAGCCACTGTCCCTGTTTTATGCATTTGTTTATTGTGGACGTTTCATAATATGGCACCGTACATACCTTTGTGTCTGGCTTCTTTTACTTAACATAATATTTTCAAGATTCATCCATATTGTAACAAGTATCAGTGCTTCATTTCCTTTCATGGCCAAATAATATTCCCATACATGAATGTGTCATATTTTGTTTACCCATTAGCTGGGTGTGGTGGTGCATGCCTGTGGTCCCAGCTACTTAGAGGCTGAGGTGGGAAGATCGCTTGAGGCCAGGAGGTCAAGGCTGCAGTGAGCCGAGTTTACACCACCGCACTCCAGCCTGGGTGACAGAGTGAAACCCTGTCTCAAAAAAAAAAAAAAAAAAAAAGGAATTAAAAGAGAGAGAGAAAGGTTGTAGTGGCAGTGCATTGTGGGAGACTTGTAAGTTTCTTGCTGTCCTGTAGAGCCCAGGCCAGTGGTCACTATGCAGTTGGCCAGCCGAGCTCCATAAGGGGTCCCACTGGTTTTTCAGGATGGGGCTGGGGTGTTCCTAGAAGCTATCCAAGGACACACTGTTTAAGAAGCAGCTTCTTTCCTGTAACTGCTTTCTTTTTTTGTACCCTTGTGGTTGAATTCAGTATGATAAAAGTTATTTTCTGTGTGTTTTTAGTTCTTAAGGCATAGGTTTATATTGAAGCTGAGTGGGATATATAGGAGATATATATAGGTTACATTGGAGCTGAATGGCAGAGGTACTGAGCCCTCAGAAGACCAGCACTTGTGAGGGTGATCGCTGTAGTGAGCCCTGCCTTCCTTCCTCATCCTGGCTTGTGGCCACAGCCCCACCCTCTTGGTCCTGCTCTTCTCCCATCCACCTGCTTTCTCCTGTTTTCGATCTTCAGACAGCTCTGATCATGTCATCGCCCTACACCAGAAGCATCGCTAGTAGCCCTCCACCTGCAGGTGCAGCTCCAAGCTCCTTGGTCTGATATTTGAGGTTCTCACCTTGCTCTGATATTTGAGATTCTCACCTTGGTCTGATATTTCAGATTCTCACCTTGGTCTGATATTTGAGGTTCTCACGATACGATTTTGGTCTCTTCCTTGGGCAGCTGCTTCCTGGCATTTGCACTGTGCGAGCCTCGTGTTCTGGCCATTCTGTGCCTTCCTCGTCACCCCAGAACCTCTGCTCACCATGTGCCTGTCTGCTTGGTGTGCCTTGTGTCATATGATTGAGTCTCAGTCATTTTCCAGCACCCAGGGGAAGGGGAGGGGCCAGCCAGGAGGCACAGTGGGGCTGCCTTCCCTGGGTACCTGCAGCTAGAGAACCACTGGTTTCCTCTCTTTCAAAGTATTGGGCTTCCCAGTAAAGAAAGGGATCTGTGCTCCTAAAAGTGTCAGAAAACCACTGAGAGCCTCCCTTCATTCTAAAAGGTTGAGGCTTAGAGAGGTTAAGTGGCTTGCTCAAGATCACATAGCAAGTGTGTGGCTGAGTTGAAACACACGCCCAGGTCTCTTGACTGGGGACCCAGTGCTCCTTTTGCCTTTCATTGTAAGAACACGTTTGGGGCACGTTTTGTTTGCCAGGTTTTCATACCTAAGGTGCGTCATCTGCCTTCAAAGTGAGATAATGGAATGAGGTGGAAACAGACCTGTAACACTGGGTGCTTTCCACGTCCTTGAGCATAGGGTGATGACTGAGTGTCTCCTGCCTAGGAAAGTGAATGCCTGTCACTTCCTGTCACAGCTGACAGATCACGTTCAGGGTGAAACATCACTAGGAGTTACCTTCTGTCAGCTGTGCCTTTGCCCTGTAACATAGTGATTACGAGCCAGGCTGCCTGAGTTCACCTCCCAGCCATGCCATGTAGTAGCTGGATAACTTGGGCAAGTTAATACTCTGTGCCTCCATTTCTCATTTGTAATATGAGGATAGTAATCTTACATCATGAGATTGATAGCATGATGATGAGTTCATACATGTAAACTGCTTAGGACAGTGCCTGGCACTCAGGGACTACTAGGTGAGGGTTAGTCGTTGCTGTTGCTGGTGGAGGCACAGCTCATGACAAAGCCGTTTTTCACAGGTTTGTGGGACCACTTTCTACAGACACCAATGCTTATTCATTGGCACGTGAATCTTAAGTGTTTGTGGGTTTTGTTTTTCTTTCTTTCTTCTTTTTTTTTTTACTTATCTCATGCCTTATGAAGTTTTAAATATAATGCTTTAGGTGCATAGACAGACTTTAATGACTGTAGAGTAGATTCCTGTATTTTAAATGTAGATTCCTGTATTTTAAATGAATGGCTCAAAAATTGTGTTTTTTAATGCACTCAAAATGCCACCGAAATTAAAGTATAGTCAAGGCTTAAAAGATAAATGAAGGTTTGTTGATTCGTTTATCGTATAGTTGAAACTCTCCTAACTAGCTCCCCTGATGAGTTTCCTCACTGACTGCATGAGACCAGCGGGCCATGTCAGGACACCCATGCCTCTGCTCCCCCAGCTGAGCTGCACAGCTACCAAGAATCAGCTGGGTTTGTTCCTCACTGGTTAATGCCTGTTGTACTTATTATTGTAATTATGTAATTTAATGAGATATTTACTAAACCCAGGAAGTATGAAAAGAAATTGTTCTAAGAAAAATTAAGCTGAATGCTTAGGGCAGATTTGATAAAAGTGAGTCACTGAAAAAATTTCCATGAGGATGTGGGTCACATGGTTGTGAAAAATCAAATAAAAAAAATGTAAAAGCCTGTAAGATTTTATGCTTAGATTGTTTCACAACTGTTAGGTCTTGTTCCACTTTTTAATAAGAAACAAAACAAAATTGGGAAAGTTAGCTGATGTGTTAATGGATGTGATTTGCCCAGGAAAGAAAACAGAGAACTGCAGTTAGTATCTCCAGATTTATCCCCCTCCCCTCCCCTCCCTTCCCCTCCCCCTGCCCCTCCCCTCCCCTCCCCATGCCCCTCCCCTCCCCATGCCCCTCCCCTCCCCTCCCCATGCCAGCCCCCTCCCCTCCCCTCCTCCTGCTCCACCCCTCCCCTCCCCATGCCCCCCCTTCCCTCCCCCTGCTCCACCCCTCCCCATTGCCCCTCCCCTCCCCATGCCCCTCCCCTTCCCTCCCCATGCCCCTCCCCTTCCCTCCCCCTGCTCCACCCCTCCCATTGCCCCTCCCCTCCCCATGCCCCTCCCCTCCCCATGCCCCTCCCCTCCCCTCCCCATGCCAGTCCCCTCCCCATGCCCCTCCCCTCCCCATGCCCCTCCCCTTCCCTCCCCCTGCTCCACCCCTCCCCATTGCCCCTCCCCTCCCCATGCCCCTCCCCTCCCCATGCCCCTCCCCTCCCCTCCCCATGCCCCTCCCCTTCCCTCCCCCTGCTCCACCCCTCCCCTCCCCCCCATGCCCCTCCCCTCCCCATGCCCCTCCCCTTCCCTCCCCCTGCTCCACCCCTCCCCTCCCCTTCCCATGCCCCTCCCCATGCCCCTCCCCTCCCCATGTCCCTCCCCTCCCCGTTCCACCCCCCCTCCCCTCCCCATGCCCCTCCCCTTCCCTCCCTGTGCTCCACCCCTCCCCTCCCCTCCCCTCTCCATGCCCCTCCCCATGCCCCTCCCCTTCCCTCCCCCTGCTCCACCCCACCCCTCCCCATGCCCCTCCCATCCACTCCCCATGCCCCCTTCCCTCCCCCTGCTCCACCCCTCCCCCTCCCCTCCCCATGCCCCTCCCCCTCCCCTCCCCATGCCCCTCCCCTTCCCTCCCCCTGCTCCACCCCTCCCCTCCCCTCCCCATGCCCCTCCCCTTTCCTCTCCCTCCCCTCTCCTCCCCTCCCCTCCCCTCCCCTCCCCTCCCCTCCCATCTCTTTCCCTTTCCTTCTCTCCCTATCCTTTTCTCTCTTCTCCCATTTTTTGAGACAGGGTCTCTACTTTATCACTCAGGTTGGAATGTAGTGCACAGTCTTGGCTTACTGAACTTCTAACTTCTGGGCTCAGGTGATCCTCACACCTCAGCCCCCCAAGTAGCTGGAACTATAGGCACGTGTCACCATGCCCAGTATCCCAGATTCTAAGAAGAGGCTTCAGCTGGCCTGTGTCAGTAGACTGGCAGATGAGTGCACATTTACAAACACCTTTACAGGTGCATGTGTTTCTTTTAAGTTCCTTTTATATGGATTCCTGGTTTAACCACATTTTTCATGTAACTTATCAACAGTCCAGATCACACAGGTGAAGAAGGAACTAGGTCTCTGCTGAAATTCTGGACAGTCCAGGTGTGAATGTGCATGCTCAAGGGTGGGAGTGTGCAAGCATTAGTGAGAATGCACGTGTGTGAGCACACATTGGGAGCCCTTGTGGCGGCTCCGTGTATTTCCAGTGTGTGTGGGAGGTGTGCGTGGCTGCAGTGCCGACAGCAGTCAGCAGAGCTCTGCAGCTTTGAGGCCTGGACTGTGTGCCCATCTCTGGGTGCTGGGCTGTGCCTGATGTGTGACCTCTGGCTCCTGGGGTCTAGCTCTAGTTCTGTTTAAGAGTGGGGTCACAGCCGGGCGCGGTGGCTCAAGCCTGTAATCCCAGCACTTTGGGAGGCCGAGGCGGGTGGATCACAAGGTCGAGAGATCGAGACCATCCTGGTCAACAAGGTGAAACGCCGTCTCTACTAGAAATACAAAAATTAGCTGGGCATGGTGGCGCGTGCCTGTAATCCCAGCTACTCAGGAGGCTGAGGCAGGAGAATTGCCTGAACCCAGGAGGCGGAGGTTGCAGTGAGCCGAGATCGCGCCATTGCACTCCGGCCTGGGTAACAAGAGCGAAACTCCGTCTCAAAAAAAAAAAAAAAAGAGTGGGATCACATCGTGACTGTTGCAGTCAGTCCAGGTTTTGGAATCCTGGTCCTGCTAGTTACTGGATGTGTGATGTTGAGTAGTGCTTTAACTTCTCTGAGCTTTATTTTCTCCACTAATAAATTGTATGTGTGTGTGTGTGTGTGTGTGTGTGTGTGTGTGTGTGTAAAGTAAGCCTCTCCCTCTCTGCATGGGTCAAAATGTCAAGGTTATGAATAAGAACTGCCTGGCATACTGTCATTGTAAGTGCTCAGTAAATGGTGTCTACACAACCCAGGCCTGCTGGCGTTGCTGCCACTGTTGCTGCCTGGACTCTTTTGAGCCAGTAGATAAAGTGGGTCTCCACTCCTTGAGTCGGATGGACAGGGTGCCTTTCTCAGGGCAGGCCCGTTTCTCAAGGCCGGTCCGAGGGCCGAGCTGGCTGGGAAGGTGTGCTCACCCTTCCAGGCCTGCCGCCTCCTGCAGGTCTTCTGTGGGCCGTGCCGTTGGCCTCGCTCTGACTCTTTGCTTTTTTGCTTCTCTCTTGACCCCCTCAGGCCTGGTAGAAAGAGTTATTTGTGAGCATGGTAGGGGTTCCCAAGCATCTATCATGGTTTTAATGTCTAGGGCCGTAAAGTTGTGACAGTGACTCCTCTCTTCAGCCCCAGTTCACAGCAGAGGGCCCAGCCCAGCCCAAAGCAGGCACTTACGTATTTGGTGAATTGGGGGTAGTCGTTCCTGTCCAGGAGCCGTAACGTGGTATTCGTGATTGTCCTTGTTGGAAGGCACAGCTTCTGTCTGCCCTGAAAGACGGGGCGTGTAGTCACCATGCTGCCGCCCCCACGCTCATGTTTTTTAAGCCAGGCCTTCTGGAGAAGGAAGGCGACTTGCTCTTGGGCCGGTGGAGTTTGAGCAGTTGCAGGAAGTCGGCCCGGCTGTGTGTGTGTCGCCGCGTCGGCGCCTGGTCTTCTCTGACAGCTCCCGGGAGCGTCAGGTTGTGCTTGGCGGTTGTGACCCAGCCGTCGTCCTGGTCTCGATCCGTTCACACGCTCCCAGGGCCCCACCTGTCAGAAGGGCCGCCGCTGCAGGACACCGTTCCGTGGAAATCACTGCGGTCAGGAGACGCGCAGTGGCTTTGGCCTGTAGACTCAGAAACCAACACCATGACACCATGGGAAGCCAAGGCTCTGAGAACTTCAGTGTCTTGTCCAGGGCCATTCAGGGAGCAACTGGGCCGTGTCTCCTGTTGTTTTTAGCGTCGGGCGCTGAGGAGGGGCACGTGTCCATATTCTCTGCCGGTCCTGGGTCCACCTGTTGCAGGGATCCAATTCTAAGGGATCGGAGTCAATTCAGTCCACTGGCTTAGCCTTTCAGAGGCTTCTCATTGCCTTAGGCTGAAGACTGTGCTTCGGAACATGGCCTTCAAGGACCCATGGGGTCTGACCCTGGCATTTCTTCTGCTGGAGGCCCCCTTGACTTCTTTCGGTTCTTCAGATGTATCGTCTTCCTGACAGGCCCCGCCTCAGGCTGTCCCTCTGCAGGGAGGGCTCTCTTCTCCGGTCACGTCTGCTCACTCTTCAGAGAGGCCTTCCTTGTTCCACCCACTCTGCACTGCTGTGCCGCGCTCTCACAGCCCTCACCACCACTGGTAGTTTCTCTCTTTCTTTGTGTACTTGTCTGTGGTCCAGCCCCCTTGCAAGGCTGGGAGCTCCCTGGTGGCAGGGGCCCTGTCTGTCTTGTGGTTTACGCCAACACCTCCCACTGCCTGGCACACGGTGGGTGTCCAGCACCAACTTGAGGAAGAGTGATGGTTTTGCTGTGAAGATGAGTTTTGGCTTAAAGGGCTTGAGAGATGGAAAGGGACAGGCCAAAGGGAGCTGTGAGTGCCAGGACAGCCGTGCAGAGGCACAGAAGTCAGAGCAGGTGTGTCTCACAAGTGCCGGGACAGCCGTGCAGAGGCAAAGAAGTCAGGGCAGGTGTGTCTCACAAGTGCCGGGACAGCCGTGCAGAGGCAAAGAAGTCAGAGCAGGTGTGTCTCACAAGTGGCATGGGTTCAGGTGCCAGGACAGCTGTGCAGAGGCAAAGAAGTCAGAGCAGGTGTGTCTCACAAGTGGCATGGGTTCAGGTGCCAGCGGCATAGGGTTCTAAGTGGGTGAGGATAGAAGAGGAGCTGAGGAGGCCGGGGAGCCCCAGGGTGAAGGAGTGGGGGTGTCTGCCCTTTGGGCAGTAGGGAACCCGTGGAGCTGTACGTGTCAAAGTTCGACAGTAAGAGTATCATTTCTTAGCTGTTTGGTTTCTTTGAGGCTGTGCGTGTTTATTAGGTGTTTGCTCTACTGTCTTAGAAGGATGATGTACTCATCTGTCCAGGTAGATGTCCAGAATATTTTGGAAAGGGTCTTTCTGATGACACCCTCCCAGATCCTGAGGACCAAAAGACATCGTATGAGAAGCAAATATATTCTAACTACGGGCGTTAATGCTCCAAACTTGAATGCCAGCTGAGGCCTGGACCACAACAGAAAGCAGCCTCTCTAAACCCGTGGTTTGCATGGCATAGCTTATTAGAGTGACTGCATTCATTTGCTCTGGCTGCTGTAACAAGTGACCATAAACTTGGTGGCTTAAAACAATACGTGTTTATTCTTTGATGGTTTGGGAGGCCGGAAGTTCAAAATCAGCTTCACTAGGCCTAAGTGAAGGTATCAGCAGGACGGGTTTCTCCAGAGGCTCCAGGGCAGAGTTGGTTCCTGGCCTCCTCCAGCTTCTGGTGGCTGCTGACATTCCTTGGCCTCTGGCTGCCTCGCTCTGATCTCTTCTTCCCTGGCCACTTGTAGTCTCCTCTTCTCTGGTTGAATCCAGTCCCACTCGCTACATAACCGTGTTAATCCATTTGTGAAGACTGAGCCTTCATGGCCTAATCACCTCTTAATGGTCTCACCTCTCAATACCATCACAATGACAATGACATTTCAACATGCGTTTTGGAGGGGACATTGAAACCATAGGAAATGACCTCTGGCTTGCAGGCCTGTCATCTGACAGCTTCCTTATTTGGCCTGCTTTCCTGCTTGTGTGTTTGTACTTTATTGCAAAAGACATGCATGCATACAAAAAGAAAAACCAACCATTGCTGAGGGGTGCACAGTTACAAGTGAATGTCCTTCTAAGTCCACTTCCCAGAAGTCTCCGCTAGAACTGAAGGTGCTTATGTCTGCACCTTGAACTTTGCCCTGTGTGTATGCGACTTACACAGAGGGATGGAACAGTATCCACTATGTCACCGCAGAGCTACTTCCGGGACTTAGAATTCCACTCACTCTTCCCTCGGACTTGCCTTCTCTGTATTTACCATGTCACGAGGCCCACTTACACGAAAGCTGTGCTCTCACCTGCAGCTGCGTCAGGAGGCGTCGGCAGTGGTGGGGCGTGTAGGGCCACCTGCCATGCCCCTTTGAGCTGAGACATCATGTAGGCACTTATCTGGAATGTCCGAACTTGCTAGTCCTCACTAGAGCTCTTGTTCTAACAGAATTCAGTTATAGGAATGTGCCCTAATTTATTTCAGCTGTTTCCTAGCCACGGACATCTGCTTGCTTCTACTTTTCTGTCATTTCAAATAGCATTGTTCTCATATCCTTGTACATATGTCTCTGTGCCCTTGTGAGAATATATTTGAGGAATTAATTTGTAGAGGAGGAAATACTGAGTCAGCTTTATTGGGATGGCTACTGCCAGTCAGAGGAAACCCCCACACACAACCTCCTCCCTGCCCCCCAACCTTCGTTTCCCTTAACAGGGCCCGTCTCTGGAGGGAGGGTGGGAGGGAGGGATCAAGGGAGCTGGAAGCCGTGGTAGCTGGCTCCCTCGTGTGCACAAAGTCCTGTTTGCAAACCTCCGCCGGGGCAGTGTGGTCTCCATGCTGAAGAGGTTGTAGTGTTATCTGAAACCTGGCCGTGCAGGCGGTTTGTGGAGGAGTTAACTCGGAAGAGATTTGATGGAACATTTCCCGATAATTCTGTCAACTTGTAAATTCTAGCTGGTTATCAGAATTCAAACGAATGTCGAGCAAGTTACTACTGTTTTAGTTAGACATTTTAAACCACGCAGTCTTCCATCTGAAATATGTAAACCTGGAAAGAGGTTTTCCTCATGATTCAGATTGCTGGTGTTTGTTTTAAAAAGCTCAGGCTGAACGCTAGCCCCAACAAGGTGCTGTTTTGCTGCTTGGTGGTGCCTCACTTCCATTTAGATCAGAGCAGATGAGTGTTCATAGGTGGGCACCTGGCACAGTGCCTGGGGGAACACAGAAGGACCTCCCAGAGATCTGTCAGATGGGACTGGGGTCTTTAAACAGCAGGTACTGTCATAGAACAGCCTCTAACACCAGCTAAAAAAACCCTCCGTTTAAACCAGCTGTGAACTCTGCAGTGGAGAGCACAGGCAGGGCACGTGGTTGCCACCGAGGCCTCTGTGGGCCAGAGCAGATAGGGTAGTGTCTGAGAAGTCTGCACTGTAATGATCCCCTGTTGCACAGTCCCAGAATTGGGCTTTGCCACATAAGAGCAAAAACAGGAATTGGCTATATACTGTTTCAGCTTCAAGAGGCTTTCAGGTTTTGAGCCTGATTCAATTTCTCTGTTACCCAGGACTTGGCAAGCAGCACCACAGCCCCAGCAAGGCTGTTCCCCAGCTGCAGGCTGTGTGCGACGGGCCCTGTGACAGGCTGGAAACGTAAAACCACAGTGGGAGGAAGGAGGATGTATGGCGGTTCTAAGTCACTGAAATTACTCTTTTTTCTCCCCGGGGCCGTGCGGGGGTGTCCCTGCCCTGATTCCTGTTTCCTGCATTCACCCTTGAGGAACCAGCGCCCAGGAGCACAGTTGGACGGCTAGGGCAAACGGCAAGGAGAATTTAACCCCTACAGTTGACGGTGGTGGTTGTCACATGCCACCCGGGAGAAGGCTGCCGTGAGGTCCTTGCCATAGGCAGGGCCACCGAAACGTCACGGTGCGCTGGGTCTGGCGGTGCCACTGCTCTGTGAAGCGATGAGCCAGTGATGGCAAAAAAATGAACAAAAGTATAGCCAGCATTTCTGAGAGTTTTCTTCTGAGCAGCCGTTTGAAATAGCTTTCTCTACAATTTGGTAATTTTTATACAATCAGACTTTATACAGTATTTTGGTCATTGGATTACCAAGGGGAACCGACTAGGATCCTTCTATGCAGTTGTCTATGAAGATGTGTGGCACAA
The DNA here is from genome assembly GCF_048565385.1 of Saimiri boliviensis. Lineage (NCBI taxonomy): Eukaryota > Metazoa > Chordata > Mammalia > Primates > Cebidae > Saimiri > Saimiri boliviensis. The sequence goes on from NC_133450.1 coordinate 915,449, forward strand.
TGCCAGGCTCTAGAAGAGACTTAGGACATAAATAGCACGTGCAGGGTGCTTTACATCACTGTCCAGCTCCCTGTCAGTCCTAAGTAAAGAAGCTACGAGAAAGCGAGTATCGGTTCCAAACAGGCCTAATTGCTGGTTCTTGGTGACTCTGTGTTAAAGCAGTTGGCAAAAGGCCGTGCATTCATATACTGTGACAGTGTGGTGAGAACGTAAGTGTGCTACGTAATTTCTCTGTATTCTTCTGAATGTTTAAAGAACAAGTAAAAAGGAAAAAGATAGGCTTTAAAAAACACAGTGAGAAATGACTATCTTACATGAGACTATCATCTGATTCAGACTATATAAAGCCACTTTTCCCTCCTTGCCTTTAATCCACCGAAGAAAACAGCAGATGATACATTTCTTCCTCCTCCTTATTTATTTGCATGTTTATTTTAATAACTTCATTGAGTTATAATTTAACTCCAATAAGTTCACTTATTTTAGGTGAGTAGGCCGATTAATTTAAGAAATTATACACAGTGGTGTAAACACCTGCATAATCAAGATAAATAGAACATTTCTGCACCTTTAAACCTTCTGCCACGCTCCTTCACAGTTGATCTCTTCCCTTAATCCCTGGCCCTGGGCAACCTTGGACCTCCTTTCTGAAACTATAGCTTTGACTTTTTATATTTTTTGAGATGGAGTCTTGCTTTGTCACCAGGCTGGAGTGCAATGGCGCGATCTCTGCTCACTGCAACCTCCGACTCCCTGGTTTAAGCGATTCTCCAACCTCAGCCTCTTGAGTAGCTGGAATTACAGGCACGCACCACCACACCCAGCTGAGTTTGTATTTTTAGTAGTGATGGGTTTCACCATGTTGGCCAGGATGGTCTCAATCCCTTGACCTCGTGATCCGCCTGCCTTGGCTTCCCAAAGTGCTGAGATTACAGGCGGGAGCCACTGCGCCCGGCCAGCTTTGACTTTTAAAAATTTTTATATAAATGAAATCATACTCTGTGTAATCTCCTGTGGGTCTTTTTTCACTTAACGTAAGCTTTTGGAGACTTAACTATATTGTTTGGTGTTTTCATGTTAAATTCCTTTTACTGCTGAGTAGTGTTCAGTAAGTATGGATCTATGAAGTAAGAGAACGTAGGCCACGTGTGTGTGCGTACAGATAAGGTGGTTCATGTGAGCACGCCCTCTCCTCACCACTCCGCTTACTGACTGCTCAGATGAATTCAGATGTCTCTTCACAACAAACATGTACCTCTTAACCTTTTGACAGTTTAACTATAAAAATTGGACTATTCCTTTGTTTCTTTTGCAAATCAGGGTTATACTTAAAACTTTAAATATTACTTGTATTAGGAAATTTGATTATGGCATGCCTTGGTAGTGTTTTTCTTCATGATTCTTGTGGTTGAAGTTTGTTGAGCTTCTTTTGTCTGTGGATTGATAGTTTCCATCAAATTTAGAAAAGTTTTTGGTCATTACTTTTTCACATACATTTATTCCATCTCCTCCCCCTCTCCTTCAGTGACCGGCCCATTGGTCCATCCGTCCATCCTTGCGTTGTTTCTTTTATCAGTTGTCTGTTTCGTTTTAGGCCGTTTCTGTTGCAGGTTCATCAGATTCACTAGCCTTTCCTTCTGCAATGTCTAGTGTGCTCTTGTTCCCATTTAGCGTGTTTTTCACCATAGGCATTGTAGTTTTATCTTTGGAAATTTGATTTAAATATTTTTTTAAAAAACATCTTCCATGTCTCTAAGGTGTTCATTCTTTATTCTGGCTTCTAGAACATCAGGAATACACTTACAACTTTTAGAGTCCCTATCTGCTAATTTTATCACTCGTTGTTTCTGGCCTGTTTCTGTCGATTGATTTTTCTCCTCATTATGACTTGTCCTTTCCGCTTCTTGCCTGCCTGTTCGTTTTTAAAATTGGGTACCAGATAGTGTGAATTTTACCTTTTTGTGTGCTGGATTTTTTTTGTATTGCTAAAAATATTCTTGAGCGTTGTTCTCCGATGTGTTAAATGACTCAGAAACAGTTTGATCCTTTTGAAGTTTGCTTTTAAGCTTTGCTCAGTAGCATGAGAGCAGACTTTAGGGGTAATGTCGGCAGCCTTTCTGAGTACTCGTTCTGATGCCCTGTGAGTTACGGGGTTTTCCGCTCTGACTGGTGAGACTCGGCACTGTTCCTGGTCCTGTGTGAGGCTCAGGGATTGTTTCCTTTGCTTCTCCCAGGTGGTTCTCTCCCTGTTCTCAGATAGCTTTCTTACGTGGAAGCCCCAGTCAGTACTCAGTTGAAGACTTGGGGGACCATCTGAGATCTCTGACACTCCCTCTGTGCAGCTGTCTTCTCCCTAGTACTCTGCTCTGTGAGCTGCAACTGCCCTGAGACTCCCCACTCTATCTTCTCAGCTCAGAGAGATGCTGGGCTCCTCCTGGGTGCCCCTTTCCTGCACCCCGGCTTGGAAACTCTCCAGACACTAAGCTGGGCTTACCACATTGGCTTTCCCTCTCTCAGGACCATTGTCCTGTGCTGCCTGATAGCCAATGTCTGAAAACCATGGTTTCCTTTTTAAATTTTTTTCAGTTCTTTAGTTTTCACTGGGAAGGGTAAATCTAGTCCTTGTTACATCATCTTCACTGGAAGCAGAAATCTCAGCCTACTTGTTAAAACTTTTGATAAAATGCTTGTAGCACACAGGCAAGTTGTATTGATTATTCAGATAGCCATGATTCATTTTTATAGTTTTGTCATATTTCTACTGCATTTTTAAAAGCAGAAGATTACTAAAATCCTCTCTTTCTCTCTTTTCTTTTTCTTTTTTTTTGGTGACAGTGTCTTACTTTATTGCCCAGGCTGGAGTGCAGTGGTGCAATCTCCGCTCACTGCAAACTCCACCTCCCAGGTTCAAGTGATTCTCCTGCCTCAGCCTCTTGAATAGCTGGGACTACAGGCACGCGCCACCACACCTGGCTAATTTTTGTATTTTTAGTAGAGATGGGGTTTCGCCATGTTGGCTAGGCTGGTCTCAAACTCCTGACCTCAGGTGATCCACCCACCTCAACCTCCCAAAGTGCTGGGCTGACAGGTATGAACCACTGTGCCAGGCCAGATCCTCTCTTCTGGATCCCATTCTTCTTTCCTTTTACAGAGGTTGCTAATATTCTGTATTTGATCATTGTCATTTGTGTGTGGATTTAAAAAAATGGTTTTACTACATATGTATGTGTCCATAAGTAGTCTCTTTTATTAGTATTATCTGAAGATATAAAACAGTATCATGCTGTACCTGTAATTCTTCCATTTTCTTTTCCATTCAGTGTTTAAAAAATATTTATCCCTATGATACATGTAGCTTTAGCTGAAATCGACATTCCACAAGAACAAGAATCTGCTGTGTTTGGTTCACTGGGATATTCCAAGTATCTGGAATAGTGCCTGGGACCTTGCAGGCTCAGTCAGTATTTGCTGGGGGAATGAATTCATTTTAACTGCGGTATAGTACTTTATGAATGTGTCACAGTTTATTCTCCTGTTCATGAATGTTTAGGTTGTTGTACCTTTTCATTTTGTTCTAATACAGACCGTGCTACAGTGAATGTTCTTACCTGTGTCTCTTTGTGCACATATGTAAAAATTGTTTTAGGAAATACTGGGCGGTAGGGGCAGGCACCTCTTCAACTTAACAGTACATTGCTGAGTTTCTCCGCCATGTTAATAATATCAGTTTCTACTCCCACCAGCAGTGTATAAGAATCCTCATTTTGGCTGGGCGCGGTGGCTCACGCCTGTAATCCCAGCACTTTGGGAGGCTGAGGTGGGTGGATCACCTGAAATCAAGAGTTTGAGACCAACCTGGCCGACATGGTGAAACCTCATCTCTACTAAACATAAAAAATAAAAAAATTAGCTGGGTGCAGTGGCGCGTGCCTGTGGCCCCACGTACTCAGGGAGGCCGAGGCAGGAGGACTGCTTGAATCCAGGAGGCGGAGGCTGTAGTGAGCCGAGAACTGCTTGAATCCAGGAGGCGGAGGCTGTAGTGAGCCGAGATTGCACCACCAGACTCCAGTCTGGCAGCAGAGGGAGATTCCATCTCAAAAAAAAAAAAAAAAAAAAATCCCCATTTCTTCACATCCTTACCAGCATTTGTTATCATCAGATATTGTAATTTTTGCCAATCCTGTATACATGAGATTACATTTTGCTTGACTTTTGTTTTTATTAATAACACATCGTTTTTCCCAATAGAAATTCAATGTCTTCTTTCCGTCCTGGGAGGGGCCATAATGATAGTCGGAGGACTGTGTTTTATACCAATGAAGAATGGGAACTTTTAGACCCAACCCCTAAGGACCTAGAAGAGTCTGTAGTGCAGGAGGAAAAGAAGAAGCCGACCCCTGAAGGAAACAAAGGTATCAGCACGCTTCCTGTTGTCTGCAATTCTCTGTACTGCCATCTGTTCACCCGTGATATGGGAGACACTTTATTAGCAGGTGTTTTGAGAGGCACAAGGCCCAGTGGGGGCTTGCATTCTCTTTGTGAAACTTACAACACAAAGGCTTGAAAAATTATTTAATAAATGTTCTAAGAAAGAAATGACTGTCTAATCCAATGGCTCTTAAAATTTTTTGGGAGATAGAACACTTGGAAGTCATGATCCTTTTATGGAAATACTGATTTTAAAAAACTTGATAGAAATTTGAAATGTACACAAAAGAAGAGAATATAGTCTCGTGATTTCCGGTGTACTCGTTATCCAGCCTCCACAGTGTGAACTGTGGTCTGTCTGCTTCCCTCTCCATCTCTCAAGTTCCTGCTCCTCCCTGCACCCACTGTCAGCTGGATTATTTTAAATTTTAAGCATTAATCCATTGCATCTGTAAATGCTTTAGTGTGTATCTCTAAGACATAATGACTCTTTTAAAAAAATTAGAACCACAACTTATTTATTTATAGTTATAATAAATCCTCGATATTATTTAATTCCTTAGTTGTTCCCTAGTGTCTGCTTACAGTCGGTTTCCTCACGTGAGGATCCAAACAAGACCCACACGTTATATTTCATTGACGTCGTCTTAGGTCTCTTTTTTTTTTTTTTTTTGAGACGGAGTTTCGCTCTTGTTACCCAGGCTGGAGTGCAATGGCACGATCTCGGCTCACCGCAACCTCCGCCTCCTGGGTTCAGGCAGTTCTCCTGCCTCAGCCTCCTGAGTAGCTGGGATTACAGGCACGTGCCACCATGCCCAGCTAAGTTTTTTGTATTTTTAGTAGAGACGGGGTTTCACCATGTTGACCAGGATGGTCTCGATCTCGACCTCGTGATCCACCCGCCTCGGCCTCCCAAAGTGCTGGGATTACAGGCTTGAGCCACCGAGCCCGGCGTCTTAGGTCTCTTTTGGTGACTTTTTCCCCCTTCCCCCTCCCTTCCCACATTTGTTGAAGAAACCATGCTGAAGAGTCTCCCACATCTGGGTTTGCTGATTGTATTTCTGTGGGGTCATTTAACATGCTTTCCTGCATACCAGCAGTCAGAGCCGAGGCCTGCCCAGATTCAGGGTTGACTTCTGGTTGGACGGGAGTGGCGTTTTGGTGGGGAGGTGCTGTGTGCTTCTTACTGCATGGCATCCGAAGCCACATCGTATCTGGTTTCTCTCTTACCATATTAAGATTAATCAAAGCTGGGGCCGGGCGCAGTGGCTCAAGCCTGTAATCCCAGCACTTTGGGAGGCCAAGGCGGGTGGATCACGAGGTCAAGAGATCAAGACCATCCTGGTCAACATGGTGAAACCCTGTCTCTACTCAAAATACAAAACATTAGCTGGGCATGGTGGCGCGTGCCTGTAATCCCAGCTACTCGGGAGGCTGAGGCAGGAGAATTGCCTGAACCCGGGAGGCGGAGGTTGCGGTGAGCTAAGATCGCGCCATTGCACTCCAGCCTGGATAACAAGAGCGAAACTCCATCTCAAAAAAAAAAAAAAGATTGATCAAAGCTGAGGGTTGTCATTCTGATCCATTCATAACCTCCTCCATCAGCCTTTTGCCCGATGCTTTTAACCGTCATTTACGATCCTAGATTGATTGATTTATTTTTGAGATGAAGTCTTGCTCTGTCACCCAGGCTACAGTGCAGTGGTGTAGTCTCAGCTCACTGCAACTTCTGCCTCCCAGGTTCAAGTGATTCTCCTGCCTCAGCCTCCTGAGTAGCTGAGATTACAGGCACGCGGCACCATGCCCAGCTAATTTTTGTATTTTTAGGAGAGATAGGGTTTCACCATGTTGCCCAGGCTGCTCTTAAACTCTTGACTTCAGGTGATCCACCTGCCTCAGTCTCCCAAAGTACTTGGATTACAGGAATGAACCTCTGTGCCCATCCACAATCGTAGATTAATTCATTAAGAGAATATTGATGTTTTAAACATGAAATAATAAATAATTTCGAAATTCCACCTTATACCTAGTTCTAGCAAAAATGGGAAGCCTAGGATGCTTAGTATGTCTTCGTTTTCCATTAAAAGTGATCCTGCGATAGTCTTCCAAGGAAGGATCCAGTGGGGGGAATCAGGCATCTTTGGCTGAAGCATGTTGGTTACTATCTGGAATGCGATGGGGACAGAGTCATCAAATCTCCTCGGGTTCTCAAGGTGGAATGCCAGACTTTGAGGATGATTTGTGAAGATGCTTTATTTTGTTACAGTTTCCAAAAGGAAGATGTGGCTTGTATCTAAAACACAAGTTTTATTTTTGTGTAGGAGTAACTGGCTCAGGCTTCCCCTTTGATTTTGGCCGTAATCCTTACAAAGGAAAGCGCCCTCTGAAAGACATAATTGGGTCGTACAGAAATCGTCACAGCAGTGGTGATCCTTCAAGTGAAGGCACACCAGGCAGTGGCAGTGGCAGCATCAGCGTCAGGAAGCCGGCCTCCGAAATGCAACTGCAGGTCCAGAGCCAGCAGGAAGAGCTGGAACGGTTAAAGAAAGACCTATCCAGTCAGAAGGTAACTTCTTCTTCTGGCTTCTGTCTCGCCCCACATCAGCAGGCCACGGGCGGGGGGAGTGAAGCCCAATCTGTGTGTCCCTGAGTCTTTCCAGGCACAGCTTTGTTTCCCAAAAGTTGCTTTTCCCTGGAGGTCTCCTACTGCCAGGGCCGTCATCCTGGGTGCGGCTGCTGTGCGGGGTCGTCGGTTCAGAGGTGTTTATATTTGTAAGGAGTGTGAAGAGAGGAGGACTCGGGAGGTTGCTGTCTGCACCTCCGGCCAGTCCTGCCCCAAGATTGAATCTCCCTAAACACAGTTTCAGCCCAGAGTTCTTTAACCGTCATTAAGAAGACTTTCTGTATCAACAATAGTTTCCTGAGCTAATCAGCTGAAATTACACTTAACTGTTCAGCAGTTCCGTGACTCTCAGAGCACAGATTTTTTTTAATACCCATGAACATTTACTGGACACCATTGCTAACTAATTACGGTGGGCAGGTCCATTATTTCCTGTTTCCTATTACTGTTCTCTACAGACAGTCTTTATGGAGTAAATATTTTTTTCTATTTTCGAGATCCTTCAAGAGGAAATTCAGTATTGAAATGTTTCCAGTAGGGTTTCTACATTTCCTCCAATGCTGACCGTTGCTCCATGTCATGATTTCTGCGTTTCCTCCTCTCCTCGCTCTCCTCACCTTCACTCCATTCTCCTTTGGGCCCCCAGGAGCTTGTTCGGCTGCTCCAGCAGACAGTCCGGTCATCCCAGTACGACAAGTATTTCACTAGCAGCCGGCTCTGTGAGGGGGTCCCAAAGGACACGCTCGAGCTTCTGTGCCAGAAGGATGATCAGATTCTGGGCCTCACCAGCCAGCTGGAGAGGTTCAACCTGGAGAAGGAGAGCCTTCAGCAGGAAGTGAGGACGCTGAAGAGCAAAGTGGGCGAGCTCAACGAGCGGCTGGGGATGCTGATGGAGACCATCCAAGCCAAGGACGAGGTCATCATCAAGCTCAGCGAGGGCGATGGCGGTGGGCCTCCGACCACGGCCCCCGGCTCCCCTTCCACCGCGCCTGTCGGCAGGGACCAGCTGGAACTGGACAGGCTGAAAGTAAGAGCAGGGCAGCGTTTCTGGTGGTCGGCATGAGAGACCACCGATGTCACCCTAGAGGCCAGGCCTCTGTGAGCTGATTGGTGTGATGGCAGAAGAGCTGCACACTTTTTTTCCCCCACAAGTGTAATAGGACTTACGTCAAATAGTCGTTAGTTTTCTGTGGAGCTTCCTTGGAAAGGAAACCCTTGCTGCTGCTCGGAGCGGTTTCAAATCCTTCCCCTCACTTGCTTTCGGGCAACTGAGATTTTTCTTTCTGTGTATACCACCCTTAGGACTTCATTATCCTGTGTAACATATGGAGGCTGTTTCTTGCCTCTCTGTGTACATGAAAGCACACATAAACTTAATTTGTATAGCTTGCTGCAGGACCTAGTGGGTGCCTGGTTTGGGGCATTGTTCCCAACAGCTATTATAGGGTTAGCTGGGGAAGCAGACTCCAGCTTCCAAGCAGGCCTGGGAAGAGGGGGCCTCTTCAGAGTCAGTGCCCCCAACACCCAGGGTGGGAGTGTCCTGACACTTAGAATGAAGTGTCCCTCTCTGGGATAGCCCTCAAGGTGGAGGCTGTTTTCCTGAACAGAAGTGACTCCAAGTCATGGCTGGCGTGGCGACCACCTGATGCGGTAGGAGGAACACAGCACTTGGGGGAGGCGGGGGCAGCCGCCTGCATTTCTCTTCTTGCCGGTAGATGAGCCTGCTGGTCCAGCAGGGGGGCCACAGGGATCATGACATTCTTGCTGCCACCAGTTCTTGAGACTGTTGGAGAGGTTTCAGATGGACAAGTGGCCCCCAGGACATGGGGTATCAAGTATAGCCACCCCAGCAGACCCCAGACGTGTCTGTAGCTACTGGTCTCACCCAGCCCCAAGGCGTCCCTCACCTGGTCCCCTTCTTCTTGCAAATAATGTGTCTCCAAGGGTGATTGGCTCTAGATGGAGCTTGTCCTTGGAGAACAGAGGTTTGCTGCCGTCCAGGCTGTGACTGAGCATGCGCTTCATGCTTAGCAGGACCTTTCAGGCCCTGTCAGTGCATTGAGTGAGAGAGTGACGGGCGTGCTAGGGACTCGGAAGATAATTCCCAAACAGAAGTAAAAACACGAATCGTGGCAGCATGGCTGGAGTATGTACACGGTCCCCACAGTGACCGCTTCTCACTGCACATGTGAGGCCAGAGGATTTATGAATGAGAAAATCTAAAACAACAATGGAACCTCTGGTCTCGGTACTTGATGCTTACGCCTACTGTTTAAGAAAGATGGCCGGCCAAGCATGGTGGCTCACGCCTGTGTGAGCAGCACTTTGGGTGACCGAGGTGGCACATTGCTTGAACCCAGGAGTTTGAGATGAGCGTAGGCAACATGGTGAAACCTGTGTCTACAAAAAAAAAAAAAAAAAAAAAAAAAAAAAAAAAAAAAAAAAAAAAAAAAAAAGGCCGGGCACGGTGGCTCAAGCCTGTAATCCCAGCACTTTGGGAGGCCGAGGCGGGTGGATCACGAGGTCAAGAGATCAAGACCATCCTGGTCAACATGGTGAAACCCCGTCTCTACTAAAAATACAAAAATTTAGCTGGGCGTGGTGGCGCGTGCCTGTAATCCCAGCTACTCAGGAGGCTGAGGCAGGAGAATTGCCTGAACCCAGGAGGCGGAGGTTGCGGTGAGCTGAGATCGCGCCATTTTACTCCAGCCTGGGTAACAAGAGCGAAACTCTGTCTCGAAAAAAAAAAAAAAAAAAAAAAAGCCAGGCACGGTGGCCTGTACTTGCAGTCCTAGCTACTCAAGAGACTGATTGCTTGAGTCCTGGAGAGCGGTGCAAGGCTACAGTGAGTTGAGATCCTACCACTGCACTCCAGCCTGGATCACAAAGCGAGACCTCTTTGCAAGAAAAAAAAATACCCTTTTTTTGTAAAAAAAAAAAAAAAAATAAATAAGAGGTCTTGGTTAGTGTTGCCAGTAGAAGTTGGTTTTTTCTTTAATGTACACAATATTGAATATACATGACCCTAAATATACAGCCATCAATAATACACATTTTATGATTACTTAATGAGAGCAGAAATTTTTATTTTCATGTATTTATTTATTTGAGACAGGGACTTGCTCTGTTGCCCAGGCTGGAATGCAGTGGTTCAGTCTCAGCCCTCTGCAGCCTTCACCTCCCCCTGCTCAAGAAATCCTTTAGCCTCAGCCTCCTGAGTTGCTGGGACTAGAGGCTCTCATTACCATACCTGGCTAATTTTTGTATTTTTAGTAGAGACAGAGTTTTGCTGTGTTGCCCAGACTGGTCTTGAACTCCTGAGCTCAAGTGATCTGCCTGCCTTGGTTTCAGAACGCTGAGATTACAGACTTGAGTCCTCCCGCCCAGCCGACAGCTGAAGTTTTTATTTTGCAAGTGTGTCCATTTCTGTAGTGTGTAGAACAAAACTATAGCGGTCGGTTTCAGGGCATGTGTGGCACTTGGCAGTGGGGGAGGCGTGTGGAGCAGGTTTTCCCGGGGAGTGAGCCGGGGTGTGTGTGGAGTGTGCCTGCTGGCTGTTGAGACTGTGCAGCTAACCGAGCTGATCAGGATACAGTCAGAATAGGAGGCCCGACGCCAATCAGAACAGGACATTCCCTCTTCTCCTCTTTTCTTTTGCAGCATAATGGGTGGAGTGGTTTTTTTTTTTTTTTTGAGACGGAGTTTCGCTCTTGTTACCCAGGCTGGAGTGCAATGGCGCGATCTCGGCTCACCGCAACCTCCGCCTCCTGGGTTCAGGCAATTCTCCTGCCTCAGCCTCCTGAGTAGCTGGGATCACAGGCACGCGCCACCATGCCCAGCTAATTTTTTGTATTTTTAGTAGAGACGGGGTTTCACCATGTTGACCAGGATGGTCTCGATCTCTTGACCTCGTGATCCACCCGCCTCGGCCTCCCAAAGTGCTGGGATTACAGGCTTGAGCCACCGCGCCCGGCCCTTGGGTGGAGTGGTTTTGAATCTGCGTGGAGTTTTCTTTCTCCAACATTCCCCAATTTAACAAGTTTAACAGTTTTTTTTTTTTTTTTTTTTTTTTTTTAAACAACTTCACAAGCCTGTGGCTCCAAGACGTCACGACTTTGAGGTTAAGTGGCGACAGCTGATGAAGCCGCTGAGGCCGCAGCAGAGCCGTGGTTGGGTGGATTCCAGGGAGATGGTTGAGGCCGGCCTGGGCCCGTGGCCTCACGCTTTCTGACGCTGCCGTGCTCTTGGCAGGGCTGAGGGTCCTTCTGCGCTGCAGAAGGTGTTCACGCCTCATGCAGGGCTCCTCCGCAGTGGCGCTGGGAGAACTGGAGAGGCCCCAGGGAGAACGAGAGCGCACTTTGACAGAAGCGTGTTCTCTCACAGCCCTCTCCAGCTCTAGACAGGATGCGGATGAAGAAGAAATATCGATTCGTTCTTCTGATTCCAAATTCAAAATGTCTACCTAGAAAAAATATATATATATTTAAGGTATATTTATTTAAAGCATATTTTTGTGTATTTTTAATTTTAAAGATAGGTTTTGTTATTTTAAAGATACCTGTTTTGTTATTGCTGTTCTTGACCAGTTTTCATGCTTTATTTTCAGTGGGTGTGGCCTGTAAAGATTTCTGCCGTTGGGATTTGCTAACTTTTTTTGGTGTGGTCTAGTGCATGGTTACTTGTTGTTCCTGTAGTATTCTGAGGCAGGAATAAACGTTGCTCCCAGGATTTTGCCGCCCTAGTGATTTAAGTCATTATTTTTCCACGTGTCCTTCCAGTCCTTTTCTGTGTTCCCGTAATTCTTTCATTGTTGAAGTCGCTGGACTTCCGTCTTGTTCCGTTCAGCGTTATGGCCCCAGCACTTCCATGCTGCCGTCATTAGCGATTTCGGGGTTGTCTGTCCTTCGTGATAGCACAGAGAAGGTGTTACCTCCATCCTTGTCTTTCTTCCTGCGTTTGCTGTTCCATGAACGCCTCCATGCCCGCACTTCGTCAGCCCATCTATTCAGCCAGCCAGCGGTGCACCCGGCCTTTTACTCTGCAGGGGTACACAGGCATTGCCGTCCTGGGCCCTGCCATTTGATTTAGAGGCACAGACAGAAAAGCAGAATGACAGCTGGAGCACGCACCGGGGCGGAAGGGTGGGGTGACGCACTGCGTTGAGCATGGCCTCTGGAGCCAGCCCTGGTTGGATTCAAACCCAGATCGCCACGTAGCACCTCTGACTTGGGCAGGCGACTTCATGTCTCTGCCTCAGTGTGTGTATCTGTGGAGCAGTGCTTATTTTCCTCATAGGTATCGTAAGGGCTACAGGCGGTAATCCACATAGCGCCCTCCCTCACACAGTGTCTGGCTCCTCCTAGGGTCTCCACTGTTGGGTGGTGTTATTGCTGTGGTCGTCATCATCATTCTAGAGAAAGTGTCCATAATAGAAATAATCAGGACCGACTGAGACCGTGACACAAATTTTAAGTTAAAGACAGACGTGGCAGCTGATGTGACTTGCTTCCATGGCCCACTTTGTGTCACTCAGTCTCTGTCCGTCACTGTTGAGTGTTTTCTTCAGTTGCCCTCCAGCTCACCTTCCTTTGGCTGCCCTGCCTTTGAGTAATGTGTTTGCTTAATGTTTCCAAATATGAGACCTTTGGCCAGGTGCAGTAGCTCACACCTGTAGTCCCAGTGCTTTGGGAGGCCGAGGCAAGAGGATCACTTAAGGCCAAGAGTTTGAGACCAGCGTGGCCAAGATAGTGAGTCCCCATGTCTACAGAAAAAATTAGCTGAGTGCGGTGGCCATGCCTGTGGTCCTAGCTACTCAGGAGGCTGAGGTGGGAGGATCACTTATGCCCAGGAGTTCAAGGCTGCAGTGAGCTATGACCGTGCTACCGCGCTCTAGCCTGGGCAACAGACAGAGTCTCTGTCTCTTCCTCTGTCTCTCTTTTTCTCTCGATACAAAGTCTCACTGTGTCACCAAGGTTGGAGTGCAGTGGCATGATCTTGGCTCACTGCAGCCTCTGCCTCCTTGGTTCAAGTGATTCTCATGCCTCAGGAAGGGTAGCTGGGACTACAGGCGTGCACTACAATGCCTGGCTAATGTTTTGTATTTGTAGTAGAGATGGGGTTTCACCATGTTAGCCAGGCCGGCCTCACACTCCTGTCCTCAAGTAATCCTCCTGCATTGGCCTCCTAAAGTGCTGTTATTACAGGCATGAGTCACCATGCCCCGCCAACCTTGTTTCTTAAAAAAAAAAAAAAAAAAGGAAGTCCAACATTCATTTCAAGTACTTGTCATTATGTGGTCTTGCTGAGGCTGAGTATGATGCCTGTCAACATTTTTTTTTTTTTTTTTTGAGATGGAGTTTCGCTCTTGTTACCCAGGCTGGAGTGCAATGGCGCCATCTCGGCTCACCGCAACCTCCGCCTCCTGGGTTCAGGCAATTCTCCTGCCTCAGCCTCCTGAGGAGCTGGGATTACAGGCACGTGCCACCACGCCCAGCTGATTTTTTGTATTTTTAGTAGAGACGGGGTTTCACCATGTTGACCAGGATGGTCTCGATCTCTCGACCTCGTGATCCACCCGCCTCGGCCTCCCAAAGTGCTGGGATTACAGGCGTGAGCCACTGCGCCCGGCCCCGCTTGTCAATATTCTAATGGGAGTCAGGGACCTGAGACCATGGAGCCAAGAGCCCACTGGCCTGGCTCTCAGAAGTCTGATTTGCAGCCTAGACAGTAATTGGGCAGCCTTCTATGGCTCAGTTCTTCACCTCAAAAATAAAGATGGTGAGAATGGCTGCCTAAGAGTTGTGAGTTTTAAACAAGATTAGGAATCCCACATGCCTAGCACAGGGCACCTGTAAGCCATCACAGGTGCTCCGTAAATATTAGTGATTAAAGGGACTATTGAATTATTTTCAGTTCTGCGTTTTATGGGGGAACAGTGTAATCCTGTGGTAGTTTCTGGTTTGGCCATGGGGAATCTCTGTAGCTGCGTCTCTGGGGAGTGGCAGCCGTCTCCTGCCTGCGGCCTCACAGGAGTCTGTCTTGACTACTCTGGCCTGCCCTTCGAGCTGTCGCCAACATAATTTCTTCTAGGATTGGGAGATCAGGAACCTCACATACCAGCCTGTCACATTTTAAAAGAAAAATAGAAGCAGGGAGGGGAAAGGGGGCGCATTTATAAAAGACCGAATTTGTAAAGAACATTTGGAAGTCACTGCCTCAGAGGTGATTCTGATTAGTATCCTTAGCAGCTTCTTCAGTTCGTTGTTGTTACTATCAGGAGAGTCAGAGGAAGTTTCTGGAGCTTTAGTTTCAGTGTGTTACGTGAAAATGCCTCGCCCCCTCGCTGCTGTGCTTTCTCTTGCTGTTGGCTCCTTTGAGTTTCTTGCTTGTAGTTTCAAGGCCTGAAGCCAGCGTGACATCTGCCCGGGCCCGACCTGCTCGGGGACTCGGGACGCGGCAGAACACCTCACCGGCTCGTTCTGTGCTTTTAGAGACTGAAGGCGAATAGGCAGAGGTAACAAGTGGCCAGTTTAGGGGAGGCTGCATCGTGTCCATTGTACTTTTCGTTCAACTTTTCTGTAAGTTTGTAATTTTTCACTGTCGAAGAACATTTGTTCTCTTATGCGCCTAACCCATTGGAGGTCGTAGGATTTGTTGTTAAGAGTGATTTTTAGTTAAACACTTTTGTATATGTGTATAGCCTTTTTTTTTTTTAACATAAAATCGGTGTGATGATTATAACCTACAGAAATATGTTCAGTTTCTCAACTTTAAAAAAATGTAAGGTATTGCTTTTATTTTTACCACCTTAATGAATTGGAATATGGATATTTTCTCTATCTCCATTGCAGCAACCATGCCTGCCGGCCTTCTGCTGCCAAAAAGATGAATCAGAAAGTGCCTGTTAACAACTTCTAGCTCTTTAGAACTTACTTTGACTTAGCAGGGCTCTTTGACTGGTGAGGCAGCAAGATGCTGACTACATAGGGTAATTAATTGGTCAATATTCAACCGATGTGAATTCAGGGATTTTTTTTTTCCTAACAGGATAATCTACAAGGGTACAAAACCCAAAACAAATTTCTAAATAAGGAGATTTTGGAACTCTCAGCTCTACGAAGAAACGCAGAAAGGAGAGAGAGAGATCTCATGGCGAAGGTGGGTCAGGATAGATGGATTCTGTTACCTGGTGGGAGGTGAGGTAAGGAAACCATTAAAAATAAGCATGCGCCGGGCGCGGTGGCTCAAGCCTGTAATCCCAGCACTTTGGGAGGCCGAGGCGGGTGGATCACGAGGTCGAGAGATCGAGACCATCCTGGTCAACATGGTGAAACCCCGTCTCTACTAAAAAGTGCAAAAAATTAGCTGGGCATGGTGGCACGTGCCTGTAATCCCAGCTACTCAGGAGGCTGAGGCAGGAGAATTGCCTGAGCCCAGGAGGCGGAGGTTGCGGTGAGCCGAGATCGCGCCATTGCACTCCAGCCTGGGTAACAAGGGCGAAACTCCGTCTCAAAAAAAAAAAAAAAAAATAAGCATGCTTTTCAAACCGGTTCAAATCTCAGGCTCAGAGAGATGTGGTTGCTGATACCAAAATATATTTGAAATATATACAATACATAGAGATATGTAGTCTCATTTTATCTCTGATGAAGACAAAGATAAATGCCCTGAGATGTGGCTTTTTGACATAAACTGGGTAAGTAGGAATGAGAATCTACAGAAAATGTGTTCAGTTTCTCTAGTTAATAAAAAGAACATAAGATATTGCTTTCTTTGTACCTTTGTTCATAAGCATTTTTAATGGATTTTGAAGAAAACAAGGTATGTATTTATAAGGTCCCCTAAATTAAGGTAATTTGGGTTTTGATTTATGCTGTTCAGTTTTGTATTTATGGAGATGGTGAGGTTAGTACCTCCTCTGTGAACCCAATAGGCTTGGTGTGAAAGTCAGGTATGATTATGGCTGGAAAGGGCTTTGCACAAAGTGTAATGGGATCATGAACATTTCAGCTGTAATCAAGTGACACTTGTCAACAGCTGTTATATACCTGACACACTTTTTTGAACAGAGCTTGAAGCATCTTCCCAGACCTTATTCCCGCATGTTTTCCAGGGTATATTTGATTTGTCTGATAAGGTGGCAGGTGGGAGCTAGTCCTGGATCACAGAGTCCTAAGAAAGAATGGGTATGGCATGGAGTGGCCACTCACGGGCCATGTGCCAAATGGCACTGAGCTGGACCTCAGTAATCGGCATGTAGCCTGTAGCCTGGTTTCTGCTGCTCTCTCCACCTCTGTCCAGAGGTGATGCGTTTGTTGGCATCCTGAGGTCTGATGACCAGCACCCCTTCCACAAGGAAGAGAGGCACCCACTGCAGGCCACTTTAAACATGACAGGTGGTCTGTGATATAAATTCATGTATTGTCTTTGATACAGTCTGTCTCTGGCTCACTTCCTAATAGTTTTAGGTTTGTCGTTGAGTGGCTGAGTGCCTAAAGATTGCTCTTCCTGTTTCCCTGTCTTGATTGAGATAACCACCACGTTCTCTGCAGTATTCTAGCCTGGAAGCCAAACTCTGCCAGATAGAAAGTAAATACCTGATACTGCTCCAAGAAATGAAGACACCAGTGTGCTCAGAAGACCAGGGGCCCACCCGGGAGGTCATAGCCCAGTTGCTGGAGGACGCTCTGCAGGTTGAGAGCCAAGAACAGCCAGAGCAAGCATTTGTTAAACCTCATCCTGTCAGGTAAAGGTGCTAGTGACTGTTGGGGATAGTGCGTCCCGTTTCTGAAGTCCCTTTCTCACAGAGAGCTGTGCACAACTCTGTGTCTCATTTGGTGCCCACGACAGATGCTGTCAGGTCAGCAGAACAGGCAATGTCTTCATTCTCCCATAGAAATCAAGTCATAGAGCTGGGACCCACCACAGGTCTTCTGATGCAAGACCTGTTTCTCATGTAAGTGAGAGAACCTTCCTTCCGATCCTTCCTTCCTCCAGAAGGAGCCAGTCTCCAGGGAATACGAACCTTTTCCTAAAACAGGCGTCCCCAAACTACGGCCCACGGGCCGCATGTGGCTCCCTGAGGCCATTTATCTGCCCCCCCCGCCGCACTTCAGGAAGGGGCACCTCTTTCACTGGTGGTCAGTGAGAGGAGCACAGTATGTGGAGGCCCTCCAACGGTCTGAGGGACAGTGAACTGGCCCCCTGTGTAAAAAGTTTGGGGTCGCCTGTCCTAAAACATAGCCCTACCCACAGGTGGTTGAAAACAGAGGGGGCCCCTAAATGAAGGACTGAGCTTAGACACATGCACACACACACACACAGACACACACACATGCACGCACACACAGACGCACACACATGCACGCACACACGTGCACACACATGCACACACACACAGGCACTCACGGCATATATTTTTGGGGAAAGCGCTGAATCTGGAAGCCCACGATAGATTTTGGATCAAGAACCATCTCATAACCTGTTTTCTAAAAAGCGAGACTCATGAAATTGTTGAACCAGGAGAAATCTGCAGATGCCCAGGGTTTAGTCTTCTCTTGGTTCCGCTCCTCAGGACCAGCCCTATGTCCAGGCCTTGCTTACTGGGTCTCTTTGCTTGTCCTGCCCCACCCTGCAGGCCAGGTAAAGCCCTGCTTCAGTGTGACATGACCTTTCCCTTCTCTGAGCCGGCCTGCATTGTTTGGGCTTACTCAGATGGCAGTTAGAAATAGGCTCAGCAAGTGCCCGACTCCATCGTTTCTGAACTCTGTTATGGAGGTCTGCCATGTGCCAGGAACTGTGCCAAGTGTTTTATGTGTAGGGTTGTACTTAATACTCAGTGAGGTGGGTGCTTTTATGCTCACTTTGCAAGTGAGGAAGCTGGGTTTGGAGGTGATAGAACTTGCCCGGAGTCACTCAGCCTGTGAGTGGCGAGGACAGGCCCTCAGCCTGGATAGTTGGGTTCCCAGGTGCAGGAGTGCCACCTGCATGCTGGGCGTTGGGCTTTGCTCAGCGTGGTGGCTGTTAACCTCTGTGAACGTTGGAGCACTTCGGAAGGTGTTGCGTGGTATTCTCATGTAAAAGCGTTCTGTGCTCTTACTATTTATGTCGTATGTTCAGATTTTATGTATAAGTAGAATAACCATGTATATTGGTTTATTTTCAACTTTTTCCTATGGAAAATTTAAAACATACAAAGAAGTAGAGAGAATCATGTAACATCCCCCTGTGTGCAACTAACTTGAGCAATTATTAATGTTTTGCCAATATTGTTTTATCTTACCTCCTGACTGTCCACAGTTTTTTTTTTCTGGAATATTTTAAAGCAAATGTCAGATGTCACATCATTCTACCTGTAATCACTTCAGTGTGTATTCCTGACTGATGATACCTTTTTACATACCAATCCCAGATACGTATCATTTGGAAACTTAACTTCCTTCAACATGATTTTCTGAAATGATCCATGTTGATACAAGTTACCCCTGAGCTATCTTTTTTAAGAGATGGGGTCTCACTCTGTTGCCCTGGCTGGCCTCAAACTCCTGGCTCAAGCACTTCTCTTTCATCAGCCTCCCAAGTAGCCGGGCCTACAGATGCGCGCGACCAAGGACACTTACCTGTTTCGTAGAACATGATTGTGTGAATCTGCTGCAGGGTCTTCATTCTTTCCCCTCAGGGAGGACCGTTAGGGCCCTTCCATTTTTCCCTTTGACAGTGGTGCAAGGACCAGTCATGGCCCCTTGTGCCCACATGAGAGAGTTTCTCTAGGGAGCAGGCTAGAAGTGCAATTCCTGGCATATAGAAAATACATACCTTTATCTCTGCTAGATCTGAGTTCCAAAGTACTTAAGTAAGTTGACGCTCAGCAGCAGTGCGTGAAAGGCCTTTGTCATTTTCTTTCAATGGTAGCACAAATTATCATTAACATAGTGGCTTAAAACAGCACAAATTTATCGCCTCATAGTTCTGTAGGTCTGTAGCCCAACCTGGGTCTCATTGGATTAAAATAAAGGTTTAATTAGGGGCTGCTTTTCTTTCCGGAGGTTCTGGAACAGTTAATTTCCTTGTTCATTTCAGCTGTTGGCAGGATATAGTTTCTTGCAGTTGGTCATGGGACTCGGCCCCTGTTTCCTTGCTGGCTGTCAGATGTGGGTGGCGGCTTCTAGAGCCCCCCGCATTCTCTGGCCTGTGGCCCCTTTTCCCATCCTCAGGGGCAGTAGATCAGGTCCAGCCCATCTCTCCTGCCTGAGGTTTCTGACTGATTCTTCATATTCAGGCCCACCAGATATCCCAGATAATCTTCGTGTTTTAAATTCTGTAGTCTTAACTGCATTAACATTCCATTAATAACATTCCTATTGCCATGTAACGTAACAGAGTCATAGGTTCCAGGACCTGGGACGTGAACATCTTTATCCCTAATAGCTTATAAATACATTCTTCCTTGTTTTTTTTTTTTTAACCTTTTGAAATGATATTTTAAAGCATAAAGTTACACATATGAAGCATATATATGATAAAGAAACATACACACACATTAATGTAGCCAGATTTATCAATCTTGTTTTTGTGCTGTTGACTGTATTTTCTTCCATGCTTTTCATATTTTCAGTTTTAAACTGAAATATGAAAATAGTAACAGGAAGAGATCTAATTTAATTTTTCGTTATAGATAGCCAGTCGTCCTAGCTTTATATACTGAGAAGTCGATTATTTCCTCACTGCTCTGAAATGCTTTCTCATAGTGCAGTGTATCACGTGTGCGTGGATTGGTTTCTAGGCTATTTCTGTCGCATTGGTCTTTGTTGCTAAACCTTTGTCATTTTAATTTTTCCTTTTGTGTTTACCAACAGTGAATATGATATTTATGGGTTCAGGACTGTACCTGAGGATGATGAGGAAGAGAAGCTGGTCGCCAGGGTCCGTGCGTTGGACCTGAAGACTCTGTACCTGACAGAAAACCAGGAAGTCTCCACCGGGGTCAAGTGGGAAAACTATTTTGCGAGTACAGTGAACAGGGAGATGATGTGCTCTCCAGAACTGAAGAACCTGATCCGCGCGGGCATTCCCCACGAGCACCGCTCCAAGGTGTGGAAGTGGTGTGTGGACCGCCACACCAGGAAGTTCAGGGACAACACCGGGCCTGGCCACTTCCAGACCTTGCTGCAGAAGGCGCTGGAGAAGCAGAACCCGGCCTCCAAGCAGATTGAGCTGGATTTGCTGCGAACTCTGCCCAACAACAAACATTACTCCTGCCCCACCTCGGAGGGCATACAGAAGTTACGCAACGTCCTCCTCGCCTTCTCCTGGCGGAATCCAGATATCGGGTACTGCCAAGGCCTTAACAGGTGGGTGTGTGGTGTAAAGTGTTCCCGTTTGCCATCAGGCAGCTTGTAGGCACCAGTGCCGCCTGGCAGCTCTATCCTTTCCTGGTTGGCCAAGAAAACGCAATCGTTGCAGCAAGTCAGTTTTCACGACACAATACCCCACTTCTAGAAGAACTGAGAGAAACTTGCTTTCAGAAAGTATGAACACAGAGTTAAACTCATTTGAAACTACTAGGAGTCTCATATTTTGTTTGCTCTCATCACACTCGGGTTTTGATCAGAAGTTTGATTTTCCTAGTTTAACTACACGGAGTGGAAATTAGTGGTCACCCCTGGTTTATGCAGTCTACAGGATCTTTTTGTGAAGCAAGAAGTCGCCCCAAACAGTTATTCAGCCAATTGAAACTTAGCCCTCGGTGGACTTAAACTTGTTTCCTTTTAAACTAGAATCTTTAATCTTGCATACTTCCCTACTTTCATAGGCAGAGGATGCTGAAAGGCCTCTCACATTTTCTTGGTGATCCAGGCTCATCCTCCTGAGCTGTGCAGGGATGGGATGAGGCCTCGGGAGGACTCAGGTCTGCTCCCCATGAAGCTCTTCCTGTCACTGGACTTGGCTCTGACCACTTCTTACCGGGCTGGCTCACTTTCTGCTTCCTGCTGTCCTTGCAGTTGGCCATGTATATTTCTCTCTGAGTAATAGTAGGTAACTAAGCTTGTTAGAAATATGGATAAAGGTTGAGTTTGGTGGCTCACACCTGTAACCTCAGCACTTTGAGAGGCCAAGGTGGGGGAATCACTTGAGTTCAGGAGTTTGAAACCAACCCGGGCAACATAGTGAAACCCCGTCTCTATAAAAAAATACAAAAAATTGGCTGGGTATAGTGGTCATGCCTGTGATCCCAACACTTTGGGAGGCCGAGGCAGGTGGATCATGAGGTCAGGAGTTCAAGACCAGCCTGGCCAACATGGTGAGACCCCTGTCTCTACTAAAAATACAAAAATTGGCCAGATGTGGTGGCACATGCCTGTAATCCCAGTTATTCGGGAGCTGAGGTGGGAGAATCACTTGAACCTGGCGGGCAGATGTTGCAGTGAGCCAAGATCGCAGCCACTGCTCTTCAGCCTGAATGACAGAGTGAGACTTTGTCTCAAAAAAAAACAAAAACAAAAAATTAGCTGGATGTGGTGGCATGCGCCTCTAATCCCAGCTATTTGGGAGGCAGAGGTGGGAGGATCGCTTGAGCCCAGGAGATGAGGCAGCAGTGAGCCGTGGTCACACCACTACACTCCAGCCTGGGCAACAGTGAGAATCTGTCTCAAAAAAAAAAAAGATACGGATAAAGTAAGAATGAAAAAGCTCTGCATGTGTATCGTAGGACTTCTGTACGCCGTGCATGAGGTGGCGTTCTCGGTGCTGGCGTTTGTCCTGGCTGCCCACAGGCCTTTTTGCTCCTGCACCATGCCAGGCATTGACCTCCATTTCTATTTGTGTCTGAAATGGAGTATTACAGGAAGAAAGGGTTTAAGCTGGAATGTTACTTGGTTAAGACCTGAAACCAAACGGGTTCCAGGAAGTCATCGTCTCGGTGGTGGTGAGGATAGGGCAGCCTCTCTGAGCCCTCAGAAAGGGAGAGGGACTATCGCTGCTCCTAGACAGTCTCCATTTTAAAAAGCCTGCCTGGTAAAGCAGTTTCGTTTTGCTTAAATGCACCATTCACGTTGTATACTCAGTCTGAGAATTCCTGGAAGCTGGAAACCCCTGAAACTAAGTGTCCTGGTGAGGACCTGAGCGTGCCCGTTTGGGGCACGGTAATGCCCATTTATCTGGCATTGTCATGGAATCCATTTTTTCATACATAAATGACACTTCCAGGTAATTGAAACTTTCTCTCTACAATTCCACCCCGTCGCCATTAAAACCTCTGAATTGTGACCATTTTGTAACCATTTTATGGGACTTCCTCTTCAAAATAATTTGTATGTGTGTCCACGCCTTCTGAGCACCCAGAACTTTAGCAGGACAGCTGCAGCCTTGTCTAGATAACTGTGATCTGGGCCTGTCATCTGGAGTATTGGTGATTTCAGTGATGTCCTCAAAGGCTCTGCTCCTTCTGGCACCGTCGAGTGCTGTGGGTTTGGTGTCTGTGCCTTTGTGTGCTGTTTTCCTCTCGTCTGTCTCTGCCGGTGGTCACCTTTCTCCTTTGCATCCCATCTCTGCCTACTTGAGACATCCCCTTCCCACCTATCCAGGACTTATTTACTCATTTTCCATTTAATTTGAGATGACTTCATTATAGGATTTTTTTTTTTTTTTGAGATGGAGTCTTGCTCTGTCGCCCAGGCTGGAGTGGAGTGCAGTGGCGCGATCTCAGCTCACTACAACCTCCGCCTCCCAGGTTCAAGCGATTCTCCTGCCTCAGCCTCCCGAGTAGCTGGGATTACAGGCACATGCCACCATGCCAGCTAATTTTTATATTTTTAGTAGAGACAGGGTTTCACCATGTTGGCCAGGCTGGTCTTGAGTTCCTGACCTAGGTGATCTGCCTGCCTTGGCCTCCCAAAGTGCTGAGATTACAGACATGAACCACCACGCCTGGCCCATTATAGTTTTATCTAAGGAAAAACATTGTGAGAAATGGCTTCAAGGGTTTTCCCATGAGTGTTGCTCATAAGCTTCATGTCATGGGCAGAGGTTTGGGGTTTCAGCTGAGAAGAGGGAGGCCCGTCTCTCACGTCTTCCTTTCCATGCTGCTGCTCCAGATGCCCACCTGGAGGCATACCAGGGCTACTGATGGGTACCCTCTTGATGAGAGACAGCATGTAAATAGCTGACCCCAGTTTCTGTTACAAACAACATAGCAACTGAGTTCTTCTCAAACGATGAACTCAGTCAGCTGCACTTGCAAAATCTTAAAATGAAAAGTTTTGTTTAAAATGAGGGTGGTTGATCATTAGGAAGCAATTTCATCTTTGAACAAAAAGCAAGTGAAAGTCGGGGAAGGTAGCTTTGCTTCTCAAATTTTAGGAAATACCTTATTTGCAAAGGAACACTTACTCTTTTTTCTTCCTTTTTTTTTTTTTTTTTTTTTTTTTTTCCTAATGAGGCAGGGCCTTGTTCTGTCGCCCAGGCTGGAGTGCAGTGGTGTGATCATCCCTCACTGTGGCCTCCGCCTCCTGGGCTCAAGCGATCCTCCTGCCTCAGCCTCCTGGGTAGCTGGGACTACCAGGTGTGCTTCACCGCCCCTGGCTGATTTTTGGTCTTCGTTTTTTAGAAATGGGGTCTTGCTATGTTGCCCAGACTGCTCTTGAACTCCTGGCCTCAAGTGGTCTTCCTGCCTTGGCCTCCCAGAGTGCTGGGATAGCAGGCATGAGCCATTGATCCAGGCCCTCTTATTCTTTATTGTTGGCTGTGAGAGAGGAAGTGGCCTAGCGCAGACGGGGTGTGTGCAGACTGTGGCAGCAGCCGTCCGTGCCCGGGCGCTCATCTTGTCCTCGCTTTGCTCGTAGGTTGGTGGCGGTGGCCCTCCTGTACCTGGAACAAGAAGACGCCTTCTGGTGTCTCGTTACCATAGTGGAAGTTTTCATGCCTCGAGACTATTACACAAAGACTCTTTTAGGATCACAGGTAAGTTTCGAAAATTCTGTGCCTCAGTCGCCAGTTTCAGAATTGCAGCTGAAATGTGACCTGAATTAAACCTGTGGTTGGGGTGCGGTGGGGGGGCCTTGTGTTCGTGACTTCAGAGACTGATGCCTGAAGATGGCAGGCATGTCTCAGACCGGCCCCAGTCGGGGCCTGCTGTTTGTGACGGAGGCCAGGTTGGGCTCCTTCTGCCCCCTGGGAACCAGCAGAGAGACAGACCCGTCGTGCAGGCCGAACGCTGTGCTCACCGCGCCGCGCGCTCTTCCCCAGACGCAGGCTCACCGGCAGGCTGAGTCAATCCAGGCGTGGTTGGGGGGCGGGTGTGTTAGCGCAGGCTCTCAAGAAGCAGATGCTGGGGTGCGATGAGTCAAACCAGAGACTTCTACGGGGAACCGCTGTGGAGGACAAGGGACAGAGAGGCTCCAGCCCCAGGAAGGGAGAAGGATGGGGAAGAGAGTCCCAGACCCCGTGCGGTGGCCACTGAGCAGTCCTGAGGAAGTCTGGGCGGGGCCAGTGGGGTCCCATCAAACCAAGGATGGTGGCCAGGCACCCGCCTCCAAAGACGGGCTGCGTTCGTGCGGCCACCGCACCCATGCGCTGCAGCTGGGGGCCGACGCGGTGATGCACCAGATGGGCAGCGGCAGGGCTCGCGGTCACCTCCCACGGGGCATCTGAGTGGCGCACTTCATGCCGTCCACACCTGGAGTCTGATGCCAGGGCCTAGGGCAGGGCGCCATGGGCTGGGAGAGCCCAGTGTTTCTGTCTTTGCTTGAGACGGTCCTGACCCTGGACCGGACCCTTGGCCCTTTGTGTCTTCCCTGGGCTGAGCTGGGGCTGCTGCCGGCACTGGCTTCCCCATAGGCTGGCCCTTGGCATGTGGCACCTCAGGCACCTTCTGTCTTAACCACGGCTGTGCCCGCATGTGCCCGCTCCATCGCATGTCTCTTCTCCAGGTCTGTGCCCCCCCCGGCCTGCCTGCCCACAGTCTCTCCTTGCCCTTCCCCTGCACCTCCTGGTGTTTCGAGGCCTGGCCCTGCAGGCCAGTAGGAGGTGCTGGGCGGAGACTGGAGGTGGCCGAAGGGGCTGAAGGGGTTTCCCTCCGCGTTGCAGGCACTGCCTCTGAAGGTGGCTTTGTCTCCTCTGTGCCCAGCTCCTGTCCGTGCGTCCTGCGTGCCAGCAGCTGACCCCACCTGCTCCCTTCATCTCTCCCGCCACGGTGGCTTTCTGCCCTTGCTGAACTCTGAGCTGCCTCCCTGTCAGCTGTTTGGCTTCTCAGCTTTTCTGCCACTGGTGTGACCAGCCCCTGGATGGCATTCCCTCAGCGACACCCATTTAGAGGGACCCTGAGCGGGTGTCCTTTGCGGGGAAGGTGGTCATTATCGCCTCTGCTGTGCTGCTCCCCTCTCCGGCTCCCCAGGCTGGGGACTCAAGCTGTCCTGGACTCCTGCCTCCCTCTCCTGTATCCCTGTCACCACCATTTCTAGTGCTGCCACCTGCCCCAGGGCAGACCTGCTGCTGGTCCCGCTGCTCCAGCACAGGCCTCCGGGACAGCGGCCACCGGACCGGATCATCCTGTGTGCCTGCGTGTCCTCCGGCGAGTCAGTGGTACCTGAGGGCCACCTCCCTGTCTTCCTGTTAGTATTCCCGGCACCCCACACAGTGAATGTCTGAACTTACATGAGCTACTCTGTGATCAGGGAAAGGGAACTGGCATCTACTGAGCCCTGGCCCGGTGCCAGCAGCTGTACCCTGCACAGAGCCCTGCATGTCTGCACGGAGCCCCGCGTGCCTGCTCGGAGCCCTGCACGGTGGAGCCGTCAGTGTCCCCACTTGACTTGGGAGAAAACTGGGAGTTGGAGACATTAATAAGCAACTTGCCTGAGGTGCCACCGCTGATGGGCCGAGCTGGGCTTGGAACTCAGGCCGCCATAGCTCTGGGCCTGAGCCCGCCCCTCCCTGCCCGCTGCCTCCTAGAACGTCACAGGAGGGTGGCTGAGTTGGAACTCTGGCCTTCCCGGAGAGTGGCTTTTGCCACAGCTGCCCTCTTCAGGTCCCTGCCCCCGTTTCACAGATATCAGTGGATCCCAGGGGAAGCTCGTTTGGTCTCCCTATGATCACTTCATCCGCTAATTACCCCAGAAATGTATCGTTTGGTTGCGTTGGTGTGTAGGAAATGAACAGCAACAGGAAGAGGCGGCAGTCAGTCAGGTGGGATTAGAGGGTCAATAAAGAAAGTTCTGTGAATTCATGGGCACTTGAAAGCTAATTGCTTTCAGAGATTCAAATATAAAATATCAAGTGACTCAGTGTTTCAGAATAAGAAAAATGAAGCATTGATCTTTCTTAATTCCACTGAGGTGTGGTCAAGCACATCCGTCAGGAAATTGGGCGGAGGGTCACAGCCCCGGCCCTACCTCCTGTGAGCTGTGTCGCTTGCTCACATCATTTAACATCTCTGTGCCTTAGTCTCCCGTATGTAAGATGAGAGTAATGTTCCCCTGACGTAGCTTATTTGAGGTTGAATTCAGATGATGCATTAAAAAAGTTTAATGCTCAGAACATGGTAAAAACTCAGCAAAAGTCGGTAATACGGTTATAGGGGAAGACCTATTTTAAATGTCTGGATTTATTAAAATTTGCATCACTTTGTCATATAAACATAAATGTGAATTCTAAGGAGGCTTTTCCCCACTGACTGTACAAGTAATAGATGCTCACTAAAGGAAGTCAGGCAATGTAGAAAGATGTTAAGAAGAAAATGAAAGGCCGGGCGCGGGGGCTCATGCCTGTAATCCAAGCACTTTGGAGGCCAAGGCGGGCGGGCGGATCACCTGAGGTCGGGAGTTCAAGACCAGCCTGACCAACATGGTGAAACCCCGTCTTTATAAAAAAAAAAAGAAGAAAATGAAAATGACCTCTTATCCTACCA
This sequence comes from Saimiri boliviensis, assembly GCF_048565385.1. Classification (NCBI taxonomy): domain Eukaryota; kingdom Metazoa; phylum Chordata; class Mammalia; order Primates; family Cebidae; genus Saimiri; species Saimiri boliviensis. The sequence goes on from NC_133450.1 coordinate 942,400, forward strand.
GCTAGAGAACCATGGTTAGCATTTTGATCTATTTCCTTTTGCTCTTCTCCCCCTGGTTCATATAGGCATCCAAACTGAGAGCACGGCGTATCCTGACTGGTTCACGTTATAGCATGAGCATTTTCCCATGTCGTTTTATACTTTGTAGGCCACCATCCTACTTGGTGGCCTAATATTCCATCAGGTGGTGCTAGAATGTGTTTAATCACCCTCCCGTTTATCAGTGGCCATTGCGTAAGGCTGCTGGTAAAATGCGGGTAGCTTCGTGTGTGCCGTCAGCCCCCAGCACTGGGCTTTGCCAGTCACTGTCAAACTGCCTCCTGCCAGAGCCAAGTGCCCGAGCCCCGTGCGCACTGTTCCTGCAGTCTGCACGCTTGTCAGCTTTTCCGTTCGTGCCAGCCTTTGAGTGCATGTTCTGTGCCAGGACCTTACTAGGCGCTAAGGACACAGAGATAAATGACACAGTTATTCCATGTCCTCCAGAGCTCAGTGGGGGAGGGAGCTTGAACAGAGGCCAGAGCGTTCCCTGGCAGCCGGGTCCACACCAGCCCTCCACCAAGCACCCGGGCAGCCTCAAGAGTGAGACAGAGTCTGCCACCTAGTTGGGAGAAGAGATGTGTACCAGGATCTTCTCCCACGTCAGGGCCAGCTGACCGCCCCTCCCTCTTGGGCGTCTTCCGCGGGATCCTCCAGGCGGAACGAATCACGTCGTGATCAGCTGCTCTTACAGTGAGCGCTCCGTCTCCCCGGCCACTTTACAGCTCCGTAAAGGCAGCTCCTGGCCGGGCATGATGTATGGGAAGATACGTGCAGTCGACCCTTGAACAACACGGGTTTAAACTGCATGCGTCTACTTACATGTGGATTTTTTCAACCACACACAGATTGAAAATACAGTATTCACAGGACGCGTGAAACCCTCTTATGCGGAGGGCCAGGATGTCAACGGCAGGACCTGAGTGTGCTGTGTGCTGCAGGGGGTGGTCTGGGAACTGATCCCCACATGCAGCAAGGGACAACTGTAGCTGTTTCTCACACTGTGGATAGAGAAATTGGCTTACGAGGTTGGGACTAGGGTTTTTTTCCCCCCATCACATCCAGTTGATTAGAATTAAAAGCATCAAAGCGTAATCTACTGTGTGAGGTCAAGTACTGTTTTGTGAAACATTGGTTTCTGTTTTACACGTGTGCACGCTGGTTCGTGTGGACTGGGTGATGGTTGAAGACGAATGTTTTTATGTGAGTCACAGACAAAGGCTGGGAAAGCCCCTGGCTGGCAGGATGGTGTGTTGACCCCTCGGTGTGGCACAGGGCCTCTGCGGCCCGCTTCCGCCAGGCTGTGCCGCCTCACCTCCCAGCCCCCTTGCCTGGAAGCCTGAGCTCTGGCTGCAGGAGCGGTTTCTCCTCGGGGCTTGGCCGGGACCTGTCCGTGGCTCCACAGAGCTGTATGAACACGTCGTGACCCAGGCCTGGCCGTGGTTGGGATGGCCCATGCGTCCGGCTTTCCCCTCTTGTCTTTTAACTCTTTGAGGTCAGGGTTGAACCTCGGTCAGCGCTCTGCCCAGCACAGGCCCCGTGCGTGATGGAGCAGCAGTAACCAGGTATTGCTCATCTGTCATGCGATGGGTAAAGAAAGGTTAGTAACTGTTTCCAGATGAAGCACAGAGCCGTTTAGTGCATAATATGCTAAAAGCCACCCAGCTAGTAAGTGGTAGAGCCGAGATTCAGACGCAGGTCCATGTGACTCTAGAGTCCTCACCCTCCCACTGCGCGTGCAGCCCAGCAAATGCTTGTTGAATGGACGTGGTGATGCTGCTTCCTTTGGCTGAAGCCTCCCATCTGCCTGGGATTCCACTTTGTGGCCCTTCGTGTCAGCGTCTCCTGTACCTACATGAGGACTGGCAAGGCTGACTGTCCCACCTGCTCCTTGCAGTGACCTATTTCCCAGGCGTTTTGAGCACAGGAGTTGGCTCCGGGTTCCAGACGCCCCACTCCCATTCCCCGTGGAGAGCGTGCTGTTGAGCAGACACTCAGTGTGTCTGTGCAGTGCCCTAGGTCAGCGCTGCCGGAACGCAGGCGTCCGGCTCTGCGATGGGCCCGGAGCACGTTTGGAACAGCTGTGCCGCTGTCACGTGGGCTGCACCTCCAGGCCGTCCGGCTGTGCATCTGCTCACCGGCTTGCCCGGTGTCCTGGCAGGCCCCACACGCTTCTGCCCTTTGTTCCCTCTCCAGGTGGACCAGCGGGTGTTCAGAGACCTCATGAGTGAGAAGCTGCCTCGGTTGCATGCCCACTTTGAACAGTACAAAGTTGACTACACCCTCATCACTTTCAACTGGTTTCTGGTGGTGTTTGTGGATAGCGTCGTTAGTGACATCCTCTTTAAAATATGGGACTCTTTCCTTTATGAGGGACCAAAGGTGAGTTCATTTAGCTCAGCTATTTTTAGATACACACGCTTGACAACTGTTGGCAGCATTGGTGGCGGTAGAGTGGCGGGCTCACCTCGTGAGGGATACCACAGTGCCCAGGGGATCTCAGCACAGCCTGCGCCAGAGCTGGGTCCAGGGTGTCAGGAAACCGCAGTCATTGGTTCATTTATCGGAAACAGTCAGCCCGCACCAAGCCCCGTGGGAGGCGCCGGGAGCTGTGGCTGTGGTTTGAGCGTGAGCCTCACCATCTGTCAGATGGCTGGTGGTGCTGCCCATCGTATGGAGGAGGAGATGGAGGCCTAGAGAGTGAATCAGCAGGGGACCAGGGGCTCGAGCTTCAGAGCCTGGCTGCCCGTGAGCCTCCCACCTGCTCTGTTGTGTGCTGTTTAAGAATTGGATTTTGAATAAGGAATATATTTACATGTTAACTTCTAATCACATAAACAGGGGTGTGTAATGAACTGGAGGCCCCCCTTGTCTTCTAGTTACTCTTCTCCGTTTATTGTATGTCTTAGCTGGGCACAGTGGCCTGTGCCACTTGTCTCAGCTAGTTGAAAACCTGAGGCAGGAGGATCATTCGAGACCAGGAGTTCAAGTCCATCCTGGACCGGAAAGCAAACGAAATAAGAGAAAGTGCAGGCTGGCGCAGGCCCTTAGATATGGGGAAGTAGTTTGTTCCAAAGCTGCTTGAACTCGCAAGACTCCTAGGAGTCCATTTCCAAACACAGATCGATTTTAAAAAAATCCTCTCCCATCTTCAGAAGCTCACTAGTTGGGATGGAAACTGCCTCTGTAGGTGGGACTTTCTAAGAGTTTCAGAATCAGAAAAGCTTGGTTTTGGTTTTATTTTAAAATGATTCCTTACATTTGTTCTTTTTGCTTTATTGATTAGAAATGCTAGCTGCGTATGAAGGGATTCCACAGAGATCTCCATAAGGAGGTTTTTGGTTGGGGCTGATGTGTTGTTGGAAACCACCAGAGTTTTTTTTCCTGTGTAAAGGAGTCTTGGCCTAGCCAGCGAAAATTGCCCCTTGGACCAAGTCTGTCCCCAGGGCAGGGACTGTGCAAGCCATGTCCCCAAGTCCCCAGGGGGGCCAGCACTGCCCTGGAGTCCAGCCTTGTGCTTGGACCCACAGGTTTTTCCACTAATAGATTTCCCTGTTGATCCCACAGGTTATTTTCCGTTTTGCCCTGGCACTTTTTAAGTACAAGGAAGAGGAGATCTTGAAACTGCAGGATTCGATGTCCATATTCAAGTATCTCCGCTCCTTCACTCGCAGCGTCCTCGATGCTAGGTGAGTCCTGCGGAGGTCTCCGATGTCAAGGAGAGCAGGAAGCCTGGCCCCTGCCTCCCTGAGAGCAGCCCGTCCTTTCGGTCTGCAAACTCAGAGGCATCCCGGGGGTACAGTGTGGGAGAGGGAATTGCTTTCCAGGGAAAAGAGAGAGCAAGCGGTGTGAGCCCCAAGTAGCCTTCCGAGGGAGGAACTGAGATGAGGATTCTGTCCTTTGTCCTGCAAACATAAATCCCTACAACCAACAGCAATCGTTTCATTTGTCTGGAAAGCATTTACTGAGTGCCCACTGCATGGCAGGACCCGTGCCAGGCACTGAGGATGATGGGTGGAGAAAAGGGCCTGTCCTGGAAGCCCTTGCTGGGGACACTGTTGTACAGCATTTGCTCACTGCTGTGACAGAGGGTGCCCAGGCCGGAGAAAGGCTGAGGAAGTGGGCGGCGGCAGCGAGGAGACAGTCGGGGGGCAGGGGTCCTTCAGGAGCAGCGCGAAGCTGTGGGGCACGTGTGTTTGGGGAAGTGGGGTGGCGGCTGAGCCCGGCTGGCGCCGATGTGGCTGGGCCGTAGCAGAGCTGGGTTGTCAGGGCGCTTACAGATTGCACTCGGGACTCGAGGCTGCATCCTGAGAGTTCAGGGAAGTCCCTGCAGGGTTAGGCAGGAGACACACAGGTCAGATTGGGGCAGGACTGGTGGCTGTTAGAGGGCTCTAGGGACAGAGGTGGAGAAGAAGGGCACATGGGAGAGAGGGAGGGGGGAGCTTGACTTGTGAGACCCCTGCGTTCCTGGCCTGCGCAGCCAGTGTTCAGGAGCCCTCCCTGGCCGCCCGGTCATTGCCTGTTCCGGGCCACCCTCATCCATACGTCCCCTGGACCGCAGCTGTTGGCTGCTCTGGCCCTGAATGCTGAGGTGGACACTGGGAGCTGAAGGGGCCAGCTGAGGCCATGCCAGGCTTCCTGGAGGTTGTCACCACTTTTAGGGTCTTTTATTGGGGAGTGGGTTTGTAGTAGTTTCAGGCTTACTAACAGTGCCCTGAGTTCTGGCAAATGAGAAGGGATATCGGAATCATATTTGCTGGGGAAAGTTTGATTCTGAGTTTTGGGGTGAGCCTGGAGAGCTGCTGTTCATCTCACGTTGGGTCAAGATTGCTGAGAGTGACACAGAGTGAGCTTGCCCATGCCAACAGCGAGGGCTCTGTTCAGAGCACCGGTGCCCACAGTTCTGTGCTGGGTCACAGGCTCTGCCAGGAGGGGCGGAGGCGGGTGGGTGGGGGCTCTGGCGAGTGCCCCACCTGTTCCTGGCACAGCAGGCTGACCTGGCCCCTCCCACACTGCTGGGCCTTGTGTGGTCCTGCCGCGCCACCTTGTGACCAGCTCGTGGTACCATCTCCCGTGCAGCTTGCTTTAGAAGGCAGGGTTGCTAGACTAACGGGTGCTTTAAGGAGTGCCAGGCTTGGTGGCAGGCTCCCCGATGTTATCAAGACTGCAGGAGCCCTGGACCCGTCTCTGGGCTGGAGCCCGTGTTTTAAGCAGCTCCCCAGGCTAGTGTTTGCAAGGAGGCCAGTGCTGCACAGAGGGAGGGAGTTGCGTACTGAACTGCATTCAGGAGTTGGGGGCTAACAGGATTGAACTCGGCTCTGCAGCAGGACTTCTGGGAGCCTTTTACGGTGCTGGACATCATCTCCTAAATTTAGCTGACCATGGGGCACCTTCTCATCCTCCAGCAGAACCTTCCAGGCCTGAGGCAGAGGTGGAGTCTGCTTTCCCGGGTGCCAGCCTGGGGCGAGGGGCCTCTGTCAGCTGAGGAGCAGATAAGGAATCACACTTGGGGCTTGCGCTCTGCAGTGTAGGAGAGCTGGGTGCTGGAGGTTTGGGGTTTGTGGGGGCTGTGGGGGGGCCCTGCACCCTGTTCACATGGAGCCTCCTTCTGTCTGGTGGGTGGCAGCCTGGTCCTCGGAGCCAGGCAGGAGGTGGAACCTGGGAAATCCCCACGCAGGGTCCCCTATGCTCGGGCCTCTCCTGTTCTCTGGCTCTGGTTTTGTTTTACTAAGCCACTGACCAGCGGGTAGGCGCCGGTGACCACAACCTTAAAGTTTTGATTGTAAATTGGTGCCTTCACCTAGGGAGAATGTGAATCCCATGCGCTGCACATTTCTCTGTGGACAGCATCTGGACTCTTGTCACATTGCTGACTGGTCTGACAGTCGTCGCCGGGACTGCCGGGGCCTGTGTTCATGCCCAGTCACTCAGTCCTGGGACAGAGATGCCCCGGACTCATGCCCGGTGCCCCGCCTTGTGCCTGCCCGAGGATGCAGACACCCCTGCACCCGCTGTCACCATGCAAGGCCAGGCGCTCTTCTCAGCGCTGGTGTGGGGGGGCTCTAGTAATCCCACTCCCTAGGAGCGGCACCACTGTTACCCCAGTGTGCAGATGAGGAATCTGAGGCCAGGAAAGGGGGTGACTTCAGTCACACAGCAAGCATGTGGCAGAGCTGGAGTCCAGGCTGTCATTCTGAGCCTGCCCTGGCAGGGCCACTGTGCTTGTTGCCTCTCTGCAGTGGCAGAGCTGGAGTCCAGGCTGTCAAGCCCCCAGCATGGCCAGCGCTCCTGCCTTCCCACCCTGGGCTGCCTGGCTGTGCCCGTGAGGGCTGTCTGTGAACGCTCACTCTGGCACCACTGATTCTCTTGTCTCTGCCCTGCGCCCTGCCAGGAAGCTGATCAGTATCTCCTTTGGGGACCTGAACCCCTTCCCCCTACGCCAGATCCGGAACCGACGCGCCTACCACTTGGAGAAGGTCCGGCTGGAGCTGACCGAGCTGGAGGCCATCCGCGAGGACTTCCTGCGTGAGCGGGACACCAGCCCTGACAAGGGCGAGCTGGTCAGCGATGAGGAGGAGGATACCTGATCTTCTCCACCTGAGTGGGTCCCTGGATGCTGCTCTTCCTGCCTTCAAACCAAAGTGTGCCCAAAGGGCGAAAACGCGCTGAAAAGCCAGAATGTAATGTGTGTGGCCTCTGGGAATCTGCTGGGCGGATGTCCAGAGCCAGACTGCACTTCCTCACCTCCCACTGCGTGGGGGCAGGGCTGGGAGGTCGGATGTTTACAGCCATCTCCACGCCACGGCTTCTGGTTGCACGTATCCCAGTCGTGCTTTCTGCCTGATGACTGGCAGGATGTTGGGCCTGTTTCCAGCCTCCGGCAGCCCGGCGGGGCCCTGACCCTCTGAAACCTTGCTTTGCTGGGCGTCTCCCCTTGTTCTCTCTCCTGTACACGGTGGGCAGTCGTGTGTGGTTTTGAATGGCAGCACTGGGAAGGATGCCCACTGTGCTTCAGGCACCTGTAGGCCAGAGGGTGGCTGCCTCAGGCATAAGGCTGGTATGAAAATGAACTGCCTTAGAAAAGCAGGCACATCCCTTGTTCAGAAACGGCCACTGTAGAAAGCCCGTGAACCTTCCGCTGGTGGCTTTAAGCTGCCAGCCACTCCCCATTTCTAGAATAGCGTTTGAGCTGGCTATCCAGACACCCACCCTCACTTCCCATGGCCAGCCTGGGCTTGCACATTGCTGGGCTGCTCTGTCCCCAGCTTGGCCCGTGTCGGGCATGGCTCTGTGAGATTCTGTGGAATGCCCTCTTGACTTGCATTCACCAGGTATGATGAGGTGGGATTCCAAGTAAATGGTGAGCCATCACATTGCAAAGCAGGCCTACCCCTGGGCTCCCTGGGCTAGCCTTGGTTGAGGGGAAGGAGGGATCTTTCTGAGGGTGCTTTGCAGGGCAGTGGTGCAGCTGCAGAATGAGTACTCTTGGACAGCTGAAAAACGTGGCCGCCTTGGGGATGGCCAGTGCTCCTGTGTCTGCTCCTCCTGACTGGGTTGTGCAGGAGACCGGCTGCCAGCGCCGGGGCTGGGAAACTCCAGCACTTGGGGCGCAGGCTTGGGGAGCTCTCCCAGATGTGGGCCCTCCCACCACTGCCTAGACGCATCTTTGTTCTCTGCAAGGATGCAGGGTCACTGTTGCCTCTGGCAGTTTCTGGGAACTCGGAGGACTGCCTTTCTGAAGGCCGGAGAAGGCTTTGAGCAAGGAGCTTACTTTCTGTTCAGTCCCTCTAGACCATCCCTGATGCACAGATGTGACAGGGTGTTTTCCGGCACAGTCTTGTTAAAATACGAGAGAAACGGTCTCCGTGGAATGTTTCTCATTACCTGAAAGAAAGCGAAATCATCCTGTTGGTATGAGCGCAGTGAGACTAGGGACCGAAGCAGCGGTTTCAGGAAACGCCTTTCTCCTGTGTCGGCTCCAGCATTGCCGCGCGAAGCTGCCGTTTCCGCACGCCACACCGAGCCCCGGCTTCATGTCCTAGTGGAATTGTTAGTGTTTCTCTGTGTAGAGGGGCTGACTTCCATGTTCAGCCAAAAGCCTTTGCCTGTTGCAGGCATCAGAAATGGGTTTTGTCATTGTCTTTGTCTTTGAGAGCCGCGGATTCCTGAAGGAGTCTGTCCTGTGAGCTGGCGAGTGTTGGAACCCCGCCCCCCAGGCCATCGGGAAGTGGCAGCTGTCAGCCTGGGGGACGGCTGCTCACAGCCGGAATGGGGCTGAGCCTGTGAGCCGGCTCCAGCTGCCCTCAGGTTTTACATTCCAAGCCGTTGGCCCCTGGAACATGCCAGCGCACGCTGCCTGGGGCTAAGACCCTGCCTTAGGGACAGGCTCGAGTTCTCTGGTTTGCTCTGAGAGACGTGCCTGGCCGGAGGCCTGTTGTAGCTGCAGCCCAAGGTGCAATGTTAGTGTTTCCAGGCAGTGTGTGTGCGAGAGCAGGAGATGTCCTGGAGGAAGGGGACTGGGGACGCTTTCCTGGAGGTTCTCCTGCCTGGAATGAAGTTCTGTGTGTCCAGAAGGCAAGAGAGGGCGGCTCCGCCGGATTCCAGTTTGGGAACAGGATGAACTAACTCCTCCTTCCGGAACTGTGGGCCCCACTCTTTCGAGCTAATATTTCCCCTCCCTCATGTCATTGAGAAAAGAGCTGCTGTGTCCCCTCCAGGGCCCAAAGGTCCCTGGCCTCCACTGGTGCCACAGCAGGGGGCCGTTCTGGCAGGGGCTTCCGCACGCTGCTGTTCCTCCCCCGAACCTTCGCCGCAGCACCCAGCCCACGGCCCCTGCAAGGGGGACCTTGCTGGCTGTGAAGCCCGAAGCGCGGCCTCCATCTGTCCAAATGCGCATGCCGGGACCGGGGCCTCCCTCCCCACCTGCTGGGAATTGCCGATTTTTAAATGGATGGGGTTTTTTTAATGGGTTGAACCTCTCTGTTAATACTTTTGTATATTTTCACTACAGTTTATATTTTTTTAGGCTATTTTCTCAAGGTGTCTCCAGATTCCACATATCTATTTTATATAACAAGTTCTTAGGTTGTGTGTGGGACTCCCTGGGGTGTATCTGCACCAGTCTGAGCCTCTGAGTTGCTCTCCCTCCGGCCCTGACTCGCGCTGACTCACCGACGTGATGTGCCGGACACGTCTCACCCAGGTAGCCTCGGGCGCTCCCTGTCACCGAGCTGACCGCTGTACGGTAGCAGCCAAGACTGCTGCTGGCTGGAGGCGGCTCTGGCTTCAACTGCGGTGTGATGTGGTGGGCGTGCTGGACAGGTCTCGGTTGGGTTTTCTGACCACGTGCTTGTGTTGCACAGATCCCCCCCCGCCATCCTATAGTGTCATCTTCCTGTGTGTTCCCGGGCTTCTGGGCAGCTGGGCCTGCCCGGGGAAATGCTTGCAGGTGGGAGGCCGTACAGAGACCTAGTGTGTGCCCGAGCGTCCACCGCTGCTGGGCAACTGCAGGATGCCAGGGGCGCCCAGTGACTCTGTCCTTTATATCATAGCAGCGACTGTGCTGACCTTCAAGTTACATTTTGGAATTATAATACTAAAGGAAGAAATAAACTACTAATTTTGTATAATATTCTGCCTTGAAATTCAGTTATAGTCACGTGATGGGGCTCACCCCAAGGGCTTGGAGGGTGGGGCAGGGCTTATTGGTGTTGGGGGGCAAGGAGGGGCCCTCCGACCCAGCTTCTGGGTGTCCCCGCCCTGGGGTGGGTGTATCAGGATGGCTTTGCCAGCAGGGGCAGTCTCGGGAGGCCCCAAAAACCATAGCCAAGCTGCAGGTGTGGGCTGGGGACACCGAGGTGGGAAAGCCGGGAGCTGGAGACTCCCTGTGTCCAGATAACCACCCCCCGGCCCCCCGTCCAGCCACAAAGAACAGACATCCCTCCTTCCGCCAGCTGTGCCATGCCCTGCCTGAGTCACAGGCTTGTCTCCTGCCTGGGCTGATAGCTCAGGCCCAGCTGCCACTGGGGACACCCCAGCCATCAGTGGAAAACACCAAGAATGATTAGGACCAAATGTCTTCCCATGGCGGGGTTTGTAGAGCGGCTCTAGCAAGTATTCCCAGACAGAGCAGCCCAAGGCCTGGCAGCCTTTTCTCTTCTGGGGACACAGATTCAGCGAGGCTGGGAGTTCCTGAAGTCACATGGCACAGCAGTGGTGGCAGAGCTGGGACAGGGACTGGCTCAGGAGCAAGTCGACAGGCCCTGCTCCCCACCCCTTGGAAGGGGTTGTCACCAGGGGCAATTCTGACTAAGGCCTGGGAAGCCATGGCTCAGAGCATGGGTCCCCAGGGTCTCTCTGGGCCGGCCAGGCTGCTGCAGACACAGACAGGAAGCACGCCTGATGCTCCCCCACCCTCGGGCTGCACAGCGGGGCCAGGACTCACGCTAGCTTGCCGAGTGACGTGCTTTTCTGCGTGGCCTCTGGCAGGCTGCCCTCTCTGTGCAAAGCCACTGCTGGGGCCTGCTCGGGGCCTGCTTCTTCCACCTGCTCAGGGCGGCCTAGAGATCGGAGGTGAGCAGTTGGGGCCTAGGATGGCCTGTGTCACCAGGGTATGTGCCAAGGCCACATGCGGTCTCCGGGGCCCCACTCACCTTTTGTCCAGTCATGTCATATGCGGGAAAGTAGAATGTGTGAGGTGGCCCTGGTAGGCTGCAGGGCAACCTCTCTGAACCTTAGCACCCCTGACCTGGAGAAGGGGCGTAACACCTTCCAGAGGCAGGCCTGAGGAGGCCAAGGCTCGAAGCCAGAGGGCAGCGTTGGATCCAGAGCTGGGCGTGGGCCGGGAGGACAGTGTGTGCCCCTTCCTCAGCCTCCCCACCCCCGGCGAGCTCAGATTCCACATACCTTCAAAGCACCTTCACGCCCATCCGTTTCTGCTATGGGTGCCACAGTCTGGCTCCATGGGACTAGATTTTATGGGCGGGGAAGGGGCTGTGGGTAGGCAGGTACCAGGTAGCTGGACCATAGATCAATGTGGTAGGAACCTGGTGCTGGGGCTGGTGGTGGGGAAGGGGCCACTCTGAGGGGCATCAGGACCAGTGGTGTGGGGTATGCAGAACCTGGCGCCCCATCCCAACCACCTTAAGGAGGCTCCAGCAGCTCCCCGCCATGCAGAGGCCCCCGTTCCTAGAGGGCCTCCCGAACCAGCGTTGCAGATCTCCAGCTACTGCTGTCTCTGTCCCACCTGCCCATGGCTCACCCCCAGGACTCGAGAATGGGCACTGGTGGGCTGAGGTTTCTGGAGGAAAGGTCCACCCTGACCCCCTCACATGCCGGTGAAAGAGCGTGCCCGGGGTGATACCCTGCCACCCCATCTCCAGCCTTGGTGTCCCCTGACAGAACCTGGCATGGAACTGCAGTCCCAGGGGCCTCCTGCCAGCCTGCAGCGGCCTCTGCCCCCTACTCCCGGCATGTCCCCCGTCCCAGGGCACCTGTCCTGCCAGGCCTCCTTGACCCCCTCCAGCCACGGGGGCTGCACTCAGCCTCAGCTTCGGGGTCACAGGGTCCCATCTCCCAGGCCAGCCTTCCACGTCTCAGGTGGGCCGGGAAGCCTAGAGAGAGTGGACCTTACAGGCCGTCAGCAGTAACCAGGGGCTGAGCCCAGGCCGGCTGGTGAGGGAGGCCGGCTGCAGGCTGTGCTCGTCGCTCAGGGCTGAGGCTCAGGGCCCTCCTGCCTGCGGTTATCGGAGCTGTTTGAAAAGTGGCTTGTTTCCAGTCTCCTGGCCTTGCTCCTGATGCTGCTGTCACTGCCGACAACCCCCAGCTGCCGCCCGGGCCCGGCTCACTCCAGCAGACCTCCCGGGGAAGGAGCAGCAGGACCAGAGCAGCCAGCCCGGGCCTGGGCCATCCTCCAGGCCCCGCAGAGGGCACGAGGCAGCAGGCAGGCTTCTCCTCCAGCCCAGCTCCGGGCAGAGCGCCAAAGCGTGCATCTGCAGGCTGCATCCTGGCTGCCCTGGGTGACCTCACACGAGCTGCTGCACCTCTCAGGCCTCCGTCCCCTCCTCTGTGAACCCCACCTCCACAGCAGACGGATGTGGCGTTGCTGGGTCACTGCAGGGATCACACACTCTGGAGTTCCCAGGCTTTCCAAATACCCGCCACACCGACCCACACACCAGCAAAACATCCTGGGAATTCCAGGTCTCGAGGTCCAAGACACCTTCCTGCCGCCCTCCACTGTTCACTGGTGGCAGAAAACTCCTCACTGAGGACAGCGCCTAGGTCAGCCACCTAACCAGGCCCACCGCCACTCCCTGCAGCCGGCCCACACCCACCCTGGGAGACCTCGAAAGCCCAGAGCATGCTGGGCCATCTGTCCTTGGTTCCAGGCCCCCAGGCGCCTCAGTTCCTGTTCTCTGCCCCATCTGGTCCTCACCACCTAGACTGTAACCACCCCGCTCCCTGTGGCCAGCCCTATAGCCCTGACGGCAGAGAGACGGTGCCAGCACCCAGCTCAGGCGGCTCACAGGAGCGCTCCGAGATGCTGGCTGGGTGCGTGCTGAGGGCAGGCAGGGCAGGGCGACACCTCCTCTGGGAAGCCTTCCCCGCGCCCTGTGCCTGGCCGGCCTGCCCTTGCTCCCAGCCGCGCCGCCCTCGGTGGCTCCTCGGAGACCCAGGTCCCATGCCTAGAGCCCACTCGGTACTCGAACCCCACTCGCGTTTGTGGGATCGGCTCCTGTAGCGGGGAGGGGTGTGAGAACAGTGGGGACAGCCCTCAAGCCTGCAGGGCAGCGAGACACTGTTGTGCCCGAGGGATGGGGCAGAGGAACTGCCCAGCACACAGGCAGGAGGTTTCACAGCTGGGCCCAGCCCGCCAGGCTTCGTCGCTATCAGGTGCGGGTCTGAAAGCCCTGAACATGCCGAGTCTGTGCCAGTGTCGTGCTGTGCCCGCCGAGGCTGTGCCCAGCCCTGTGCTTTGTCGCATTACTTCATTTAATCTTCCCGACCCTCCTCTCCCAAGCTGTCCCTATTTTACAGATGAGAAAACAGTGACCCAGCAAGACAAAGCAACCTGCCCACAGTCACTCAGCAGCCAGTGGGACAGACGCGAACGCTGGCCCAGCCGACTCCAGGGCCCGGCTCAGGGCCCAGAGCTGAGATTTCTGAACCCCTTCATTCCAAACAGGCCCAGCAGAAGGCATTCTGCCCACCCGAGGCTCCTCTTCTGCCCCCTTCTGCTGCTGGCCTTTGCCAGGCTCCCTGATCGCCCCAAGCTCGTCATTCCTGCCTCAGACTTCACACCTACTGTCCCCTTGATCCCTGTCCTTGGCATCACTGCCCCTCCCTCGGGTCTCACCTCCAGGCCCCTTCTGGGAAGGCCTTCCCTGACATCGCGGCACACGTGCCCTTTCCTTGTCTGTTTCTCCCTGGCAGGCTGTGAGCACCCGCAGGGCGGGACCTCGTCCAGTCACTGCTGCACGAGCAGTGGCCAGAGACAGCCTGGCTCTCAGCCGCACTCAATAGCTGCTTCACCCAACCCGGGACCGACCAGGTGCCGCCAAGCCCTTGCTCCCTGCTCCGGGCAGGTCACCAGATGCTGCTGCTCACCACCGCCACACACCTCGGAGCACTGGGGGGCAGGGAAGGAGTCAGGGCACAGCCAGGGTCCGAGAGTGCCCCCTCCCGTCGACTGGACCCCCAGGCCTCACCTCCCTCCAGGAAGAGGTGTGCCAGCTGAGGCAGGGCTGGGCCTGGCAGGGCTGGTGCGCGGGCGGCTTGGCAGGCCCCGGCTGACAGTCCACACACTGCACGTCCCGCAGAGAGGAGCCTCCACCGCAGCTGCGGGAGCACTGGGGACCAAGAGACGCGTGTGGACACCCCCCACATGCAGGCCCACACGTGTGACCCCGTGAGGCGTGTGGCAGGGAAGCCATCAGGCCCACACTCCAGCCCGGGGCAAATCCCTGGAAAGCCCAGAGAGAGGCCAAGGCTGGCAGGTCCCAGGCAAAAGGTGCCTGGCCAGGGGCTGCCATGGGCGGGGACAGACCGAGGAAGGAACAAAGGGAAGCTGGTGAAAGACAGTCCGGATGGGATCAGAAACACAGAGGAAAAGACACAGGCCAAGCCAAAGACTCCCAAGGGACTCGGAATCCGGTGTCACTGGGTGACCAGATGTGCAGCCCAGAGCCCTCCCCTGCCCTGCTGCTCTCAGAACACAGGCCCTGGTTACCCAGGGCTCCTCTCATGCCCTGAGGCTGCCTGCCCTGGCTCCGTTCTCAAGCACCTTTCTCCAGTGGCCTGAGTGCCACGTGGCACAGGGCCGCAGGTGGCAGCAGCGGGCAGGCTGGGGCCAGCCAGCAGGGGCACAGTCCTCATCCCGGCCGGCGCTACGGCGCACCGGCCTCCAGACGGTGCCCAGGCCGCAGGTGGTGGAGCACTGCAGGGCACGGACCTGTGAAAGCCAGGCAGACCCCATCCCCGCCAGGCCCCCACAGCCAGGAACTACCCACCTAGACTACCAAGACCTCAGCAAGACAGGGCCCTCTTCTGGGCCTCAGTTTCCTTATTTGCAAAACAGACTCTTCCACCCACATCCCAAAAAGAATAAAAAGTCAACCCCCCGCACCCAGCAACCAACTGTCCCTGCCCACAAGGGACAAAGGGCCTGTGTTGCCTGCCAAGGAGGGTGGGCCCCTGAGGACAGAGCCAGGTGGCAGTGGGCCGAGCCCAGCCTGGAGGGGCCAGGGTGAGCCACAGGTAAGCTGGCCTCCTGCTGGGCAGGCCTGGGCCTGGTGGCCATGCAGGGACCCTCCCCACATGAGTGAGCTCCGTCCTGGGGCATGCTGCCGGAGTGTGCCCACCCCTGCCTTCCCTGAGGCCTCCTGTGCTGCTCAGAAATGCGCCCGGGGTCCCCCCACCGCAGCTCCGCTGCTCAGATGGGAAACAGGCCTGCCGGGCAGCCTGGCCCCAGGGTCCCAGGGAGGGTGGAAGGACTGAGCTGGAGTAATGCTCCTCCCCCGTACCCAGCCCTCTGTTCCCCCAGTCCCGGCAACCCCCTACTCCGTCCCACTCTGCTCATCTTCAGGTGAGGAAACGGTCACCAAAGTCCCGCCCCGCACAAACTCCCCGCCCGCCCGGCCGCTGGCTCCGTTTCCGGACTGGGGACCTGTACAGAAGGTGAGCGGCCGGTGGGTGTGCGGGGGCCGCGCCTCAGCCAGGCTGGGGGCCAGGAGCTGGGTCTCAAGGGCTCTGCAGCTGTCGGCGTGGACAGCGGCCCAGAGCTCAGGGACACCTCACAGCTGAGGGGCTCAGGCTGGCCCTTGGGTCACAGGCCCAGGGCAGGCTCAGGCTCAGACTCAGGTGTGTGCCCGAGGCCAGTCAGGGTTGTGGGAAGAAAGGCCCACATTGCCACAGTCTGCAGGTCCCAGGAGCCTGGTCCTGCCGTTGGGAAGGTGGGAGTCCCCGGCTCCGGGGGGCTGTCCCTGCCCTCCATCTCTGGTGGAGGGTCTATGGGAGGAGGAGGAGGAGGGGAGGAGCCGCCCCCACAGTGGGCCACAGCTCACTGTCCCCAGGCCCTAGGCCACCCTCCAGAGCTGGCTTCCAGGCTACAGTCCCTCCTGTCCACAGCTCCACCGCGTCAGGACCAGGGGAGGAGTGGGTGTGGCCGACGGGACAAAGGGCAGCGTGGGGCTGGGTCTTGGGACAGGTGGGGGGCTCTGTGGCTCCAGGGTTCCTTATCGTCCTTGGAAACCTCGTTGGTCCTGTCCACCGTGGAGGGGGGCAGCTGGCGCTGGCTGTCCTCGCCAGCTGGGAAGTCACTTTGGCTCCCAGGGGCAGCAGGCATCTGCATGCCATCAATGGAAACCCTGGGCCAGGGCAGGCTGGGGAGCCCAAGGTCTGGAGCCTCTATGGGGGCGTATTCCTCGGGCAGGAAATTGACCGGAATTCCCAGGGGTCAGCTCTGGGGGTGGGGGTGGGGAGCAGCTGGTCTGGCTGGGCCAAGGTCCCGGTGCCCACTCCTCCGTGGCTGCAGGAGGCTCTGTGGCAGGCACTGGGCTACCCGTGGAGGGCACAGCAGGACGGCCGCATGGTGTGGGTGTCCCATCCCGTCCCTGCCAGGTCTAGATCGGGCTCCTCAAGGGGCCCGTAGGACAGGTCCTCGTGGAAGTTGATGAAATTGTCATCCACAAACACGGTCCCCGGCAGGTGCAGCTCCAGGGCCGGCTCCTCAATGGCGTTGCCCATGCTGCTGGCATGGTTGCTGAGGAGGGTGAAGGGCATGGGGCCAGGTGCCGGGGGATGAAGTCAGCCTCGTGAAGAGCTCATGGCTGGAGGAGCCACTGCCTGAGCCTTCAGGATCCGGTGAGTCCAGGGGCCTCGGACAGGGTGGCAGAGAGCAGGTGACCTGGCGGGCTGGCTGCTGGGCCTCGTCACAGGGGACGCCGGTGTCACTGGTGCAGAGGACACTTTGGTGCTGAGTGCCCTCCCCGCCCGTCACTGAGCACTGCGGGGGAAGCCAGGGCGAGGGGCTCAGGCTGGGCAGCAGGCTGCCAGGGGACTCTGGGGCAAGGCGGAGTAACCTGTCCACTGCCTGGTGTCAGAGTGGCAGAGACCCCAGCCAGCCCTCTCTGGCCCTAGCCAGCTCAAGGTCATGGCTGTGGCCACGGCTTACCGGGGGCTTCCTGATCCCTGAGGCTTTGGAGTCAGAGGCTGGACCCTGGAATGTTCCAGGCTCCCTCCCACTCACAGTACCAATAAGGGCTGCAGGAAGGCTGTCTGCCTTTCTGCAGCCCAAGACCAAGGGTGGCCTGGAGACGGCCCCTCCCATCCCACACTCCCCTGAGACCAGTTCCCCACAGCCCAGGTGGCCGGACAGGGCATGTGGCGGTTGCAAGGGGTTTCAACCGCGGGCCGGGGAAGCTGTTCACAGGTGGGCAGCCCCGGGGCGCTCTGCTCATCCAGCCCCGGCAGCAAATGCAGAGCATGGTCCGCAGGAGCTGGAGCACAGCCGCCACTCACCTGCCCACCACCTGGCAAGGGCACACAGGTGGCATCAGCGTGGCATCAGATGGGTGGCATCAGCAGGCTCACCAGCAGGGAGGGCCAGGGCGGGCTCCCAGGCCCTCGAGGTTTGGGCAGAGCCGGAACTGAGGACAGTGGCTGCTTCTCCAGAGCTCCGAGCCCAGGTAGGTGTCCTGTCCCCAAAGCCTGGTGACATGGCCCAGCCCCTCCGCTCCTGCCACCCTCCCCTCAGGGAAAGTGAGCGTGACCTGAGGCCTATTTCCACATCCAAGGACCCAAGGAGGACCACAGGTGTCCAGGCTGGCCCAGCCTGGGGTGAGGGGCGACCGGGGGCTGGGGCTTCAGCCTTGGGAAGAGAATGAAAATCCGGCTCCCTCTGTTCCTCCCTCGGGCCTCCGGGACCCAGATGCAGCAGACTGTGGCAGACCCAGGCTGCCCGGGGGTGGGGGGTTGGTGGAAGAGTGGCGGCGGCTCACCTGGCAGGGCAGGGCTGCTCATGGCACTTCTCTGGCGGTCACTGGGCCAGCCCAGGGGGCCACAGTCCTCCTCCGCAGGCCCTGCCTGCCACTCCGAGCAGTACACACTCTGCCTCTGCACACCTAGGGGCTGTGGGGCTCACCTGGGCCTGGCACCCAGGTACCCACCACCCAAGACCCAAGGATACCCTTTCTGCCAGAACCCTCCCAGAACAGTGCCTCACTGCCCCTGCCAGGATGAAGGCGGAGCCCCCCCACCACCTCCCCACTGTCCTCCTGGCTCTCACCCACCCCCTCTCCTATGTAACCCCCCCCCGTCTGCCCTGGAGAGGTGGCAGTGTGGAGGTTTAGTGGGTTGGGTGCCCTGACCCTCTGCTTCCTAGCTGGGATGCCGGGGCGGCTCATTTGGCCTCTCTGAACCTCAGCGTCCTCCTCTGTGAAGTTGGAGCAACAATCCTGCCTGCCTCCAAGCCCTGGAGGGAGGACTGCGTGTGGCCTTGCCTGTGTGGGCCCAGCCTGTGCCCGGCACATCCTAAAAGCTTGATCCATGCCAGCTGCTGGTAGCATGCAAACCCAGCCATGGCGTCAAGGCTGCCCCACTGTCCACACCCTTCACAATGGCTCAGAGAATGTCTGGAGAAGAAATGCATTGAGGGGCAGCCCCCACTCCCCGTCCCCACACCAGCCTTGGCACTGCTCCCATCCCCTCTGCCACTGCCCACCCCAGGGCCTTTGCACGGCCACGCTCCTCCCCTTGAACTCACTTCCATACTGCCTGTTGAGACCCAGCCTCGGGACCCCCTCTGCTGGTGGCGCTGCCTTCTCTGCTCCCCCAGGGTCCCTCCCCTGAGCTGGCAGTCCCACACCTGTCCCCCTCTTTCCACACCAACAGATTCTGATTTTGTTTGAGGCAGCAGTGGGACCCGCTGAAAACACCCTGCGGACGCTCCCTTGCAACTAGGGGCTCTGGAACAGTCTTGGCTGGGGAGAAACACGCACGAGTCGCTCTCTGGGAGTCAGCCCTTGCCCCTCCTTCCTGCCCAGAGCAAGGCGAGAGGCCCGGGCGCGGGGCCGCCGTCTGTGACAGGCAGGAGGGGAAGGCTGCTGTGGCAAGGCGGTGAGCCGAGGCCGGTCAGCTCCAGGTCCCGCCAGCTTGGACTGTGCACCTGGGGCTTCCTGCCTGTCTGTCCTGGCCACCCGCGAGGCAGCCGATGTGTCAAAGACAACCCCCCAAATGTCTCGTGCTGCAAACGTATTTGTCGCTTTTCACGTTTGTCTATTTAAAGACACCTGTATTATGCCAGGCGTGGTGACTCATGCCTATAATCCCAGCACTTTGGGAGGCTGAAGCAGGTGAATCACCTGAGGTCAGGAGTTCCAGACCAGCCTGGCCAACATGGTGAAACCCCGTCTCTACTAATAATAAAAAATCAGCCAGCCGTGGTAGCGCATGCCTGTAAATGCCAGCTACTCGGGAGACTGAGGGCTGGGGGCACTGAGAGAGCGGGAGACTGAGGTGGGGGGAGGCTGAGGGCTGGGGGTACTGAGGGGCACAGGGGAGACTGAGGGGCGGGGGAGACTGAGGGGCGGGGGGGACTAGAGCACAGGGGGTACTGAGGGACATGGGGGGAGACTGAGGGGTGGGGGGATTCTGAGAGGCAGGTAGACGGAGGGGTAGCGGGGGCATCGAGGGAAATATGAGGAGAAAGAGTGAGAGTTAATGAAACCACCATCGTTTTTGTAAGTCACTCAAAGAAGTCAGCATGGTGAGGGGCCGCTGGGCTGGCCTCAGACCGGGTGGGAAACCTGGCTGTGCCCTGGTCTCCCTCCCCTCACTGCCCCCTTGCCTGCCCCCTTCCACTGTTCCCCCTCCTCTGTCTGGGAAGCCCCTCCTGGGGCAGCCACCAGGGAGCCCCGGGCTCCGGACCACTGGAGGGGTCGGAGGAGGGGGGCAGCCCGCCCCGACAGGCCCACGGCTAAGGCTCTGCGGCTGGGGGTCGTCTCCAGGACACAGCAGAAACGCAGGCCCGAGACCTGCCGGCGCTGAGCCAGGACACAGTCGAGAGGGAGCTGTGGCCCCTGGAGGCGGGACGCCGAGAGCTGGGCGCACTGAGCACGCGCCGCGCGCTGCCATGCTGGTGTCATGCTCTTTCCGATCAGCCAGTGACCCTGAGGAGCGTCAGCCACGGTAGGTACCTGCCCTGCCACCTGCTGCATGAACGGTGTGCCCGCCCCGCTGCACCAGCTCCACACGGGGCACACCTGGGACCCCAGAGCCAGGGTCCCCGCCCCTCCCTCCTGGAGCTGCGGACTTGCTCTTCCGGCTTTCTGTCCTTGTGCTGCTGGCCTCCCTTTCCTGGGAGCCCCAAGGCCTCCATGGCTGAGCCTGGGGCTCTTGGAACGGGCTCCATGCCCAAGCTGGCACACGTGGGTGCTTTATGGTGTAGGGGCTGGGAGCTTGGATGGGGCTGTGTGTGGGGCTCCCCAAGGCCAGGGGTGGCCCTGAGCCAGTGGGTTGGAAGACAGGGTGTTCAGAAAGGAGGGCAGCCCGAGGGCGGTGAGCGTGGGTCTGAGCTGTGGGTGCACTGCCTGTGTGCCGTGGGAGAGGCCAGCGTGTTTCGGGTGGGGAGGCCGCCGCAGCCCCCGGCACTAACTGTGCAGCTCCGGCTCCTTCCTCCTTCTTCCTCCCCTTTCCCCTCCAGCCCCTGTTCCAGGAACCTTGCCGCACCTGCACTGCGCCCTCCCCTGCCCAGCCCTCCCCCAGCTGCTGCAGCTCCCCCTGCTCTGCGCTGGCCTCACCAGCTCTCTCCTCGCCTTTCCCTCTCCCGTTTCCTCTCTGTTTTCTCTGCACCAGCCGATCGGGTCAGGGAAGTCCATCCCCTCCTGAGAGCCCCAGGCCCCCCTCGACCTCTACACAGACCCCCCCTCCTGTCGGAGACCTCCCTTTCCAAGCCTGCCTGGGCGGCTGTTCTGAGACTCCCCAGCCCCAAAGCTAGCCCCCTTCATCTGTGACTTAGTCTGTGGTAGCGGTGAGGTGACACATCCAGGTGTGACCGTCCCCTCTGTGGCACGCCCCTGCTCTGTTCTAGAAATAGCTATAAATACTCACATATGTACACACACCTCCACGTGGCCGACCGCCTCGCCTCTGGCACTGGGAATCAGTCACCGTGATGTCCTTGTGGTGGAGCCGTGTGGCCCAACAAGAGAAAGCTGTGCCCTGACACTGCCCCTCCAAAGTGCGCCACCTCCAGTGAGCCTCCCTGTCACCCGGGCCCCGCCATCCCTCCTGTCCCCGCCAAGCATGGGGTTGCCATGCAGGCGGCCCTGTGGCCTGACCGTCTCCACCCGTCCTGCTGTCCCTCGGCTGAGAGTCAAACCCATTTCTGGACGACGGGGAAGGTGCCCTCTGTGGACTGTGTTCTCTGTGGAGCTCAGGGGAGGCGAAAGGCCAAGCCATTTCTGGGGTGCTGTTGGGAGCAGTGAAAAGGCCCCACCCTTTCCAAGGGCCACTGTTCCCGGAAAGCCCCTGGAGCGCAGCTGGTCTCGTCCCGTGCAGCCGGCTCTGGCCACGAGGGGGCAGGAGGGCCACGCACTCAGCCTGGAGGGAGCCCGCGGGGCAGCCGGCGCTCTGGAGGGACAGACAGCGCAGGCCACCAGGCGCAGACAGGAGAGGGAGGCGGGGGGTGGGAGACAGACGCCTGGGGTGGGCGGGAGTCAGCGCCCTTGGGTGCCGGTACCTGCCTTCCCGGCCACCGCTGATCAGGCTTCTGAGCCTGCTGGGTGTCAGGGCCGGACGCGCCACGGCAGTCCCCGGGAAGTCCCCCCGGTGTCACCAGGCGGCACACAGGTAACAGGCCTGGAAGGTCCCCAACAGCCCGGCTGGACACGCTCAGACACTCTGGGGCTCCTCGTTCAGGGGCACAAACTCCAGGATCCAGTGAGGGAAACGGGACTACAGCAGGCCGAGCAGTGCGGCTAAATCCATTTATTCCAGAATAAAAGGCAAAATAAACAGGAGTTGCATCACCAGGGAGCCGCGACCCCATCCCCGCCTCCTTCCTCTGTCCTCTGCTATCAATAAGTAAGTTTCCCAGCTGCAAATAATTATTTGAACCTCCTCCCCAAGTGCCACTCCAACCTCTGCCAGGTCAGATACACAGGGCACCCCAAACCCCTAAACTATACAAAACGTTACACGGATACAATATGTACACTGGGGAATGGGGTCACCCCAGCAGCCCGTGCCCTCGCCTGGTCCACAGTCAGCGCCACTGTCCTGCCTCAGCTGCCTCTCTGAGTAAGAAGATGGGAGCCCCCTGAGGGAAGAGTTCCTTTGGTGAGAGGAACGAGGCCATCAGGCCTCCTCCAAACCAACCAACTCCAGCAGCCTCTGGCTCTTCAATAACAACCATCATCATCCAGAGATTTGAGGACTCAGCCCTGGTCAAGGTGGCAAAGGGTCTGTTTGTCTCCCCCCATTAGACAGGGGTCTTGTCTTGCTACCCTAATAATAAAGGGGTGACTGGGAAGGGGTGGGAGGGACATGGAGGGGCGGAGACTCCAGCCCCCCTTCTCCAGGCCTTGCTGACACGGGCCTGCTTTTATTTATTTTTATATTTTTCCCCATGATGGTTTTTAAAAATCTCATAACTTCCTTTGCATAAATTTTGTACTTTTCATAAAATTTTTCTACATTTTATCCACTTTTTTTTACCACAACTTTTCCACATTTTTTATCCCATAACTTTTAATCCTGTAATTTTTATTAGTTTGTGTTCTTTTAATAAACACACTTGCATAGCTATATTACAATTTCATAAAAATAAAAACACACTATCTCATGCCAAGTGTGCCCAGCATTGGCAGAGTCTCAATATCTTTAATACTGTAGTTGTCAAGACGCACAAAATTTTAAGGCAAAAACAGCGCTTTGCAGCAATTGAATAATTTATTACGTTACAGGAGCGTCACAGCAGCAGTCAATAATGCCGCTTTACACAAAAGGCTCAGGATTTCCATCTTACATTCTGTTCACAAGAGTTCATACATTGGTAAAAGTCATTCTTAGAAAACTTGGCAACTAATGCTATGGACTGGAATTGGCATTTCTTTTTCTATTTTTCCTTCCCCTGGTTTCTTTTAAACTGTGATATTCATATTTTAAAATGTTTTAAGTAATTTAAAAACATTAAGATAGCAGTTACATGTTTTAATAGTTATTTTAAAATGACTCTTTAAGATAAAGTTTTGGAGCAGCTATATTTTGGGTAGGATAGGACTGATTTGTATTTTCAAATTTTCTTAAAATCAGCTTTGGTTTCAGAACTGATTTTTATTCATTTCTGGAAAACCTATCAGGTTTAATAAAATCCTTTAAAATGATTATCATATATCACAATCTTTAAATAGGTATTTTGATTCTTCCTACAGAAATTCAAATTTATTCAGTTGAACCCACATTTGAAAACTCTATTTTTTTGTAATGACCTCTGAACAGAGAGACGCTGCCATTGAGCAGGCCTCTGGTATAGCAAACATGGTCCATTCAGGAGCTGTGAATATAGCTCTAGGTGAGGCCCTGAATCCGTTCATGGTAGATTATGCTAAACAGTGAGATGTTATTGGAGGTGTGGATGAGGACGTTTGTTGTTGCAATCCTTCTTTGCACCTTATTTTAAAGAAAATATGAAACATTTTTCTGGTTGTGTTTTTAAAACTTTAAAATGGAGGGGAAGAATAGGGCAGGGCATTGTTATGTTCCTTCTGACCCTTCAGTATTATAAATTCAACATATAGACTGACAACCGAAATCAATGGTGGAACACGGTTCTTTTCCTTTTTTTTTTTTTTTTTTTTTTTTTTTTTTTTTTTTTATCTGTTCAATGAAAATAAGAAGGTACAACCCAAGTTTTGTACTCTGACTAGAGGGATTGCACTTCAAGGTCTGAAAGTAGGACTTTTACCTTAAAAACAACAACAAACAAAAACTATCATACAGGATGAATAAGAAGATTCTTAAACAGTTTTGTGTGGATCTTGTTGGTGCTGAACTATGGCATGAGCCTTATAGATTATAAAATAGAGATAGTTGGAGCTAAAGTACAGAATGAAAATTTTTTAAACTTTATTTGCTGTTAAATTCTGTGAAGTTTCAGTCATCTAAAATAAACATACACAAATATGAAAATAAAATAAAATTCTATGTTTTTAATGAATGCTAACCTTCTGATGTTGCCTTCTAAGCAAATTGAAAGCTGCCTTCTACTGAATGAGGCAGAGAACAGATACTTGGCTGAATGAAGTACTGCAAAAGACTCGCATGCACTTTGAAGAAAGAATTAAGTCACTGTCATATGATTTCCATTCTTTTTACATTTTTCTTAAATATATGACAAAATGCCTACACAGAGTGATATTTCGGTTAATATAGTAAATGTATTTTCCAGAATGACATTCAGCTAAATATGTCTGTATGTGATTTACTCCATAGGTACCTGATGAACACATTCTTGTCAGATTGGGTACAGATGCTAAACACTATGTCAAGGTCATTCCTAGTCATTTATATTTCTTAGGGTAAAAGTGAAGTGATTTGAACTATCAAAATCGCTTTGAAATAATTTATCAATGTATTAGATAAACCCAGTTTCAGAATGATTAAGAAAAACATTTGCCTGCATTCGCTGAAAGAGTATAAATATTGGGTCCTGGTGACTTGAACTGACTCTTCCAAATTATAGAAATTTATCAACGTATCAGATAAACTCAGTTTCAGAATGATCAAGGGAAAATGTTTGACCAAATAATGTGGCAGATCAACAGTGGTACGATTTCTAGCCCGGGGCTGAAAATGGACTTAAGAGTAACTGTCTTTAAACTGAACTCAAAGAATGCAAAAGCAGTTAAGTTCAGAAATAAAACACAAAACAGAACTTTAAGTCCATTTTAAACCCCCAGGCTAGAAATCGTACCACTGTCGATCTGCCGCATTATTTGGTCTAACATTTTTCCTTGATCATTCTGAAACTGAGTTTATCTGATACGTTGATAAATTTCTATAATTTGGAAGAGTCAGTTCAAGTCACCAGGACCCAATATTTATACTCTTTCAGGGAATGCAGGCAAATGTGTTATTCCATCTGTAAATCATATTAGTGCTCTCCAATTAATGTCATATTTATGAAAATATGAGGATGCCAAATGCTAAACATGGACACGGTCAGTAACTAGGAATCTCCACTTCAGGGAGCACACATGCATATCTCCCTCCATCCTAACAATGGGACGTGTTTTGGCCCACAGACATTAGAACTTTATGAAGTTTCAACTGTTGATTCTTTCCCAAGCATCATAACGTTGTGACTTGGGCAATGTCTGACTGAAAGAATTCATTCATAATGTAGAGGCACATTAACATAAATCTTGCACAAAATATGCCTCTAACTGAAACCGAAAGGTGTAAAAACATATTTCCCTCTTGGTAAAGAACTTGGTGAGGAAATAGAACTCTGTGATTGTACAGACACTTTTCCTGATAATACGCTGACATTCACATACGGTAGATGGCATGCAGTCTATAAACATTTTAAGTTGCACAAACTTCTCCTTGATTTTAAAATACAGTACAATTCTCTCTACTGAAACTCCTTTTTGTTTCAGCCAAGTACTCTCACATGTATTAGTTTATAATAATGTTTGTGATTATCATTTTTTGTTTGTGATTATTGTTTAAAGTCCTTTTTATTGAAGAAAATGAAGGCAATTCCTATGTCAGAGTAACCACGGTGGTTGAAGAATAGGTATTAGCCAGAGGAGTCTGGACGGTCAATCAGTCTTGTTGCCTCAAAGAAACTCCATGAACACAGAGGGATGCCAGGTGTCACACGGCTTTCCTGCGCTCTAATTCATTCTTGACTAGAACCTGTATGCCTGTTCTAGGGACATTTAAACTTACAAAAAATTTTTTTAATTTTCTTTTTTTTCTGGACATTTAAACTCTTAAAGGACTTCTTTTTTCTTGGAGACGTTTTATAAAAATGGATATTTTATCGGCAACTTGCTATGTGAACTGTAATCAATAGCAATTTTTAAAACTGAAATGATACAAAAGGATAATATCATCATTGGTCTCTTTCTGTGTACAAGGCACTATACCAAGTGTCCTAAAACGTTAACTGTTGAGTCATCAATATTTAGTGCCTATCCACTCTATGATACAAATTTCCATTCGTATATACATATAAATATATATATTACACTTTATCTTAAAGGATTTCTTATGATCTTTACTAAATACATTAAGAAGAATGCCAACCACTGCCCTTTTGTGTACTGAGACTTAGAGTCATGTGTCAAAACAGGTAACATGAACTCTGACTTTACAATGTATTATAGATATAAATCCTCCAAGCTAGGAAAGGTTTTCCACATCCACTGTCAAAGATGGGAGCCTTTTATTCCTCAGAAATCATCCTTTTTTAGGTCATCAAAAAAGAGTACAGCTGCCGCAGCTCATGATGCACTATCTTCATGAGCCCACAGCACAGAAAAATCCTAAAAGAACTGCCATAGCACAGCGCTCGTTCTCGGCATGGGAACGAATGGAATACTCTATTCTGCACATACCTGCCAGAGCAGACCACTTTCCTCTTCTGTCAGATTTTAAAAGCTCCCAAAATGTTATTACTCTCATCTGCAATGCACAGAACATGGAAGAAAGGCTGTTTCCAGTTCTCGGCCTTTCAACAGCTCTAAATCTCAGTACTCATAGTGGCATCTTACAGGGTAATAAACAGTGTGCACGTGAGGGCAAAGCACATATTGAGCTAATTAAGAGGTCACTGCGATCAGGATTCCATCAAATATCATAGCAGAACATAAGCAAATTGTATCTGAATTCCATAATGACTATACATGCTGCAATAACATTAAAAAACCATAGCAGCCTATTCCAAGCTGGCGAGAATGGTTTTGTGCCAACAGCGGGTCTTTGTGTGTTTGAACTCCCACCACGTAAGGGCAAACTCGATAGGCATGCTAATGATCTATGATTCTCAAATTGAAAAGGAAAAACGCTAAAGGATGCCAGAGTGAACATCAGTGAAAGCCACACGAAGACCCACTATCCTTTAACTTTTTACAAATAAACTATAAATTAGAAACAAAAATCATCATGAGTGGCCCTAACATTCAAATAAAGTAAACGTGTAGAAGACTAACCCTATAACTTCGGTCCTTTGTAAATTTCTTGGCCACCTCTTAGCTGACGGTGATGTCTACTTCCTCCTTCGCCGCAGCCCGGTGAAAGCGTGGCATAGAGGGACTGCTGCCCAAGGGCCGGTGTTGCTGGCCGTCCCGCAGCTCACAAAGCCAGGTGCCACCTGCTGTGCAGTGGGGTTGTGCTGCACTCTCCCTCCTGCAGGCTCCAGGCTGTCGCTGTCGTCATCCAGGCTCACCTCACAAAATTCTTTGGAGAGAGGGAGGTGGGGGTCTGAGCACAGTGCCAGCCTCCCCTGCTCCTGCCTGCCCACCCCGCCTGAGGGCTCTGCTCACCATCCTTGTCAGCAGCACCGAGCCCCTGGGGGGCTGTGGCCCCTGGAGTGGACTCATGAGCAGGGTGCTGGACGTCGTGGTCGATCATAAGCGGCATCACTGGCCCCTGCAGCTCCAGCAGCTCCACCTGGAGATAGGGGTGCTCAGCTTCCATGCCGGTGCCGGCACCCACGCTCACGCCCACCCCCATCCCCTCACCCCCGCAGAGAGGTTGTACACCTTACCTTCATCGCTTCCTCGGCCTGGGACAGCATGCTAACATCCTTCTTCTTCTGGTGCTGGGTCTTGGTCACTGCCCTCTCACGGTCATTTGGTTTGACGGACTTTCCTGCGGAAGGACAGGCTCAGAGGCTGGGCCCCTCCACCACCCTGCAGCTCCCCTGCCCTG
The DNA here is from genome assembly GCF_048565385.1 of Saimiri boliviensis. Taxonomy (NCBI): domain Eukaryota; kingdom Metazoa; phylum Chordata; class Mammalia; order Primates; family Cebidae; genus Saimiri; species Saimiri boliviensis. The sequence continues at coordinate 969,877 of NC_133450.1, forward strand.
CCCCGGCCTCCTGCTCACTTATCATGTCTCTCTCTCCGGAGAGCTGGATCAGTCCGAGTTCTAGTTTTTCCACCCGCTCCTTGAGGTCCTCATTCTCCTTCATGATGGCCATGAAGTCTCTCTGGAGCCAAAATAATGGGGTCACATCTCGGCAGTGACCTGCCCCACCCCCAGCCTTCATGGCCCCTGCCAGGACTCACTCACCTGCAGCTCGTCGATGGCTTCCTGCAGGGCCCGCTGGGTCTCCCCACACCCACACTTGCTCCCAGTCCCTGTGGCCACGGCCGCTGCCTCTGGCTCCCTCAGGGCCGAGGCCACCGGGTGAGCCTGCTGCTGGCAGCACACCTGTTGTTGCTGGAGCTGCTCACAGAGCCGTGCCTGCTCCTCCTGGGCACCGGCTCCAGCAGCGTTCAGAAATGGCACCTGAAGGCAAGAGATGACCATTCTTGTAGGGGCATACACAGGACAGACGGGGCAGGGAGGTGGAGCGCAGCCCCTTCCCTTGGGGCCTCGGAGAGTGCACCTGTCAGTCATGAAGGTGTCTGACCACCGGCTCCCGGAAGGGGTGAGGGTCCAGAGGAATCAGAAAGTGGAGAAACCAAGAGCATAAGGGGGTCTGGGAGGGACCACAGAGGAAGGTGGCCTGCCCAGGCGCCTGGCCCCTGGCTCCAGCCTAAGAGACTGCCTCCCTTGCCTAGAACCCCACGCCTCCTTCCCCAGCCTCAAATCTCACGTCCTTCCTTCCACCATTTAAACAGACTGGTGGAAAAGCAGAGGGAGCCGACCACCATCTGCCAAGTCTGCTACGTGCCTAATGCTTTCCACGCATCATCTCATTTAATCCTCAGCACCCACGCGAGGAAAACGCTAACTTCCTTTGGAAGTTAAAGAAACAGAGACTAGAGATGCGAAGTCGTCGAATGGTGACCAGTGGAACCCAGGCTGGAATCCAGTTTGGATCTAAGGAGACTTTCGTTTTGTTTTGTTTTGATTTGATTTCTTTTGTTTTGAGACAGAGTGTCACTCTGTGGCCCAGGCTGGAGATTCGTGGTGCAAACTCAGCTCACCGCAACCTCCAGCTCCCGGGCTCAAGCGATGCTCATGCCTCAGCCCCCGGAGAAGCTGGGATTACTGGTGTGCATCACCACGCGCAGCTTTGTTGTGGTGGTGGTGATTGTAATTTTAGTAGAGATGAGGTTTTGCCATGTTGGCCAGGCTGATCTCAAACTCCTGATCTTAAGTGATTCTCCTGCCTCAGCCTCCCAAAGTGCTGGGATGACAGGGGTGAGCCACTGCATCCAGCACAAAGAGCCTCTCACACCACTGTCTCTTGCCCTATGACTGGGGGGCTCCATGCCTCGAGCTGGGATGATGATGTCCAGACCTGGGAGGAGCCCAAGGCTACCCGCCTCTAAAAGTCAGAGGGCAGGAAGCCAGAAACGGTCACAGGACTGTCCTGGAGGGTGTGGGGTCACCTGTCCCCAGGGTGGAGCTGCCTGTGGCCTTGCACCTCCCCTCCCCAGAGGCCGGTGCCTGCCTCCCAGCCCTCCCGGATGGGACGGAGAGTACCGTCTCCTGTTCGTCAAGCTTCTGCAGCTCCTTTACTGCCTGCTCCAAATGCAGTGCGCTCCTGTTCTCGTTCTTCTGGACAGAGAGAAGCAATGAGCGGCCACCCACTGCAGCTGGAGACCCCAGAACCTGGTGTCTGCCTCCCATGGCACCGGGAAGGGTGGAGTCAGGTTAGAAAAATTGTCTCCTTTCTCCCACAGCCATCAGAGCAGGGCTGTGGCTCACAGGTGGCTTTAGGAGCCCCATTTCATATACTCCCCCATTTCACAGGTGGGTAAACAAAGGCCTGGAGGGCTGGGGAGGAGGGCAGGCTCCCCAGGTGGGCAACACACCAGCTCCTGCTCCTGCTCCTGGAGCCCCTCCTGCTCAAGAAGCCTCTCCTCCTGTTCTCTCAGCCTCACCTCCTGCTCCCGGAGCCTCATTTTCGCCTCCTGCAGTCTCTCCTGTTCCCGTAGCTCGTCTCTCAGGTACTTGGTTTCAGTTTTTAGGTTTTTCTCCAAGTCAGAGGGCCCTGCTGGGGGCTTCAGGATTGGGGGTTCAGCTGAGAAAGGAAACAGACGATAAGGGCCTCTGGATTCTCAAAACAAAAAACAAAAAAAACTCTTCTGGGTGCATAGCTCCTCTCAGGCTCCCCAAACCTGCCCTCACTGCTCATGATTCCTCAACCCCAAATGGTAGCCAGTCTTCCAAGCCACTTTCAGATCGAGAGCACCGTGGGTGGCTGACGACGGGAACCCCTCCCTCTTTCTGATGGGGACACTGAGGCTCGTGGCGATTATGAGACTTGCCATCTCCTGGCACAGACCTCTTTCCCTCTGCCTCAAAGCCCTTCCAGACACTCACCTCCCCGGGGCACTCTAAGCCACCCCCACAGCCCTCTGATGCCAGTCCTGCTCCCGGGTCATGCCAGCCCCATCTTACCCAGATGGTTTTGTAGGTGGGCAAGGCTCCTCTTCAGCTCCTCGATTTTCATTGCGTCCTGGCTTTTCTCCATTTTGAATATTTCCATCTGCCCAAAGCACAGGGGGAAAGGGCCCTGGAGAGAGGGGCTGGTGGCTGGACAGGCTACCATCGCCCTCTCCGCCCCCAGCTCCACAAAGCCCAGTCCCGTGACCACCCCTGGCTGGACTATTCTCATTTTACAGATGCCCAGGAAGATCCAGTGAGCTATCTAAGGAGCGCGGCTGAAGGGTCAGCTCTCACTTCTCCTGCCATTTTCAGCAATTGCTGCTGCCACCGCGCCTTCTCTGTTTTGAGTTGTTGAGCGTATGCGTCTCTTTCTAGCTGAACTTTCTTAAGACACTCCGTCACCTGCAAGAATGGGCCCGGAAGTTAGGAAGGGCTGTCACGGGTCCTCACCTGCTCCTGGCCACCTGGGGTCATCTTCCTTCCACATCCCTCCCTCTGCAAAGTCTCACCTCTGCCACCTGTGCTTTGAGCAGTTCCCGCTCCTGTAGAAACTGCTGTAACTGCTGCTCAAGGACTGCTTCACAGCAGCTCGAGGGCTGGAGGGTGGAGAGGGAGAAGCTTCAATCTGTTGAGCCTGGGCCATTCCACACGGTGCCCCTTAAAAGGGCTAGGGGTGAGCTTAATACACAACTCGGTCAGTAAAGATCAAGGCCCATGGCCTGGATTTTAAAAGAACTCAGTAAAGTTGGAAGGGACAGGCAAAGAGATCAAATTTACTGCTGGCTCACAGAGGCCCAGAGAGATCAGATCGATTCTATTGTTATTCCTGTTATTACTACCGCTGTTGGAACCTTTATCGAGTGGGTCACCAGGTAGCACGGTAATGATCCCATTTAAGCTCACAACCACCATGTGAGGCAGTCACTACCATTACCTCTACTGTGTAGATGGAAAACAGGGAGCATTAGAGGTTAGGTGGTTGCTTAAGATCATTAGACAGAGCTGGGACTTGAACACCCAGGTCCATCTGATCCTCTAAGTCCAATTTTTTTTCCTGCCGGGGATGGGGGCACAGACAGGAAGGGGGAAATTAACCTTCTGCTCACTTTTTGAAAGGATGATACATTCAGATAGTCCAAAACTCAGAAGGTACAGAAGGGAAGTATCTCCCAGCCACCCGTGCTCTCCTGAGTTTTTCACAAATCCTTGCAGACATGTTTTATGTATATTATCATCGTATGTACACACATGCGTGCACACACACACACACACACACACACACACGTTTCCTCTCTCTACACAAATCGTAACATCCCAAAGCTCCTCTTCTGTACCTTCACTGTCCAAGTACCCAGTCCCCCACCTAGGACTTGGCCAAGGCCACAGCCAGGTGAGGGCAGGGCGGGCATTTGGCCTCTGAGCTCTGCGTCCAGTGCTGGCTCCCCATAGCGCCCTTCAAGTCACCCACAGCAGCCCCAAGGGGAAACTGGAGCCCAGGATTGGCGGCGTGGAATCAGGGGACCCCACCGGACTCTTACCAATACGTTGACGGTGTTATTCAGTTCACTGGTTGTGACGGAGCTCGAGTCCAGGGCTATTTGAGGTTGGTGTGCGCTCTGAGGCACACGCAGAGAGGAGGAGTTGGGCGAGGGTCGGGGGAGAGGCAGAGAGAACAATCATTAGGGTTGGGGTGTGTGGGGGCTGTCTCAGCTGGCAGAGGGGCACCCAGCCGCCACTGTGGGAGGGGGGTGGAGGGCTGGCCTGCAGGGTCACTGTGCCTCAGCTCAGGGCTTCTTACCTCTGGATCTTTCATGGAGGCACATGGCGCAGGGCCCTCCTTGTGACCCACCTGCGGCTGACTACAAGAGACGAGAGTGCACATGGAGATGTTCTGTCCCCTCCGTGTCCAAGCCTCTGACTTCCTGCCCTCCCCATCAGCTGGCAGCATTTTCCGTTCTGCCTCTCTCGGACCCTTTGTCCCAAAACTCCTTGTGCCAGCTCCTCTCATGGTTCTTATCTCCCACCATCCCACCCTGGGGCCCCTTCAGTGACTCTCAAAGGGACAGCCTGACAGCAAATGGCTGTGCTCATTGGGCTGGCTTCCCCTTGAGCCTGGGGATGAGGAAAACCAAACAGCAAGGACCATTTCCTGGGTGTCCTGGGTGTTTACAGCGGGCCATGTACTAGGGATCAACAAAAAAACAACAGCAATAACGAATCTCATTTCACCTTCACTAATGGAAGTCAGACAACACCACCTCTATTTTACAGACGTGAAAGGAGAGACCCAAAAAGCTCCAGCAACTTGCCCTAAATCATATCCCTAGCAGATTGAGAGGCTGGATTCAAACCCAGATTTCTTTTTTTTTTTTTCTAGTTTATAAAATGTGATTTATTTTTTGAACTTTAAAAATATGGAACGCTTCACGAATTTGCGTGTCATCCTTGCGCAGGGGCCATGCTAATCTTCTCTGTATCGTTCCAATTTTAGTATATGTGCTGCCGAAGCAAGCACTCTTTTTTTTTTTTAGACGGAGTTTCACTCTTGTTACCCAGGCTGGAGTGCAATGGTGCGATCTCGGCTCACCGCAACCTCCGCCTCCTGGGTTCAGGCAATTCTCCTGCCTCAGCCTCCTGAGTAACTGGGATTACAGGCACGCGCCACCACGCCCAGCTAATGTTTTGTATTTTTAGTAGAGACGGGGTTTCACCATGTTGACCAGGTTGGTCTCGATCTCTTGACCTCGTGATCCACCCGCCTCGGCCTCCCAAAGTGCTGGGATTACAGGCTTGAGCCACCGCGCCTGGCCTCAAACCCAGAATTCTTAACCAGTACCCAGAAGTTCTTCCACAATCTTAACAATTACCCTCTACTGCCCCTTGGACCCCTTTTCCCAGGAAGCCTGGCCAGCCAAGACTCACATGGCATGGTGACTGGCCACCATCAGAAGCGGCTGTCTCAGGGCAATTGTTGTCTCTTTTCTTTCGTCTTCTCACTCGTGTTGGAACAGCAGAGCTGTTTCTTTGTTGAAATTCTTTTAACTGGGGGGAAAAAGAGCAGTAATGCCTATAAGACCTACAAACCCCTACGGTCACAACCTACCTTACAGTTTTTACAAAATACTGTTATACACCACCTGATTTAATGCCACCAACAACTCTATAAAGTGCTGTGACAATCACTTAGTGACTGAGAGGGATTGATATCATGGCAAAAAAGAAAAAAAATGAAAAAAGAAGAAAAAGCAATACTAGACCTTAAAGTCATTCCTCTGACTCCAAGCTCTGGGGTTTTGCCACGAATCAGCAACTGCCAGAGACCAAAACCACAGGCAGAGGCAGAAAAGTCGCCATTAAGTAGGCAGGAACTGTACACCATGTGGTTTAGAGTCATACGGCCTCACACGTCTGTTAGTGTTAAGAAGAGCACCGGCACCTCTCACACTTTTATATCAATGTGTCCCCATGGCAGAAGGCAGCCTTTCTGTTAAATCTGGGAATTCACCAGAAAGAGGACAACCCAAGTCTCATTTCAGAGAGAAGTCTGGTATGCTGTTAGAAACCGATGTGACTGTCATCCCTAAGAACATTAATGTTTTTGCTGTCTCAAGAGACTCAAGGGAAACTGATGCTTCAGAAAGATGTCCCATGTTTATCCCGTGGCATTCAAAGTAGCCCAGGTTGAGATGATAAGAGTAAGATTCAAGCTGTCAAGTTCAATTTCCCAATATCTGCTCCACAGAAGATGAGCAGACCTCACTCCAGAGGCCACTGACTGAAGGGCAGTCTGGTCCCAGAACCATGGGGAATTCGAATATGAGGTGGAGAACTCAGAAAGAAACTTGAAAGTCTCTCTGGAGAGTAGAAGCCTGAGAGAAAACCAAACCAAACCCATTCTCCCACTGCCACCCAGAGACACTGTCAACCTTTTGAGCTCACGGGGGAAGTGCAGGCTTTCCACACTGTCAATGTCTCTGTTAAGGGAGTGAGGCAGCCTGAGTCCTCTTGCTCCTAGGTCCCACAGTCCCCATTCCCCTTCCAGCTGGAAATCTGTGCTGGGACCAGAGGAGCCAGAAATGGGATGAGAATGCGTAGGGGACTGGGTCCTAAGATCGAAGGCTGGTCTTGTAGCAGCACTGAGGGTTCCTAGGGGAACGGTGACATCACTACATTCCACTCCTCCTGGGGGAAGGGACCACATCAAGGAGATGCCTGAGTCACTGCTCCCTGATGGGGGAGGGGATGCAGGGCTGGGACCCAGGTCCTTGGAGACGCCAGCCCAAAGAGCACAGGGAGGTCACGCTGGGAGAGCGGGAGGGGAGGGCAGAGTCTGCAGCAGGGATTCCCACGAGTCTCCAGCCCAAAGTCACCCAGAAATGACTGGTGAGGGCGGGGGCTGGGAGACCCAGGTCCTCAGAGACAGGAGCCCACAGAGCCCAGGGAGGTCCGGCTTGGGGCAGGAAAAGGTGAGGCCCAAGTAGGGAGCGGGGAGCCTCAGCGGTTACACATGCAATGTCACCCTGGGGTGACTGGCGAGCGCAGGGGCTGGGCTCCTTGCTGAAGGTGGGGGGCTGACTGACAAGACGTTGGTAGGGGAGCCCAGAGGCACCGGGGTTGGGGGCCCGCCCAGCCTGGCGTGTCTCGGAAGTGTTATGGACTCTGGCAGCGGTCTTGCCGTTGGAGGGGATCTGCGTGCCTGTTACCTTCTTCCTAGCCGAGGCTAATTTCATCTGGCGAATTTCTTCTGACATCGCCATGGTGGGGTGGGCAGGGAGGGGCGGCTGGGGAGGGAGGGGGGGCTGGGGAGGGGGGTCGGGTTGGGGCCACATCGACACAATTCAGGGGAGCACTGGTGAGCAGCTCCGCTCTCCTGCCAGGCGGCTGTGTTGACTGAGCCAGAGGAGGCGTAACCAGGGCCGCACTGGAATGTGGAATGGGGGCGTGGCCTGCATGCTGCAAGCCCATTGGTCAGTGAGGAAGATGAAAGGGGGAGGGGGCGTGGCCAGGCAGCTCCGGAGACACCTGCGGCATCCCAAGGAAAGCGTCCCCGGTAACCCCTGTCCCCGCCCACTCGGAGAGGGGAGGGGCCCCCCACTCCGGGAGAGGGGAGGGCCCGGCTTTTGCTTTTCAACTTTTCAATCTACCAGAGCCTGCAGCCCAGTGTTTGGGGAGGCGACTGTATGGGGAGATGACAGTGTGGGAAACTATCCTGCCTAGGCCGAGGCCTCATGGAGCCCAGGGTTCCCTAGGGCCAGGAGAGCGCGGGAGCGCAGCCTGACACCCATCGGAAACCTGAAATCCACACCCGCAGGAGACGAGGAAGGGGCGTTGAGCCTCCAATGCACCTGCAGCCAGGTGAGACAGGCACAGGTGGGCGCCAAGCACGTCTCCTGCCTGACCGTCCTCTCCTGCCTCCCCCAAGCAGAGGAGAAGTGCCAGCTGCCCATCAGCCCACTGGCTAGATTGAAGCCACTGAATCTGGGTCCCAACAGGCAGGTGTAACCCCTGACTGTCCCAGGCCCGGCCCAAGGCAGTCATGGCTCTGGCAAGGACGTGGTAGACAGATGTGATGTTCCCAGTGGCTCTATAAACCTCTTGTTGAGGATCAAAGAAATGGGCAAGACCATCATGCTCAGCCGAGAATCTGTCAGGGCCAGACAGAAGTCAGTTTAGTTCCAGGCCTGGCCCTGGAAAGATGGTGGACTGGGGGCAGCCACGGTGAAGGTGAACGGAGGGACATGGGCGGCGTGGCCAAGGCTGTCAGCTCCTGCAGCACCTGCCGAACGTCCGCCCAGGCCTGGCTCTGCACTCAGGCTTCTGCCTGGAGCCACAGGTGCCTGGACAGTGGCCTCAAGTACGGATGGTGGTAGGAAAAGCACTTCTGGCCACATGTGGGCACCTAAGCATAACACAGAGGGGCATCATGCCCCAAAGAGATCATAGAGGCCAAGAACTCAAGCAGGGGAGAGAGATCCAAGATGGCTGATCACTAGCAGCTCGGGATTGTAGCTGCCACTGAAAACGCAAAGAACCAGAGGACGCCACAGCTTCACATGAATTCTTGTTGCTCACGCACCAGGAGATTCCCAGCGGAGGAGCCCCACGGGTCGCCAGCGCGACTCTTGTGACCGGCGAGGCGGTTTTGCCGGTGCCTTAGAGCGTCGGTTCTTGGTGCAGAGTCAGAAAAGCACCATCAATCTTAACGCCGCTGATTTGGTCGGGGCAGTGGGTTGCTCAGATTTCGGCGCTGAGAATCAGTAAGTTGGACGTCCACTCAGAAACCCAATTACAAAGACGGTAATTTAAAGACCACAGATGAATAAATCTACAACGAAGGGACGAAAACAGTCAAAAAAGGCTGAGAATACCCAAGATCAAAACGCCTCTTCCTCAGCAGGGGATCCCAGTTCCTCATCAGCAACGAAACAAGGCTTGATGGAGAACGAGTGGGTTCCAATTACAGAAGCAGGCTTCAAAATGTGGATAATGAGAAACTTCTGTGAATTAAAAGAACTTGTTCTAAGCCGGGCGCGGTGGCTCAAGCCTGTAATCCCAGCACTTTGGGAAGCCGAGGCGGGTGGATCACGAGGTCGAGAAATCGAGACCATCCTGGTCAACATGGTGAAACCCCGTCTCTACTAAACATGCAAAACATTAGCTGGGCATGGTGGCTCGTGCCTGTAATCCCAGCTACTCAGGAGGCTGAGGCAGGAGAATTGCCTGAACCCAGGAGGCGGAGGTTGCGGTGAGCTGAGATTGCGCCATTGCACTCCAGCCTGGGTAACAAGAGCGAAACTCCGTCTCAAAAAAAAAAAAAAAAAAAAAAAAAAAAGAACTTGTTCTAACACAATCTAAAGAAACTAAAAACTTTGAAAAAAGGTTTGACGAAATGTCAACAAGAATACAAAATTTAGAGAGGAAAATAAGTGAATTGATGGAACTGAAAAACACAATACAAGAACTACGTGAAGTATGCACAAGTTTTAACAGCCGAATTGATCAAGCAGAAGAAAGGATATCAGAGGTCGAAGACCAACTCAATGAAATAAAACAAGAAGACAAGATTAGAGAAAATAGGATAAAAAGGAATGAGCAAAGTCTCCAAGAAATACGAGACTATGCGAAAAGACCTAATCTACGCTTGATAGGTGTACCTGAATGTGACGGAGAATGAATCCAAGCTGGAAAATATGCTTCAGGACATTATTCAGGAAAATTTTCCCAACAGTAAGGCAGGATAATACTCAACTCCAGGTAATACAGAGAACACCACAGAGATATTCCTCAAGAAGAGCAACTCCAAGGCACATAATCATCAGATTCACCAGGGTTGAAATGAAGGAGAAAATACTAAGGGCAGCCAGAGAGAAAGGTCAGGTTACCCACAAAGGGAAGCCTATCAGACTTACAGCAGATCTCTCAGCAGAAACCCTACAAGCCAGAAGAGAGTGGGGGCCAATATTCAACATCCTTAAAGAAAATAACCTTCAACCCAGAATGTCACATCCAGCCAAACTAAGCTTCATAAGTGAAGGAAAAATAAAGTTTTTTGTGAACAAGCAAGCACTCAGAGATTTCATCACCACCAGGCCTGCTTTACAAGAGCTTCTGAAAGAACCACTACACATAGAAGGGAACAAACAGTATCAGCCTTTCTAAAAAATACCAAAAAGTAAAGAACATCAATATAATGAAGAATTTACATCAACTAATGGGCAAAATAGCCAGCTAATATTAAATGACAGTATTAAACTCATACATATCATTATTAATTCTAAATTTAAATTGACTAAATTCCTCAATTCAAAGACAGGCAATTTGGACTAAAAACTAAAACTGTATGCTGCATCCAGACCCATCTCACATTTAAGGATACACAAAGACTCAAAACAAAGGATGGAGAGAGACTTACCAACCAACACAGAGAGCAAAAATAAATAAATAAAAAGCAGAAGTTACAATTTTTGCCTCTGATAAAATAGTATTTAAAGCAACAAAGATCAAAAGAAGCAAAGAAGGACATTATATAATGATAAAAGAATCAATGCAACAACAAGAAGAGTTAAAGATCCTAAATATATACGCACCCAATACAGGAATACCCAGACATACAAGACTTATAAAGAGACTTAGACTCCCACACAATAATAGTGGGAGACTTCAACATTAATATTAGACAGATCAATGAGACAGAAAATTAGCAACGATATCCAGGACTGGAACTCAGATCTGGAACAAGTAAACGTAATTAACATTTATAGAACTCTCCACTTTACACAGGGTGTACACTCTTATCAGTACCACATCATATCAACTTAGAAGTTTAAACGAAATGTTGGTTGGCTCCTTGTTTGTTACTCTCTTCCCTCATTTTCTTTCATGTCTCCATTATTAAGGACAATTATAGGCATACCCATATTTGGACTGCATTCTAGCCCGGGCAGCAAAGCAATACCCCCATTCTCTCTCCCTCTTCCTCTTTCTCTTTCTCCCTCTTCTTTATTCTTTTTCTTATTATTCTTTAAAAAAAAAAGAGAGAGAGAAATGAAAAAAAAAAAAAAAAAAGAACTCAAGCAGATGTAACCCCCTTGTCCTGGGTCATATGAGTTAAGTCAGAGCCTGTCCTGACCCTGAAGCTGCAGCTCAGTCTACTTGAGACTCACAAAGAGATGTCAGTGCAGGGCAGGGGGCCCGGCCCAGCCTGCGACGTCCAGCAAAGCTGTGTGCTGGACAAGAATCTCTGAAGATGAGTCCAGGACAAGGACAGCTGTGCCTGGGCAGGGAGTGGGGGAAATGCCCAGGGGCAGGAGGCCTCAGGACCTTTAACTAGGTGGGATGCCAGGTCAGCACGTGCAGAAGAGAAGGTGACATGGCAGCAGCTGTCTGAGGCCAGGCTATAAACCTAGGGACATCAGCCCACAGCTCATGTCTAGCTGAAACCATGCTGCTGCCCAGACACCATCCTTCAAATGCCAGAGGCAGGGCTGGGAGGGCCCCCAGACCCCTCTTCCCTATCGCCCCCAAGCAGGTTCTTATGCCTCACCAGAAGGAAAGTGAAGCCTTCTATGGGTCACAGACTGCCAGGTTCTCTGTCACCTGGTGGAAGGAGCAGGGGAGCCGCAGCTGGGTGAGGAAGAACCCACGTACCGGAGCTAGAGGGCGTTGGGGAAACCGTGAACAGGGCCAGGACCTGAGCTCTGCCTGGCTATGGTGACTCTGAGCCAGGCAACCCTACCCTAGTCTCAGTCTGTCACTCTGTCTCATGGGGATGTCGGCATTATTACCTTGGCGTCAAAGTCGGTAATCCGGGGAAACCAGAGTTCCCAGTAGGGACCAAGACCAAAGGATGGAGGGGTCTGGCCTGTCCCAGAAGGTCAGGCTGGACGAGGGGCTGTGTGAAGCCCGGGCAGCCGAGGCCCTTGCCCTTCAGGTTACAGGCATCTGGGTCCTCGTCTAGATCCTCAGATGACACCCAGAGACCAACCCTAGGGACAATTCCTCCCAACTGGTAGCAGTGAGTCAATCCTGGTACTCACCGCACCAAAAGCTCTGAAATGAGGAGGCCTGTGGGTGAGGGTAAGACTCTTCAGGAAAAGGTTCTCAGTGGCGAGGAAGGTTTCAGCTGTGCCTTAGAGAAGCCAGAGGGGTAGGTGACAGGACCCCTCACAAAGCCTGCCAGGGAACACAGGAGGGACACAGGTGTAGTGGTGGGAATGTTCTGGAAGACAGCAGGCAGCCTCCCACTCACTGATGGGACCGAGTGAGGTCAGGTCCACATGCCAGAAGCTGGATTCCACACACGGGTGCACTTCGTTTCTTGTTTTAGAGACAGGGTCTTGCTCTGTTGCCCGGGCTGGAGGGCAGTGGTGCAATCATAGCTCACTGCAGCCTCGACCTCCTGGGTTCATGCGGTCCTCCCACCTCAGCCTCCTGAGTAGCTGGGACTACAGGCACATGCCACCATGCTTGGTTGTATTTTTTGTAGAGACAGGGTGTTGCTATGTTGTGCAGCCTGGTCTCAAGTGAACTTTCCACCTCAACCTCCCAAGACACTGGGATACAGGGACAAGCCAGCGCTCCTGACTCTGCTGCTGCATTTTGGCGGCCTTGGTGCACAGGAGGCATGAGCTGGGGGCAGAATCTGCTCCTGGACCTTTCCCAGGCTGGCACCCAGACTGACCACTGGGCTGCAGGAGGCAGGTGTAGAGAGAATGCAGCCAGCAGAGCCGGCTAGCCAGTGATGGAGACCCAGGCTGGGACTAGGAGACGGGGCTCCAACCCTCAGCCTAGTGGCCCTGCCAACCCCTTGAAAGAAATAAATAAATGACCTTGTCTCAGGCATTCCTCTGGAGCAATGCAAAACGGACTGATACAGCCTCCACGCTTGGTGTCCACTGGACCTGATCACTCGGGGAATGGCTGCTCTTGACTGTGCCGTTAACATCCAGACTATGACAGAGTTGTTCCCCGGCTCTGCCTCAGTTTACCTCTCTCAGCTAAGCAGAGTAGGGATAATTGCTTCTCATGTGGGCCACAGGACAAAACAAAGCCCTGAGTCCCACAGGAAGGTAGGTGGGCCGTGTCCAAGGGAAGACAGACCTGGGGAAGTATTTTATGTCCTCAGGGTGGCAGAGGGACATGGAGAAGATGCCTCCTTTGTGGGCAAAGGAGAAGTGAAGGTAAGCAGAGCGGCGCTGGACACCTGCCTCACCCCGACCTCCCCCACCCCACACCGGGCCCATTCCCACAGCCCCCAACTCAGGAGACACTGTTCTCCTTACGGTCGGTGGGACTTCCCGGCTGAGCTGGGGAGGCTGACAGTCTGGATTCACGAAGGACAGCACGTAGTGTAGGTGATGCGCTGGACAGAAGTGGAGAGGGGACATGGCAGCTGTGGTGTCAGGTCTGGGGCTGCCAACGTGGTACCTGCCCTGGCCGTGGGCAGACCACGCTGCTCCTCCCTGCTAGATGTGACCTCTAATTCTAAGGCATCCGAGTTCCAGGCCAGGACTGGAGCCATGCTCCCCTTGGGAACAAGGGACACAGTCCACACAGACTTCACCTGTGCTTTGGGCAAAGGCAGCTGCACAAATGAACAGGAGGGGCCCTGCTGGAGAGCAGGAACGGGCCTGGACTACTCAGACCTGCCTCTGTGACAGGCGGTCCCAGCCTGCAGTCAGACTCCTGAGAAGAAAGCTCGCTCAGCCAGGGAGCGGAGGGCGTGGGCTGCAAGAGTCTGTAGCCCCTCCCACCCAAGTGAGCTCCAGAGAAAAGATGCAGAAACAGCTGGTCTGGGTGGCTCACGCCTTTAAACCAGCACTTTGGGAGGCTGAGGTGGGAGGCTCACAAGTTCGGGAGTTCGAGACCAGCTTGACCAACATGGTGAAACCCCGTCTCTACTTAAAAATACAAAAATTAGCCAGGCCTGGTGGCGCACACCTGTAATCCCAGCTATTTGGGAGGCCGACGCAGGAGAATTGCTTGAACCTGGAAGGCAGAGGTTATGGTAAGCCAACAGCATGCCATTGCCCTCCAGCCTGGGTGACAGAGTGGGGAATAAAAATGAAAAAATAAAATAAAATAATAATAACAAAAAAGATGCAGAAACAGCAGTCCCAGCTGCTGGCTGCTTCCTGGTGTGGCCTCAGAGACCCAAGATGAGTCAAGATGCTGCTGCCAGCAGCTGGGGGCGGGGGAAAGCTGGGTCCCCAGGGTGGATGCCCAGCAGGGACATGCAGGTGTGGGGAGTGCTGGGTCCTCAGGGCTGAGCCCCTTCTGTCCAGGGGGCGCTGGTGACATGCCTGCTGCTGAGCTCAGACCAAGGAGTCAGAGCCTGGTGCCAAGTAGCCTCTCTGCTTGCGAAGACAGTCCTGGGGTCGTTACCCCTCTGCCCAGGCTCAAGCATCCAGGCTGTGGAAGGGCCAGCATTCAGAAAGAAGGGCACTGTGGGTGTGGCTTCCCTGGCAGTCAGCGGCCTTGGTGGACAGAGCCCCCTATGAGGGTGAAAGCCCCCTTCTCACTCCACAGCAATGCTGTGAGAAGTAATTGTAGGATTTCAGGGTGTGGACTCTCCCCACCCCCACCCTTGGGACACTCTGGGTTAATTAAGTGCTGACTTTGGTCTGGCCTCCCCACATGCTCCTTGGGGCCTGCTGGGTCCCCACCTCCAACCCCAGGAGTCCCTCTCTCCTGGGCCTCAGCCCATGCAATACCGTTTGCCCTGGAGACTTCCCGAGGCCCCCACCTCGGACCCAGGTAGTTGACAGGAGGCCACCTGAGACCCTTGGGAGTCTCTGTGTGTTGGGGGGTGGGGGCTCCATGGAGCCCACAGAGAACTCTTAGGGGTGTGGGAGTGACCTTTCTCCTGCCAGTAGGAGGTGGAGAGCCCAGGATACACTCCCTCAAGGGAGGCTGCTCCTCCATTCACGACAGTTGCCAAAATGTAGGTGCCTCCTTCCCTGACCGTAGGAGGCGACCAGGCTCTCGGACAGGGCACGTGCCCAGGGAGCAGGCTCAGGCCATCCTGGAGAAGCAGCTCTGTTGATCCTCCCTGCCAAGCTCCAACCTCACTCAGCACCCAGGCCAGGGTCCCGGAGAAGAGCCCCCCACCGCAGCACCACCCCTGCCTCAGGCAGTGGGAAAGGAGCAGCTGTGTCTCCGTTCCCACTTTCACCTTCCAGGGACCTCGGGATGGCCGATGGGAAAGACCAGGAAGAGCTCGATTCTGCACAATTGTGGCCGGCATCTGGATGCTCCCGGAGGGCTGGATCGGGCCTCTGCGAGTGTTCTTCCACCTCCCCGCTTCCCTACCTGAGGCTCGGGGCTCTCCAGACGCTACAACCCAACCTGGGGCGGCCCAAAGTCTCCAGTGGAGGGCAAGGTGAACGGATCGGTCTCTATCCCCTTTCCCCCACCGCCCTGAGCCTGACTCTGGTGCCTGGGCCCACAGCCAACTCGGCTTTGAGGCTGCAGCGGCACCCGACCTGGCGGGCTTCCGGGTGTCCCCGAGCCCCTCCCGGCGGCGCTGAGACGCACGTGCATCCAGCAGGCTGACACACAGGCCCCGCCACGCATGCAGACCCGTGCCTGCACGTCCGTGCCTGGCCCACATCTGCACACACGCCGTTCCAGATCCGCGCTCTCCCCGCGCTCGGGCCCCGGCACACGTGTGCACGCAGGAAAGCCCCGCGCACCCAGCCAGCCCCACACCGACGCCCGCAGACCGGCGGGAGGTCCCGGAGCAGGGGCGGCCTGGCCGCGGGGTCCGGGCAGCCTCCGCCTCGGGGCGGTCCCGCCAGCCTGGGCCGAGGCCGGAGGGAGAGTCAAGACCTCGGCCTTTCCGAGCGCTGGGTTACGGGCCTGAGCCGCCGTGCCCCGCGGTTTCTTTTTTTTGAATTTGCTCTGTTACCCTGGCTGGGGTGCAATGCCGTGGTCACGCCTGGCTGCAGCCTGAAACTCCCGGGCACGAGCGCGCCTCCCACGTCAGCCTGCAAGCCTGAGCCGCTGTGCCCAGCCCTTTTTTCTTCCTTTCCTTTTTTCACCCTTTGAGGTAAGGTCTCGTTCTGTTACCCAGGCTGGAGTGCACGGCGCGGTCCCGGCGAGCTGCATCCACCTCGCGGCTGAACGATCCTCCCACCTCAGCCTCTTGGGTAGCTGAAAACACAGGTGTGTATCACCACCGGGCTAATTTTTTGTATTTTTGGTAGCGATGAGGTTTTGCCATGTTGCCCGTTCCGGCCTTAAACTCCTGAACTCAAGTTATCTGCCCACCTCAGCCACCCGAAATGCTGGGATACCACCGCGAGCCACTGTGCCCGGCCCTTTTCTCCTTTTTTTTGAGATTAGGTCTTGCTCTGTTACCCAGGCTGGAGTGCAGCCGCTTGACCACAGCTTGCTGCAGCCTAACCTTCCTGGGCAGAAATGATCGTCTTGCCTCAGCCTCTTGAAAACCTTAGACCGCAGGTGCACACCACCACGCCTGGCTAATTTTTTTTTTTTTTTTTTTTTTTTTTAATAGAGTTGGGGTTTGGCCGTGTTGCCCAGTCTGGTCTCAAACTCCTGATCTCAAGTCATGTGCTCACCTTGGCCTCCCAAAGGGCTGATAGGCATGAGCCCCCTTTTCTTATTTATTTATTTATTGAGATTGGGTCTCTCTGTTGCTTAGGCTGGAGTGCAGTGCTATGACCCCGGCATGTTACAGCCTCAACCTCCTGGGCTAAACCGATCCTCCCACCTCAGTCTCTTGAACAGCTGGGACCACAGCTGCACCCCACCATGCCTGGCTAACTATGTGTATTTTTGGTAGACATGGGTTTTGTCACATTGACCAGTCTGGTCTTGAACTCCTGAAATGAGGTGACCTGGCCACCTCAACCTTCAAAAGTGCCGTGTTACAGGCGTTAGCCACTGTGTGCAGCCATATTTTCTTCTCTTTTCTTTTTTGTGTTTTTACTGAGATTAGGTCTCGTTGTGTTACCCAGGCTGGAGTTCAGTGACATGATCACGTCTCTCTGCAGCCTCAGTCTGCTGGGCTCAAGCGATCCTTTCACTTCAGCCTCTTGAATAGCTGGGACCACAGGTGCACACCACCACACCTGGCGACATTTTTATATTTTTCATAGAGATGTGGTTTTGCCATATTCCCCCATCTGATCTCCAACTCCTTTACTCAAGTGATCTGCCCACTTCGGCCTCCCAAACTGCTGGGTTACAGGTGTGAGCCACTGTGACCAGCCCTTTATTCTTTCTCCCCTCCCTCCCTTCCTCCCTTCTTTCTTTTACATTAGGACTCACTGTGTTACCCAGGCTGGTCTGCAGTGGTGTGGCAACGGCTTGAAGCAATCCTCCCAACTCAGCCTCTTGTGCAGCTAGTCTCTCCTTTCCTGGGGTACGTGAAGTGAGGGGCTCAGCTCTGATGCGTGTTATGGAGGCCCGGTAGTATTTGATTTGTGAGAGTGGGTGACAGACAGTTAATTTACTAGAGACAGGTCAGTTGACTCAAATGTTAGTGTCAAAAGAGTCCTGAGAAGTCTTCTAGTCCAACTCTAGGGTGAGAAGAGAGTGAGGGCAGTAAGTGTTTATTGACTAATGTCTAAGACTGGTGGCCTCCCGATCTTCTGACCAGTGCTGGATGTTTATCGAGAAAAATCTCTCCCAGAGTTCTGGAATCTTTTTTTTTTTTTTTTTTAGATCGACAGTCACTCTTGTTGCCCGGGCTGGAGTGCAATGGTGCGATCTCGGTTCACTGCCACCTCTGCTTCCTGGGTTCTAGCAATTCTTCTGCCTCAGCCTGTTGAGTAGCTGGGATTAAAGGCATGCACCACCATGCTCAGCTAATTTTCTATTTTTAGTAGAGGCGGGGTTTCTCCATGTTGGTTAGGCTGGTCTCAAACTTGTGACCTCAGGTGCTTTGGCTGCCTCGGCCTCCCACGGTGCTGGGATTACACGCCTGAGCCACCACACTCAGCCTTTTCTCTCCCAGAGTTCCAGAACCTTTTCTGTATTTGACAACCTAAGAATTATGTGAACATTAAAGCAATATTTTTGATCAAAAGAATGGCTTGTTATTTTGCCTGGTTTCAGTAAAACTGTTTTATCACCACTTTTAACTGATCTGAGAGCATTTTATTAGAAAAAGGGGAAACCAGATGCTCAGAAGCAGTGCTTCTTAGGCAGGAAAGAATTTGTCCCTGGTAGCAGGTTTCTGATCTGAAACCAGATGGTGGTGGTCACACCTCAGGATAACTGTATCATGCCTCTGATTGCTTGTCGCTTATTGCTTTGATTCTTCAGGAAATTCCCTGAGTTGTTTAATTGGTTTAAAAACTTTCTGGGCTATAAGGAGTCTGTACATCTGGAAACTTTTCCAAAGGAGCGAGCCACAGAGGGCATTGCCATGGAGATAGATTACGCCTCTTGTAAACGACTGGACTCCAGCTATCGAGCCCTACCAAAGAGTTACCAGCAGCCCAAGTGTACTGGACGGACTCCTCTCTGTAAAGAGGTAAGGCCTTCCCTAGCGGGATCACCCCTGGGTCCTTAGCTTTCTCCAGAAGGGCGTGGTAGTACCAAGGATTAAGAAATTACGTGAATGATGAAATTAAGAACCCTTTCATCCTTTTTACAAATAATTTTGTTTTTTGTTTTTTGTTTTTTTTTGAGACAGGGTTGCGTTTTGTCACCCAGGCTGGAGTGCAGTGATGTGATCATGGCTCATAGCAGCCTCAGCCTCCTGGGCTCAAATGATCCTCCCAAGTAGCTGGGACTTAGACACATGCCTCCACACCAGCTGAAAATAGAAAAGTTTTTACTGGGCCTGACACCGTGGATCATGCCTGTTAACCTGATACTTTGGGAGGCCAAGGTGGGCGGATCACCTGAGTTTGGGAGTTTGAGAACAGCATGACCAACATGGAGAAACCCCGTCTCTACTAAAAATACAGAATTAGCCGGGGGTGGTGGCACGTGCCTGTAATCCCAGCTGCTCTGGAGGCTGAGGCAGGAGAATTGCTTGAATCTGAAGGTGGATGTTGCAGTGAGCCGGGATCTCGCCATTGCACTCCAGCCTGGATGACACAGCAAAACTCCATCAAAAAAAAAAAAAAGAAAGAAAGAAAGAAAGAAAGAAAGCATGAGTATATACAGCTACACTTTGAAAATATTTAAAATACCAAAAGATGTGTGCATGTAAGTCTGAATGCTAATGTGTATGTGTATGTGTATTTGTATATATAAAAAATGTGCTATAAAATGAAAAATAAAGGGCTGAGTAACCTAGATACTAAAACAACTTTTAAAGGAAAAACATACACCCATTAAATCTGACTTATTGGCCAGGCACCGTGGTTCACACCTGTAATCCTAGAACTTTGAGAGGCCGAGGCGGGTGGATCACAAGGTCAGGAGTTCAAGACCAGCCTGGCCAACATGGTGAAACCCCATCTCTACTAAAAATACAGAAATTAGCTGGACATGGTGGCATGTGCCTGTGGTCCCAGCTACTCGGGAGGCTGAGGTGGAAGAATCGCTTGAACCCAGGCGGTGGAGGTTGCAGTGAGCTTGAGACTGGACCACTGCACTCCAGCCTGGCAACAGAGCAAGACTCCGTCTCAAAAAAAAAAAAAAAAAAAAAAAAAAAAATCAGCAAGGTACAGTGGTGGATGCCTGTAATCCCAGCTACTCAGGAGGCTGAGGCGGAAGAATCGCTTGAACCCAGGCGGTGGAGGTTGCAGTGAGCTGAGACTGGACCATTGCACTCCAGCCTGGTGACAGAGCAAGACTCCATCTCAAAAAAAAAAAAAAAAAAAAAAAAAAAAATCAGCAAGGCACAGTGGCGGATGCCTGTAATCCCAGCTACTCAGGAGGCTGAGGCAGGAGAGTTGCCACAACCAGAAGGCAGAGTTTGCAGTGAGCTAAGATCACGCCACTGCACTCTAGCCTGGGAAAGAGCAATACCCTGCCTCAAAACAAAAAAAGAAAAAAATTGACTCATGATGCATTTTTTTGTCTACATCATGAAAATGTTGATTTCATTGATCATAGTAGTTGGCCAATGACTGAGATTTCGAAATAATCCCTGGATAGCTGATAGCCCTGCCAGCCATTTCTACAGTTATGGAAATATTCCTCTTTATACGGTGTTCAGATGTTTTGCTGCGGTTTTTCAAAATTCAATTTCTTCATTTTTCATAAACTAGTGAAAATAACTTTTTAAAATTGGTTTCACCATTTTATGGAAGGTGTCACTATAAATATATATTTCTTAAGCCTATCAACTGATAGCATATTACTTTCGTCAAGAAAATTACTAATAATATTTGTAGCAAATAAGAAATAAACGTAGATAGGCAAACGTGATAAAAACTTACGTCTTTCTTTGGGTTCCCCAAAATGCAGACAGATAAAGATTTGATTACAGATGATTTATGTGGAGATCCCAGGAACGTCATGGGACAGAGTGAGGAGAGGGAGGGAAAGAAAGGGAAAAGCTGCCTTAATTAGTAGATTGTATTTTCCTAAGCAACTGGGGCTTAGGAATTGTACAGCTGCCTTAATTAGTAGATTGTATTTTCCTAAGCAACTGGGGCTCACTTCCACTGGGGAACCTCTGAGAAGCCATACAGAGCAGGTCTCAGAAGGAATTCACCGAGGGATGGGAAGGTGGGAGCACGTGTATTCTGACTCTTGAAACTCACTGATTCAAGGCTGACCTTGGAGACGCCACGGCCTCAGCACTTCCAGGCTACTCCCGCTGCGGGCTCAGAACTAACCGCTGGGCCGTGGGCTGGGCATCAGTAATAGTGACTGCCACGTCCACTCCTTGCTCTCAGCAGATCCTCTCATGCCCACCCGGCGTTTGCTCTCTTACTGACATTTCGGGGTTGTAGCTGGCTGCAATCTTCCAAAATGACTGAAAATAGAAGGGTGTGTGGAACACGCCACCGTCTTCACTGCCGCAGCTGGTCTCAAGGCCGTGATCTGTACCCACGACCCCTCTCCTCTACTGCCTCGTCTCGGTTTCCCCGTCCTTGGCCAGCCCTTCAGCTAGTCACCGTCGCTTGCTCAGTGAATGGCCAGACCTTCATCTCTGAGAGGCTGAGCCCTGATTACCTTGCCCTCGTCAGGCCACGGGTGCCTCAGTTGCTTCTCCGCTATTATTACCAGGCACAGAAACACGAAGGGGTGCCCGAGTGACTCCCCCAAGTTCCAGACATCTCCGTTTGGGGCCCATTATGTGGCAGCAAGTCCAACTCTTCATCAAGTCAGTTATCCCCGTCAGTGTAATAATTCCCATTTTGGCCTCTGATCTGGCAGCATGGAGATGCCCATGTCCTCAGGTGACACCGCACTGATGCAGTGGAACACAGACTGTCTCCCTCTGTACACACACCCTGAGACCAAGGCTGGTAATCTGAAGTTATGAGAATTAAAAACATAATCGCCACTAATGGCTCAAAGGGAGTGTGTTTAAGTCAACCTTACTTGCATGCTTTAATGACCATTCTGTGTATTCCAGATGCTGGGGAAACAGCACAGGGATTTTATATAGTGATCATTGGTTGAACAAACATACTGCATCCTCAAGGACAATGACCCAGCCATGCAAGGTGTCATTCCTAAGCTTATGCCTTGCTAAGCACCCCCTTTTTTTTTTGAGACAGAGTTTCATTCTTGTTGCCCAGGCTGGAGTGCAGTAACGCATTCTTGGCTCCATGCAAACTCTGCCTACTGGGTTCAAGTGATTCTCCTGCCTCAGCCTCCTGAGAAGCTGGGATTACAGGCATGCGCCACCACACCTGGCTAATTTTGTATTTTTAGTAGAGATGGGGTTTCGCCATGTTGGGCAGGCTGGTCTCGAACTCCTGACCTCTGGTGATCCGTCTACTTCAGCCTCCCAAAGTGCTAGGATTATAGGCATCAGCCACCGCGCCGGCCCCTGTTAAGTCTTCAAAAGGATATTCACATACTTCCTCCGACCTCCTCAAAGTCAGTAGTCTTCTGGTACCATGGACCAGAACATTATTCTCAAGGGTAGTATTTTTTTATTTTTTATTTTGCCTCAAGAGTTCCAGGCAGCCCACTGAGTGCTGTCCCTGCTGTCCCTCTCTCTTAGTGGTAGGAAATGCAAAACATCCCTTTGCTAGGATGTCTCAATGTACTCCTAGATCTTTGGGCCTCTAAAACATTCCCTCACATGGCAGGCTTCCAGAACTCTGTAGGGCTCAGCTCTCATCCTTCAGCGTGAAGTATTTCAAAGCAGCATACTTGCTCTGTCCTAAAAACCAAGTCCAATTATTATTCTGTCATTAATATAATGGATGATGTTCTATAGCATGTCAAGATGATCAAGGTCACTGCAGACTATATTGCAACAGAAATGAGGAGCATTTAACAAATTCCTAGGACCAGGTAGTGAAGGATCAAGAGAATGCATTCAACCAAAACAATAGTTTTTGGCACTCAGTGTGAGACTATTGCAAAAACAGCTTGCATTCACAAAAGCAAGAAGTGGACAGTCACTATCAGTATGGAGTATTTTGCTAAAGCAATCAGCTTACTTACTCTTCATGTGGCTTTGGTTTCTTCCAGCATGGTGGCCTCCGACTGGTTATCTTCTTACACGGTAGCTCAATCCCACAGAGGCAACTATCCCCAGGAACGAGGCAGAAGCTGCATCACCTTTGTCTCGGCTGTGAGCATCACAGAGCATCCCTTCTGGACGTTACTGGTGAAAGCAAGTAAAGTCCAGCTCAGATTCACAGGGATTGAAATGAGATTTCAACTGGCTGCAGTGGCTCACGCCTGTAATCCCAGCACTTTGAGAGGCCAGCGTGGCTGGATCACTTAAGGTCAGGAGTTCGAAACCAGCCTGACCAACATGGTGAAACCCCATCTCTACTAAAAATACAAAAAAAATTCACCGGGCATAGTAGCAGCCGCCTGCAATCCAAGCTACTTGGGAGGCCGAGACAAAAGAATCGCTTGAGCCTGGGAGGCAGAGGTTGCAGTGAGCCGAGATCGTACCACTGCACTCCAGCCTGGGCAACAGAGTGAGGCTCTGTCTCAATTGGAAAAAAAACTCAAAGAATGCAAAAGCGGCAAGTTCAGAAATAAAACACAAAACAGAACTTTAAGTCCATTTTAAACCCCCAGGCTAGAAATCGTACCACTGTCGATCAGCCACATTATTTGGCCGAACAGTTTTTCTTAATCATTCTGAAACTGGGTTTATCTGATACATTGATAAATTAGTTTGATAGTTCAAATCACTTCACTTTTACCCTAAGAAATATAAATGACTAGCAATGACCTTGACATAGTGTTTAGCGTCTGTACCCAATCTGACAAGAA
Organism: Saimiri boliviensis; assembly: GCF_048565385.1. NCBI lineage: Eukaryota > Metazoa > Chordata > Mammalia > Primates > Cebidae > Saimiri > Saimiri boliviensis. The sequence continues at coordinate 993,205 of NC_133450.1, forward strand.
TGTGTTCATCAGGTACCTATGGAGTAAATCACATACAGACATATTTAGCTGAATGTCATTCTGGAAAATACATTTACGATATTAACCGAAATATCACTCTCTGTAGGCATTTTGTCATCTATTTAAGAAAAATCTAACAAGAATGGAAATCATATGACAGTAATTTAAGTGTTTCTTCAAAGTGCATGAGAGTCTTTTGCAGTACTTCATTCAGCCAAGTATCTGTTCTCTGCCTCATTCCGTAGAAGGCGCTTTCAATTTGCTTAGAAGGCAACATCAGAAGGTTAGCATTCATCAAAAACATAGAATTTTATTTTATTTTCATATTTGTGTATGTTTATTTTAGATGACTGAAACTTCACAGAATTTAACAGCAAATAAAGTTTAAAAAATTTTAGCTCTGTACTTTAGCTCCAACTATCTCTATTTTACAATCTATAAGGCTCATGCCATATAGTTCAGCACCAACAAGATCCACACAAAACTGTTTAAGAATCTTCTTATCCATCCTGTGCGATAGTTTTTGTTTGTTGTTGTTTTTAAGGTAAAAGTCCTACTTTCAGACCTTGAAGTGCAATCCCTCTAGTCAGAGTACAAAACTTGGGTTGTACCTTCTTATTTTCATTGAACAGATACAAAAAAAAAAAAAAAAAAAAAAAAAAAGGAAAAGAACCGTGTTCCACCATTGATTTCGGTTGTCAGTCTATATGTTGAATTTATAACACTGAAGGGTCAGAAGGAACATAACAATGCCCTGCCCTATTCTTCCCCTCCATTTTAAAGATTTAAAAATGCAACCAGAAAAATGTTTCATATTTTCTTTAAAATAAGGTGCAAAGAAGGATTGCAACAACAAACGTCCTCATCCACACCTCCAGCAACATCTCACTATTTAGCATAATCTACCATGAACGGATTCAGGGGCTCACCTAGAGCTATATTCACAGCTCCTGAATGGACCATGTTTGCTATACCAGAGGCCTGCTCAATGGCAGCGTCTCTCTGTTCAGAGGTCATTACAAAAAAAATAGAGTTTTCAAATGTGGGTTCAACTGAATAAATTTGAATTTCTGTAGGAAGAATCAAAATACCTATTTAAAGATTGCGATATATGATAATCATTTTAAAGGATTTTGTCAAACCTGATAGATTTTTCAGAAATGAATAAAAATCAGTTCTGAAACCAAAGCTGATTTTAAGAAAATTTGAAAATGTAAATCAGTCCTATCCTACCCATAATATAGCTGCTCCAAAACTTTATCTTAAAGAGCCATTTAAAAATAACTATTAAAACATGTAACTGCTATCTTAATGTTTTTAAATTACTTAAAACATTTTAAAATATGAATGTCATAGTTTAAAAGAAACCAGGGGAAGGAAAAGTAGGGAAAGAAATGCCAATTCCAGTCCAAAGCATTAGTGGCCAAGTTTTCTAAGAATGACTTTTACCAATGTATGAACTCTTGTGAACAGAATGTAAGATGGAAATCCTGAGCCTTTTGTGTAAAGCAGCATTATTGACTGCTGCTGTGACGCTCCTGTAATGTAATAAATTATTCAATTGCTGCAAAGCGCTGTTTTTGCCTTAAAATTTTGTGCGTCTTGACAACTATAGTATTAAAGATATTGAGACTCTGCCAATGCTGGGCATACTTGGCATGAGATACTGTGTTTTTATTTTTGTGAAATTGTAATATAGCTATGCACGTGTGTTTGTTAAAAGAACACAAACTAATAACAGTTATGGGATAAAAAAGTTATGGGATAAAAAAATGTGGAAAAATTGTGGCAAAAAACGTTGTGGATAAAAAGTAGAAAAATTTTATGAAAAGTATCAAATTTATGAAAGGGAAATTATGAGATTTTTTGAAAAATCAAGGGATCAATATAAAAATAAATAAAAGCAGGCCCGTGTCAGCAAGGCCTGGAGAAGGGGGGCTGGAGTCTCCGCCCCCACCATGTCCCTCCCACCCCTTCCCAGTCACCTCTTTATTCTTAGGGTAGCAAGACAAGACCCCTGTCTAATGGGGGGAGACAAACAGACACTTTGCCACCTTGACCAGGGCTGAGTCCTCAAATCTCTGGGTGATGATGATTGTTATTGAAGAGCCAGAGGCTGCTGGAGTTGGTTGGTTTGGAGGAGGCCAGATGGCCTTCTTCCTCTCACCAAAGGAACTTTTCCCTCAGGGGGCTCCCATCTGGAGTTGAGTATTATCCTGCCTTACTAAGTTGGGAAAATTTTCCTGAATAATGTCCTGAAGCATATTTTCCAGCTTGGATTCATTCTCTTCGTCACATTCAGGTACACCTATCAAGCGTAGATTAGGTCTTTTCACATAGTCCCGTATTTCTTGGAGATTTTGCTCGTTCCCTTTTATCCTTTTTTCTCTAATCTTGTCTTCTCGTTTTATTTCATTGAGTTGGTCTTCGACCTCTGATATCCTTTCTTCTGCTTGATCAATTCGGCTGTTAAAAATTGTGCATACTTCACGTAGTTCTCGTATTGTGTTTTTCAGCTCCATCAATTCACTTATTTTCCTCTCTAAATTTTGTATTCTTGTTGACATTTCGTCAAACCTTTTTTCAAAGTTCTTAGTTTCTCTGGATTGTGTTAGAACAAGTTCTTTTAATTCACAGAAGTTTCTCATTATCCACCTTTTGAAGCCTGCTTCTGTAATTGGAACACACTCGTTCTCCATCAAGGCTTGTTCCGTTGCTGATGAGGAACTATGATCCCCTGCTGAGGGAGAGGCGTTCTGATCTTGGGTATTCTCAGCCTTTTTTGACTGTTTTCTTCCCTTCGTTGTAGATTTATCCATCTGTGGTCTTTATAATTACCGTCTTTGTAATTGGGTTTCTGAGTGGACGTCCAACTTACTGATTCTCAGCGCCGAAATCTGAGCAACCCACTGCGCCGACTAAATCAGCGGCGTTAAGATTGATGGTGCTTTTCTGATGCTGCACCAAGAACCGACGCTCCGAGGCGCCGGCAAAACCGCCTCGCCGGTCACAAGAGTCGCGCTGGCGACCCGTGGGGCTCCTCCGCTGGGAATCTCCTGGTGCGTGAGCAACAAGAATTCATGTGAAGCTGTGGCGTCCTCTCGTTCTTTGCGTTTTCAATGGGAGCTACAATCCCAAGCTGCTAGTGATCAGCCATCTTGGATCTCTCTCCCCTGCTTGAGTTCTTGGCCTCTATGATCTCTTTGGGGCATGATGCCCCTCTGTGTTATGCTTAGGTGCCCACATGTGGCCAGAAGTGCTTTTCCTACCACCATCCGTACTTGAGGCCACTGTCCAGGCACCTGTGGCTCCAGGCAGAAGCCTGAGTGCAGAGCCAGGCCTGGGCGGATGTTCGGCAGGTGCTGCAGGAGCTGACAGCCTTGGCCACGCCGCCCATGTCTCTCCGTTCACCTTCACCGTGGCTGCCCCCAGTCCACCATCTTTCCAGGGCCAGGCCTGGAACTAAACTGACTTCTGTCTGGCCCTGACAGATTCTCGGCTGAGCATGATGGTCTTGCCCATTTCTTTGATCCTCAACAAGAGGTTTATAGAGCCACTGGGAACATCACATCTGTCTACCACGTCCTTGCCAGAGCCATGACTGTCTTGGGCCGGGCCTGGGACAGTCAGGGGTTACACCTGCCTGTTGGGACCCAGATTCAGTGGCTTCAATCTAGCCAATGGGCTGATGGGCAGCTGGCACTTCTCCGCTTGGGGGAGGCAGGAGAGGACGGTCAGGCAGGAGACGTGCTTGGCGCCCACCTGTGCCTGTCTCACCTGGCTGCAGGTGCATTGGAGGCTCAACGCCCCTTCCTCGTCTCCTGCGGGTGTGGATTTCAGGTTTCCATGGGTGTCAGCGTGCGCTCCAGCGCTCTCCTGGCCCTAGGGAACCCTGGGCTCCATGAGGCCTCGGCCTAGGCAGGATAGTTTCCCACACTGTCATCTCCCCATACAGTCGCCTCCCCAAACACTGGGCTGCAGGCTCTGGTAGATTGAAAAGTTGAAAAGCAAAAGCCGGGCCCTCCCCTCTCCCGGAGTGGGGGGCCCCTCCCCTCTCCGAGTGGGCGGGGACAGGGGTTACCGGGGACGCTTTCCTTGGGATGCCGCAGGTGTCTCCGGAGCTGCCTGGCCACGCCCCCTCCCCCTTTCATCTTCCTCACTGACCAATGGGCTTGCAGCATGCAGGCCACGCCCCCATTCCACATTCCAGTGCGGCCCTGGTTACGCCTCCTCTGGCTCAGTCAACACAGCCGCCTGGCAGGAGAGCGGAGCTGCTCACCAGTGCTCCCCTGAATTGTGTCGATGTGGCCCCAACCCGACCCCCCTCCCCAGCCCCCCCTCCCTGCCCAGCCGCCCCTCCCTGCCCACCCCACCATGGCGATGTCAGAAGAAATTCGCCAGATGAAATTAGCCTCGGCTAGGAAGAAGGTGACAGGCACGCAGATGCCCTCCGACGGCAAGACCGCTGCCAGAGTCCATAACACTTCCGAGACACGCCAGGCTGGGCGGGCCCCCAACCCCGGTGCCTCTGGGCTCCCCTACCAACCTCTTGTCAGTCAGCCCCACCCCTTCAGCAAGGAGCCCAGCCCCTGCCCTTGCCAGTCACCCCAGGGTGACATTGCATGTGTAACCGCTGAGGCTCCCCGCTCCCTACTTGGGCCTCACCTTTTCCTGCCCCAAGCCGGACCTCCCTGGGCTCTGTGGGCTCCTGTCTCTGAGGACCTGGGTCTCCCAGTCCCCACCCTCACCAGTCATTTCTGGGTGACTTTGGGCTGCTGACTCCTGGGGCTCCTGCTGCAGACTCTGCCCTCCCCTCCTGCTCCCCCAGCGCGACCTGCCTGTGCTCTTTGGGCTGGCGTCTCCAAGGACCTGGGTCCCAGCCCTGCATCCCCCTCCCCCATCATGGAGCAGTGACCGAGGCATGTACTTGATGTGGTCCCTTCCCCCAGGAGGAGTGGAATGTAGTGATGTCACCGTTCCCCTAGGAACCCTCAGTACTGCTACAAGACCAGCCTTTGACCTTAGGACCCAGTCCCCTACGCATTCTCATCCCATTTCTGGCTCCTCTGGTCCCAGCACAAATTTCCAGCTGGAAGGGGAATGGGGACTGTGGGACCTAGGAGCAAGAGGTTTCAGCCTGCCTCACTCCCTTAACAGAGACATTGACAGTGTGGAAAGCCTGCACTTCCCCCGTGAGCTCTAAACGTTGACAGTGTCTCTGGGTGGCAGTGGGAGAATGGGTTTGCTTTGGTTTTCTCTCAGGCTTCTACTCTCCAGAGAGACTTTCATGTTTCTTTCTGAGTTCTCCACCTCATCTTCAAGTTCTCCATGGTTCTGGGACAAGACTGCCCTTCAGTCAGTGGCCTCTGGAGTGAGGTCTGCTCATCTTCTGTGGAGCAGATATTGGGAAATTGAACTTGACAGCTTGAATCTTACTCTTATCATCTCAACCTGGGCTACTTTGAATGCCACGGGATAAACATGGGACATCTTTCTGAAGCATCAGTTTCCCTTGAGTCTCTTGAGACAGCAAAAACATTAATGTTCTTAGGGATGACAGTCACATCGGTTTCTAAGAGCATACCAGACTTCTCTCTGAAATGAGACTTGCGTTGTCCTCTTTCTGGTGAATTCCCAGATTTAACAGAAAGGCTGCCTTCTGCCGTGGGGACACATTGATATAAAAGTGTGAGAGGTGCTGGTGCACTTCTTAACACTAACAGACGTGTGAGGCCATATGACTCTAAACCACATGGCGTACAGTTCCTGCCTACTTAATGGCGACTTTTCTGCCTCTGCCTGTGGTTTTGGTCTCTGGCAGTTGCTGATTCGTGGCAAAACCCCAGAGCTTGGAGTCAGAGGAATGAGTTTAAGGTCTAGTATTGCTTTTTCTTCTTTTTTCTTTTTTTTTCTTTTTTGCCATGATATCAATCCCTCTCAGTCACTAAGTGATTGTCACAGCACTTTATAGAGTTGTTGGTGGCATTAAATCAGGTGGTGTATAACAGTATTTTGTAAAAACTGTAAGGTAGGTTGTGACCGTAGGGGTTTGTAGGTCTCATGGGCATTACTGCTCTTTTTCCCCCCAGTTAAAAGAATTTCAACAAAGAAACAGCCCTGCTGTTCCAACACGAGTGAGAAGATGAAAGAAAAGAGACAACAATTGCCCTGAGACAGCCGCTTCTGATGGTGGCCAGTCACCATGCCATGTGAGTCTTGGCTGGCCAGGCTTCCTGGGAAAAGGGGTCCAAGGGGCAGTAGAGGGTAATTGTTAAGATTGTGGAAGAACTTCTGGGTACTGGTTAAGAATTCTGGGTTTGAGGCCAGGCGCGGTGGCTCAAGCCTGTAATCCCAGCACTTTGGGAGGCCGAGGCGGGTGGATCACGAGGTCAAGAGATCGAGACCATCCTGGTCAACATGGTGAAACCCCGTCTCTACTAAAAATACAAAACATTAGCTGGGCATGGTGGCGCGCGCCTGTAATCCCAGCTACTCAGGAGGCTGAGGCAGGAGAATTGCCTGAACCCAGGAGGCGGAGGTTGCGGTGAGCCGAGATCGCGCCATTGCACTCCAGCCTGGGTAACAAGAGTGAAACTCCGTCTAAAAAAAAAAAAAAGTGCTTGCTTCGGCAGCACATATACTAAAATTGGAACGATACAGAGAAGATTAGCATGGCCCCTGCGCAAGGATGACACGCAAATTCGTGAAGCGTTCCATATTTTTAAAGTTCAAAAAATAAATCACATTTTATAAACTAGAAAAAAAAAAAAAAAGAAATCTGGGTTTGAATCCAGCCTCTCAATCTGCTAGGGATATGATTTAGGGCAAGTTGCTGGAGCTTTTTGGGTCTCTCCTTTCACATCTGTAAAATAGAGGTGGTGTTGTCTGACTTCCATTAGTGAAGGTGAAATGAGATTCGTTATTGCTGTTGTTTTTTTGTTGATCCCTAGTACATGGCCCGCTGTAAACACCCAGGACACCCAGGAAATGGTCCTTGCTGTTTGGTTTTCCTCATCCCCAGGCTCAAGGGGAAGCCAGCCCAATGAGCACAGCCATTTGCTGTCAGGCTGTCCCTTTGAGAGTCACTGAAGGGGCCCCAGGGTGGGATGGTGGGAGATAAGAACCATGAGAGGAGCTGGCACAAGGAGTTTTGGGACAAAGGGTACGAGAGGCAGAACAGAAAATGCTGCCAGCTGATGGGGAGGACAGGAAGTCAGAGGCTTGGACACGGAGGGGACAGAACATCTCCATGTGCACTCTCGTCTCTTGTAGTCAGCGGCAGGTGGTCACAAGGAGGGCCCTGCGCCATGTGCCTCCATGAAAGATCCAGAGGTAAGAGGCCCTGAGCTGAGGCACAGTGACCCTGCAGGCCAGCCCTCCACCCTCCTCCCACAGTGGCGGCTGGGTGCCCCTCTGCCAGCCGAGACAGCCCCCACACACCCCAACCCTAATGATTGTTCTCTCTACCTCTCCCCCGACCCTCCCCCAACTCCTCCTCTCTGCATGTGCCTCAGAGCGCGCACCAACCTCAAATAGCCCTGGACTCGAGCTCCGTCACAACCAGTGAACTGAATAACACCGTCAACGTATTGGTAAGAGTCCGGTGGGGTCCCCTGATTCCATGCAGCCAGTCCTGGGCTCCAGTTTCCCCTTGGGGCTGCTGTGGGTGAGTTGAAGGGCGCTATGGGGAGCCAGCACTGGACGCAGAGCTCAGAGGCCAAATGCCCGCCCTGCCCTTACCTGGCTGTGGCCTTGGCCAAGTCCTAGGTGGGACTGGGAACATGGACAGTGAAGGTACAGAAGAGGAGCTTTGGGATGTTACGATTTGTGTAGAGAGAGGAAACGTGTGTGTGTGTGTGTGTGTGTGTGCACGCATGTGTGTACATACTATGATAATACACATAAAATATGTCTGCCAGGATTTGTGAAAAACTCAGGAGAGCACGGGTGGCTGGGAGATACTTCCCTTCTGTACCTTCTGAGTTTTGGACTATGTTAATGTATCATCCTTTCAAAAAGTGAGCAGAAGGTTAATTTCCCCTTTCCTGTCTGTGCCCCCATCCCCGGCAGGAAAAAAAAATGGACTTAAAGGATCAGATGGACCTGGGTGTTCAAGTCCCAGCTCTGTCTAATGATCTTAGGCAACCACCTAACCTCTAATGCTCCCTGTTTTCCATCTACACAGTAGAGGTAATGGTAGTGACTGCCTCACATGGTGGTTGTGAGCTTAAATGGGATCATTACCATGCTACCTGGTGACCCACTCGATAAAGGTTCCAACAGCGGTAGTAATAACAGGAATAACAATAGAATCGATCTGATCTCTCTGGGCCTCTGTGAGCCAGCAGTAAATTTGATCTCTTTGCCTGTCCCTTCCAACTTTACTGAGTTCTTTTAAAATCCAGGCCATGGGCCTTGATCTTTACTGACCGAGTTGTGTATTAAGCTCACTCCTAGCCCTTTTAAGGGGCACCGTGTGGAATGGCCCAGGCTCTCCAGATTGAAGCTTCTCCCTCTCCACCCTCCAGCCCTCGAGCCGCTGTGAAGCAGTCCTTGAGCAGCAGTTACAGCAGTTTCTACAGGAGCGGGAACTGCTCAAAGCACAGGTGGCAGAGGTGAGACTTTGCAGAGGGAGGGATGTGGAAGGAAGATGACCCCAGGTGGCCAGGAGCAGGTGAGGACCCGTGACAGCCCTTCCTAACTTCCGGGCCCATTCTTGCAGGTGACGGAGTGTCTTAAGAAAGTTCAGCTAGAAAGAGACGCATACGCTCAACAACTCAAAACAGAGAAGGCGCGGTGGCAGCAGCAATTGCTGAAAATGGCAGGAGAAGTGAGAGCTGACCCTTCAGCCGCGCTCCTTAGATAGCTCACTGGATCTTCCTGGGCATCTGTAAAATGAGAATAGTCCAGCCAGGGGTGGTCACGGGACTGGACTTTGTGGAGCTGGGGGCGGAGAGGGCGATGGTAGCCTGTCCAGCCACCAGCCCCTCTCTCCAGGGCCCTTTCCCCCTGTGCTTTGGGCAGATGGAAATATTCAAAATGGAGAAAAGCCAGGACGCAATGAAAATCGAGGAGCTGAAGAGGAGCCTTGCCCACCTACAAAACCATCTGGGTAAGATGGGGCTGGCATGACCTGGGAGCAGGACTGGCATCAGAGGGCTGTGGGGGTGGCTTAGGGTGCCCCAGGGAGGTGGGTGTCTGGAAGGGCTTTGAGGCAGAGGGAAAGAGGTCTGTGCCAGGAGACGGCAAGTCTTGTAATCTCCACGAGCCTCAGTGTCCCCATCAGAAAGAGGGAGGGGTTCCCGTCGTCAGCCACCCACGGTGCTCTCGATCTGAAAGTGGCTCGGAAGACTGGCTACCATTTGGGGTTGAGGAATCATGAGCAGTGAGGGCAGGTTTGGGGAACCTGAGAGGAGCTGTGCACCCAGAAGAGTTTTTTTTTGTTTTTTTTGTTTTGAGAATCCAGAGGCCCTTATCGTCTGCTTCCTTTCTCAGCTGAACCCTCAATCCTGAAGCCCCCAGCAGGACACTCTGACTTGGAGAAAAACCTAAAAACTGAAACCAAGTACCTGAGAGACGAGCTACGGGAACAGGAGAGACTGCAGGAGGCGAAAATGAGGCTCCAGGAGCAGGAGGTGAGGCTGAGAGAACAGGAGGAGAGGCTTCTTGAGCAGGAGGGGCTCCAGGAGCAGGAGCAGGAGCTGGTGTGTTGCCCACCTGGGGAGCCTGCCCTCCTCCCCAGCCCTCCAGGCCTTTGTTTACCCACCTGTGAAATGGGGGAGTATATGAAATGGGGCTCCTAAAGCCACCTGTGAGCCACAGCCCTGCTCTGATGGCTGTGGGAGAAAGGAGACAATTTTTCTAACCTGACTCCACCCTTCCCGGTGCCATGGGAGGCAGACACCAGGTTCTGGGGTCTCCAGCTGCAGTGGGTGGCCGCTGATTGCTTCTCTCTGTCCAGAAGAACGAGAACAGGAGCGCACTGCATTTGGAGCAGGAAGGAAAGGAGCTGCAGGAGAAGCTTGAAGAACAGGAGACGGTACTCTCCGTCCCATCCGGGAGGGCTGGGAGGCAGGCACCGGCCTCTGGGGAGGGGAGGTGCAAGGCCACAGGCAGCTCCACCCTGGGGGCAGGTGACCCCACACCCTCCAGGACAGTCCTGTGACCGTTTCTGGCTTCCTACCCTCTGACTTTTAGAGGCGGGTAGCCCTGGGCTCCTCCCAGGTCTGGACATCATTATCCCAGCTCGAGGCATGGAGCCCCCCAGTCATAGGGCAAGAGACAGTGGTGTGAGAGGCTCTTTGTGCTGGGTGCAGTGGCTCACCCCTGTCATCCCAGCACTTTGGGAGGCTGAGGCAGGAGAATCACTTAAGATCAGGAGTTTGAGATCAGCCTGGTCAACATGGCGAAACCTCATCTCTACTAAAATTACAACCACCACCACCACAACAAAGCTGGGCGTGGTGACGCACACCAGTAATCCCAGCTACTCCGGGGGCTGAGGCATGAGCATCGCTTGAGCCCGGGAGCTGGAGGTTGCGGTGAGCTGAGTTTGCCCCATGAATCTCCAGCCTGGGCCACAGAGTGACACTCTGTCTCAAAACAAAAGAAATCAAATCAAAGCAAAACAAAACGAAAGTCTCCTTAGATCCAAACTGGATTCCAGCCTTGATTCCACTGGTCACCATTTGACGACTTTGCATCTCTAGTCTCTGTTTCTTTAACTTCCAAAGGAAGTTAGCGTTTTCCTCGCGTGGGTGCTGAGGATTAAATGAGATGATGCGTGGAAAGCATTAGGCATGTGGCACACTTGGCAGATGGTGGTCGGCTCCCTCTGCTTTCCCACCAGTCTGTGGCCTACAGTTTAAATGGTGGAAGGAAGGACGTGAGATTTGAGGCTGGCGAAGGAGGCATGGGGTTCTAGGCAAGGGAGGCAGTCTCTTAGGCTGGAGCCAGGGGCCAGGCGCTTGGGCGGGCCACCTTCCTCTGTGGTCCCTCCCAGACCCCCTTATGCTCTTGGTTTCTCCACTTTCTGATTCCTCTGGACCCTCACCCCTTCCAGGAGCCGGTGGTCAGACACCTTCGTGACTGACAGGTGCACTCTCTGAGGCCCCAAGAGAAGGGGCTGCGCTCCACCTCCCTGCCCCGTCTGTCCTGTGTATGCCCCTACAAGAACGCTCCCCTCTTGCCTTCAGGTGCCATTTCTGAACGCTGCTGGAGCCGGTGCCCAGGAGGAGCAGGCACGGCTCTGTGAGCAGCTCCAGCAACAACAGGTGTGCTGCCAGCAGCAGGCTCACCCGGTGGCCTCGGCCCTGAGGGAGCCAGAGGCAGCGGCCGTGGCCACAGGGACTGGGAGCAAGTGTGGGTGTGGGGAGACCCAGCGGGCCCTGCAGGAAGCCATCGACGAGCTGCAGGTGAGTGAGTCCTGCAGGGGCCATGAAAGGTGGGGGTGGGGCAGGTCACTGCCGAGATGTGACCCCATTATTTTGGCTCCAGAGAGACTTCATGGCCATCATGAAGGAGAATGAGGACCTCAAGGAGCGGGTGGAAAAACTAGAACTCGGACTGATCCAGCTCTCCGGAGAGAGAGACATGATAAGTGAGCAGGAGGCCAGGGCAGGGCAGGGGAGCTGCAGGGTGGTGGAGGGGACCAGCCTCTGAGCCTGTCCTTCTGCAGGAAAGTCCGTCAAACCAAATGACCGTGACAGGGCAGTGGCCAAGACCCAGCACCAGAAGAAGAAGGATGTTAGCATGCTGTCCCAGGCCGAGGAGGGGACGAAGGTAAGGTGTACAGCCTCTCTGCGGGAGTGAGGGGATGGGGGCGGGCGTGAGCGTGGGTGCCGGCACCGGCATGGAAGCTGAGCACCCCTATCTCCAGGTGGAGCTGCTGGAGCTGCAGGGGCCAGTGATGCCGCTTATGATCGACCACGACGTCCAGCACCCTGCTCATGAGTCCACTCCAGGGGCCACAGCCCCCCAGGGGCTCGGTGCTGCTGACAAGGATGGTGAGCAGAGCCCTCAGGCGGGGTGGGCAGGCAGGAGCAGGGGAGGCTGGCACTGTGCTCAGACCCCCACCTCCCTCTCTCCAAAGAATTTTGTGAGGTGAGCCTGGATGACGACAGCGACAGCCTGGAGCCTGCAGGAGGGAGAGTGCAGCACAACCCCACTGCACAGCAGGTGGCACCTGGCTTTGTGAGCTGCGTGACAGCCAGCAACACCGGCCCTTGGGCAGCAGTCCCTCTGTGCCACGCTTTCACCGGGCTGCGGCGAAGGAGGAAGTAGACATCACCGTCAGCTAAGAGGTGGCCAAGAAATTTACAAAGGAACGAAGTTACAGGGTTAGTCTTCTACACGTTTACTTTATTTGAATGTTAGGGCCACTCATGATGATTTGTGTTTCTAATTTATAGTTTATTTGTAAAAAGTTAAAAGATAGTGGGTCTTCGTGTGGCTTTCGCTGATGTTCACTCTGGCATCCTTTAGCATTTTTCCTTTTTAATTTGAGAATCATAGATCATTAGCATGCCTATCGAGTTTGCCCTTATGTGGTGAGAGTTCAAACACACAAAGACCCACTATTGGCACAAAACCATTCTCGCCAGTTTGGAATAGGCTGCTATGGTTTTTTAATGTTATTGCAGCATGTATAGTCATTATGGAATTCAGATACAATTTGCTTATGTTCTGCTATGATATTTGATGGAATCCTGATCGCAGTGACCTCTTAATTAGCTCAATATGTGCTTTGCCCTCACGTGCACACTGTTTATTACCCTGTAAGATGCCACTGTGAGTACTGAGATTCAGAGCTGTTGAAAAGCCGAGAACTGGAAACAGCCTTTCTTCCATGTTCTGTGCATTGCAGATGAGAGTAATAACATTTTGGGAGCTTTTAAAATCTCACAGAAGAGGAAAGTGGCCTGCTCCGGCAGGTATGTGCAGAATAGAGTATTCCATTCGTTCCCATGCCGAGAACGAGCGCTGTGCTATGGCAGTTCTTTTAGGATTTTTCTGTGCTGTGGGCTCATGAAGATAGTGCATCATGAGCTGCGGCAGCTGTACTCTTTTTTGATGACCTAAAAAAGGATGATTTCTGAGGAGTAAAAGGCTCCCATCTTTGACTGTGGATGTGAAAAACCTTTCAGAGCTTGGAGCATTTATATCTATAATACATTGTAAAGTCAGAGTTCATGTTACCTGTTTTGACACATGACTCTAAGTCTCAGTACACAAAAGGGCACTGGTTGGCATTCTTCTTAATGTATTTAGTAAAGATAATAAGAAATCCTTTAAGATAAAGTTTAATATATATATTTATATGTATATATGAATGGAAATTTGTATCATAGAGTGGATAGGCACTAAATATTGATGACTCAACAGTTAACGTTTTAGGACACTTGGTATAGTGCCTTGTACACAGAAAGAGACCAATGATGATATTAGCCTTTTGTATCATTTCAGTTTTAAAAATTGCTATTGATTACAGTTCACATAGCAAGTTGCCGATAAAATATCCATTTTTATAAAACATCTCCAAGAAAAAAGAAGTCCTTTAAGAGTTTAAATGTCCAGAAAAAAAAGAAAATTAAAAAAAATTTTTGTAAGTTTAAATGTCCCTAGAACAGGCATACAGGTTCTAGTCAAGAATGAATTAGAGTGCAGGAAAGCCGCGTGACACCTGGCATCCCTCTGTGTTCATGGAGTTTCTTTGAGGCAACAAGACTGATTGACCGTCCAGACTCCTCTGGCTAATACCTGTTCTTCAATCACCGTGGTTACTCTGACATAGGAATTGCCTTCATTTTCTTCAATAAAAAGGACTTTAAACAATGATCACAAACAAAAAATAATAATCACAAACCTTATTATAAACTAATACATGTGAGAGTACTTGGCTGAAACAAAAAGGAGTTTCAGTAGAGAGAATTGTACTGTATTTTAAAATCAAGGAGAAGTTTGTGCAACTTAAAATGTTTATGGACTGCATGCCGTCTACTGTATGTGAATGTCAACGTATTATCAGGAAAAGTGTCTGTACAATCACAGAGTTCTATTTCCTCCCCAAGTTCTTTACCAAGAGGGAAATATGTTTTTACACCTTTCGGTTTCAGTTAGAGGCATATTTTGTGCAAGATTTATGTTAATGTGCCTCTACATTATGAATGAATTCTTTCAGTCAGACATTGCCCAAGTCACAACCTTATGATGCTTGGGAAAGAATCAACAGTTGAAACTTCATCAAGTTCTAATGTCTGTGGGCCAAAACACGTCCCATTGTTAGGATGGAGGGAGATATGCATGTGTGCTCCCTGAAGTGGAGATTCCTAGTTACTGACCGTGTCCATGTTTAGCATTTGGCATCCTCATATTTTCATAAATATGACATTAATAGGAGAGCACTAATATGATTTACAGATGGAATAACACATTTGCCTGCATTCCCTGAAAGAGTATAAATATTGGGTCCTGGTGACTTGAACTGACTCTTCCAAATTATAGAAATTTATCAATTTATCAGATAAACCCAGTTTCAGAATGATCAAGGAAAACTGTTAGACCAAATAATGCGGCAGATTGACAGTGGTACGATTTCTAGCCTGGGGGTTTAAAATGGACTTAAAGTTCTGTTTTGTGTTTTATTTCTGAACTTAACTGCTTTTGCATTCTTTGAGTTCAGTTTAAAGACAGTTACTCTTAAGTCCATTTTCAGCCCTCGGGCTAGAAATCGTACCACTGTTAATCTGCCACATTATTTGGTCAAACATTTTCCCTTGATCATTCTGAAACTGAGTTTATCTGATACGTTGATAAATTTCTATAATTTGGAAGAGTCAGTTCAAGTCACCAGGACCCAATATTTATACTCTTTCAGCGAATGCAGGCAAATGTTTTTCTTAATCATTCTGAAACTGGGTTTATCTAATACATTGATAAATTATTTCAAAGGGATTTTGATAGTTCAAATCACTTCACTTTTACCCTAAGAAATATAAATGACTAGCAATGACCTTGACATAGTGTTTAGCATCTGTACCCAATCTGACAAAAATGTGTTCATCAGGTACCTATGGAGTAAATCACATACAGACATATTTAGCTGAATGTCATTCTGGAAAATACATTTACTATATTAACCGAAATATCACTCTGTGTAGGCATTTTGTCATATATTTAAGAAAAATGTAAAAAGAATGGAAATCATATGACAGTGACTTAAGTCTTTCTTCAAAGTGCATGCGAGTCTTTTGCAGTACTTCATTCAGCCAAGTTATCTGTTCTCTGCCTCATTCAGTAGAAGGCAGCTTTCAATTTGCTTAGAAGGCAACATCAGAAGGTTAGCATTCATCAAAAACACAGAATTTTATTTTTTTCATATTTGTGTATGTTTATTTTAGATAAATGAAACTTCACAGAATTTAACAGCAAATAAAGTTTAAAAAATTTTCATTCTGTACTTTAGCTCCAACTATCTCTATTTTACAATCTATAAGGCTATGCTGTAGTTCAGCACCAACAAGATCCACACAAAACTGTTTAAGAATCTTCTTATCCATCCTGTGCGATAGTTTTTGTTTGTTGTTGTTTTTAAGGTAAAAGTCCTACTTTCAGACCTTGAAGGGCAATCCCTCTAGTCAGAGTACAAAACTTGGGTTGTACCTTCTTATTTTCATTGAACAGATACAAAAAAAAAAAAAAAAAAAAAGGAAAAGAACCGTGTTCCACCATTGATTTCGGTTGTCAGTCTATATGTTGAATTTATAACACTGATGCATCAGACGTAACATAACAATGCCCTGCCCTATTCTTCCCCTCCATTTTAAAGTTTTAAAAACGCAACCAGAAAAATGTTTCATATTTTCTTTAAAATAAGGTGCAAAGAAGGATTACAATAACAAACGTCCTCATCCACACCTCCAATAACATCTCACTGTTTAGCATAATCTACCATGAACGGATTCAGGTGCTCCCCTAGAGCTATATTCACAGCTCCTGAATGGAGCATGTTTGCTATACCAGAGGCCTGCTCAATGGCAGCGTCTCTCTGTTCATTGGTCATTACCAAAAAATAGAGTTTTCAAATGTGGGTTCAACTGAATAAATTTGAATTTCTGTAGGAAGAATCAAAATACCTATTTAAAGATTGCGATATATGATAATCATTTTAAAGGATTTTATTAAACCTAATAGGTTTTCCAGAAATGAATAAAAATCAGTTCTGAAACCAAAGCTGATTTTAAGAAAATTTGAAAATATAAATCAGTCCTATCCTACCTAAAATATAGCTGCTCCAAAACTTTATCTTAAAGAGTCATTTTAAAAGAACTATTAAAACATGTAACTGCTATCTTAATGTTTTGAAATTACTTAAAACATTTTAAAATATGAATGTCATAGTTTAAAAGAAACCAGGGGAAGGAAAAATAGAAAAAGAAATGCCAATTCCAGTCCAAAGCGTTAGTTGCCAAGTTTCCTAAGAATGGCTTTTACCAATGTATGAACTCTTGTGAACAGAATGTAAGATGTGAATCCTGAGCCTTTTGTGTAAAGCGGCATTATTGATTGCTGCTGTGACGCTCCTGTAATGTAATAAATTATTCAATTGCTGCAAAGCGCTGTTTTTGCCTTAAAATTTTGTGCGTCTTGACAACTATAGTATTAGAGATATTGAGACTCTGCCAATGCTGGGCACACTTGGCATGAGATAGTGTGTTTTTATTTTTATGAAATTGTAATATAGCTATGCAAGTGTATTTATTAAAAGAACACAAACTAATAAAAATTACGGAATTAAAAGTTATGGGATAAAAAATGTGGAAAAGTTGTGGTAAAAAAAGTGGATAAAATGTAGAAAAATTTTATGAAAAGTATAAAATTTATGAAAAGGAAGTTATGAGATTTTTAAAAACCATCATGGGGAAAAATATAAAAATAAATAAAAGCAGGCCCGTGTCAGCAAGGCCTGGAGAAGGGGGGCTGGAGTCTCCGCCCCTCCATGTCCCTCCCACCCCTTCCCAGTCACCCCTTTATTACTAGCGTAGCAAGACAAGACCCCTGTCTAATGGGGGGAGACAAACAGACCCTTTGCCACCTTGACCAGGGCTGAGTCCTCAAATCTCTGGATGATGATGGTTGTTATTGAAGAGCCAGAGGCTGCTGGAGTTGGTTGGTTTGGAGGAGGCCTGATGGCCTCGTTCCTCTCACCAAAGGAACTCTTCCCTCAGGGGGCTCCTATCTTCTTATTCAGAGAGGCAGCTGAGGCAGGACAGTGGCGCTGACTGTGGACCAGGCGAGGGCACGGGCTGCTGGGGTGACCCCCCTTCCCCAGTGTACATATTGTATCCGTGTAACGTTTCGTATAGTTTAGGGGTTTGGGGTGCCCTGTGTATCTGACCTGGCAGAGGTTGGAGTGGCACTTGGGGAGGAGGTTCAAATAATTATTTGCAGCTGGGAAACTTGTTTATTGATAGCAGAGGACAGAGGAAGGAGCCGGGGATGGGGTCGCGGCTCCCTGGTGATGCAACTCCTGTTTATTTTGCTTTTTATTCTGGAATAAATGGATTTAGCCGCACTGCTCGGCCTGCTGTAGTCCCGTTTCCCTCACTGGATCCTGGAGTTTGTGCCCCTGAACGAGGAGCCCCAGAGTGTCTGAGCGTGTCCAGCCGGGCTGTTGGGGACCTTCCAGGCCTGTTACCTGTGTGCCGCCTGGTGACACCGGGGGGACTTCCCGGGGACTGCCGTGGCGCGTCCGGCCCTGACACCCAGCAGGCTCAGAAGCCTGATCAGCGGTGGCCGGGAAGGCAGGTACCGGCACCCAAGGGCGCTGACTCCCGCCCACCCCAGGCGTCTGTCTCCCACCCCCCGCCTCCCTCTCCTGTCTGCGCCTGGTGGCCTGCGCTGTCTGTCCCTCCAGAGCGCCGGCTGCCCCGCGGGCTCCCTCCAGGCTGAGTGCGTGGCCCTCCTGCCCCCTCGTGGCCAGAGCCGGCTGCACGGGACGAGACCAGCTGCGCTCCAGGGGCTTTCCGGGAACAGTGGCCCTTGGAAAGGGTGGGGCCTTTTCACTGCTCCCGACAGCACCCCAGAAATGGCTTGGCCTTTCGCCTCCCCTGAGCTCCACAGAGAACACAGTCCACAGAGGGCACATTCCCCGTCGTCCAGAAATGGGTTTGACGCTCAGCCGAGGGACAGCAGGACGGGTAGAGACGGTCAGGCCACAGGGCTGCCAACCCCATGCTTGGCGGGGACAGGAGGGATGGCGGGGCCCGGGTGACAGGGAGGCTCACTGGAGGTGGCGCACTTTGGAGGGGCAGTGTCAGGGGACAGCTTTCTCTTGTTGGGCCACACGGCTCCACCACAAGGACATCACAGTGACTGATTCCCAGTGCCAGAGGCGAGGCGGTCGGCCACGTGGAGGTGTGTGTATATATGTGAGTATTTATAGCTATTTCTAGAACAGAGCAGGGGCGTGCCACAGGGGGGACGGTCACACCTGGATGTGTCAGCTCACCGCTACCACAGAGTAAGTCACAGATGAAGGGGGCTGCCTTCGGGGCTGGGGAGTCACAGAACATCGCACCACACGGTAGAGCAGGAGCTGGGGCTCGGTCCCGGCGCTGGAGCTGGCTCTGAGGCTCTGGCTGCTGAGCGGCGGCACGGACCCTGCCGGAGGCAGAAGAGACCGTCAGCCTTTGGGACCCAGGCCCAGGCCTGTGGCTGCAGAGCGGCAGCGTCACCCTGGCGTGCGACCTTCAGCTCCTCCCGGGCTCCCAGCAGCCAGGAAGCCCACGGTCAGCACAGGCACCTGGGCGGACGGTGAGGGTCCGGCTGCCCTCCAGCGAGAGGAGCACCTGCTTCTGGGCTGTCACTCGGAAGAAGTGTCCGGAGGAAGCGTGCCCGCCGTCAGGGAGGCCGAAGCGGAAGCCTCCGTCCAGGGCTCCTGGGGACGGGGGCACTGGGTCCGCTGGCCCGAGCTGGCTCCCCACCCCGGGGCTCCCCCGTGGGCAGCAGGAACCCGGGGCCCGCCCTCAGCACCCACCTCTGTGTGAGAACAGCACGAGCCCGCCGTCCAGCTGGGCCTGCGAGAAGCTGCGCACCTCGGTGCCCGGCGCCGCCCGCCGCGCCACCCGCCCGTTGCTGGGCTGCTCGACGGTGTAGACCAGGTCCTCAGGCCCGGAGTCGCCGTCCGTGCTCCTCGGAGCCTCCGCAGGGATGGGCGCCGTGGCCCCCTCCCACATCTGGGGACACGGGCCTGTGACGGTTCTGCCCTGCCACGCTCACCCACCCCCTCGTCCCCGGCCTGGGCGGCCACCAGGACTCCAACCCCACTGCAGCCCAGGCCTCAGCTGGCATCGAGGCTGGCACCGCTCCGGCTCCCCTGCACAAAGGGCCCTCCCCGAATTCACCTTCCCTGTCACCCCAGGGAAGGCCCCAGGGAAGGCCACCCTCCAGGCCCAGCGTCCCTGCTCTCCATCCGGCCCAGTCCGCGTGTCCCTCAAGGCCAGCTTGTGTCCCCTGCCCAGGAAGGCCCCAGCTCTCACCCTCACCAAGTTCTCACCCCCAGGAACCCCCGACCCTGACCAACAGTGCCCCCTAATTTGCCCCGCTGATGGCGCCGGGGTCTCCTTTCAGGCCCTCCATGTGTGTCTGGCAGGGGCTGGGCACGGTGGGAACGGTGATTTTGGACATGGGCCCTCCTTCCAGCTGAGGGAGGGGTGGGACGCGCGGAGAGTGGGGGCCGATGGCTGGCAGTGTCCTCGGCACAGAAGCAGCGCTGGAACGGGCCAGGTGCTTCCAGAGCAGTTCCGGGCCCTGCTCATGCTGGGCGAAGGGGACCCCGCTTCAGGCCTCCCACGTGCAGGCAGAGCCGGCGCCGGTTCCTGAGCTCCTGAGGGCTGGTCTTGCTGGGCCCATTATTTGTGGGCAGTGCTGGCATGGGGCTCCTCACATGCCCGGAAAATGGAGCCCTTTGGCAGTCCTGGGCCCTCTCCCCCGGCCCCAGGGAGCCCTCAGGCCCAGCCCTGGCAGGAGGGGCCTTCATGTGGGGGGCAGGGCCCCAGCGCTGGGCTCCTGCAGCAAACGCGGGTGGACGGCCCCACCTGGTGGCCGCGCTGCCACACGGCCGTCCCGGCCCGCGGTTCCTGAGCGCTGGGTCCCACTCACTGCTCAGCGGCCTCCCCGCCACCAGGCCGCCCTCCACGGGCACATCCTAGACCACCAAAGCCCCCCAGTGCCCCACATCAGAGACAGCCCGAGTCGGCCCTGGGCGGAGCCTTCAGTGGCTCCCGGCCGGGGAGGCTGCCCCCCAGAAGCCGGCGTTCAGAGCCCCGCCACGTGGGCTTAGTCCACGCAGGCCCCTCCCGTTCCAGCAGAGCCACCTGTGCGGCCACGACAGGTTCCAGCCCACGTCCGGGCCTCCACCTCCACCCCTGCCGAACGGGCGCCCTGCTCTGCCGGGGCACAAGGGCAGGAGTTTGGGCAGCCAGGCCGCGCCTTCACTTGCCGGGGCGAAGGTGGGAAGCTTACCGGCTCCGCCCTGGCGCCCGCCCTTAAGGGCCTGTCGGTGATTCTGGCGGGTGTCTGGTCCTGAGCCGCAGGAGAAGCGGCCGCAGAGCCGCGCGGGGCCGCCCAGGAGTCCGCCCGCCGTGCCCGCGAGCGCCCAGCAGCAGAACCTCCCGCCCTGTTCCGTGCCCAGGAGTCCGCCCGCCGTGCCCGCGAGCGCCCGGCAGCAGAACCTCCCGCCCTGTTCCGTGCCCAGGAGTCCGCCCGCCGCGCCCGCGAGCGCCCGGCAGCAGAACCTCCCGCCCGGTTCCGTGCCCAGGAGTCCGCCCGCCGTGCCCGCGAGCGCCCGGCAGCAGAACCTCCCGCCCTGTTCCGTGCCCAGGAGTCCGCCCGCCGTGCCCGCGAGCGCCCGGCAGCAGAACCTCCCGCCCTGTTCCGTGCCCAGGAGTCCGCCCGCCGTGCCCGCGAGCGCCCGGCAGCAGAACCTCCCGCCCTGTTCCGTGCCCAGGAGTCCGCCCGCCGTGCCCGCGAGCGCCCGGCAGCAGAACCTCCCGCCCTGTTCCGTGCCCAGGAGTCCGCCCGCCGTGCCCGCGAGCGCCCGGCAGCAGAACCTCCCGCCCTGTTCCGTGCCCAGGAGTCCGCCCGCCGTGCCCGCGAGCGCCCGGCAGCAGAACCTCCCGCCCTGTTCCGTTTCGGCGCCGTCTCGCATCGCTCCTTCCAGCCACCGCGGGAGGCACGCGGCAGCGCCCCGTTCGCAGAGGAGGAAACTGAGGCTCAGAGAGGGGGAGCTCTGCGCCGGGAGGGAGGGGACGCTGGCCTCTCTCGAAGCAGCCACGGGGGTGGTCCCAGGGACGCTCTCACCTGCGGGCCGGTGTTTGTGCTGAGGACGGGGGTTGGTCGTTGCCAGGCCGGACGGTGACAGGGAAGGCCACAGGCGGCTCTGGCGGTCCGTCTCGGAGGCGTTCGCCGTCAGGACGAAACTGTCCGTCGGTGTCTCGCTCCCGTCGTGCACGTAGCGGACGAGCTGCTCTTCCACCTCGGGGCAGGCCCCGGGCTGGCGGTCAGGCCCCAGCGGCACCTCCGTGTCCTGCCTTTGGGGGCAGGAGACCGACTCTTTCAGGGCCCCCGTTTCCACTGTGGAAATGGGGAGAACGGGCTCCAGCTCCCGGAGGCGTCGTGCGGAGGAAAGCAGACGCGGTGCGGAAAGCAGAGGTGCTTCCACGTGCGGCTCCCGGCTCCTCTGCGCAGACCCCACATGGGGGTCCCGGGGCTCCCGTCACTGGCGCCCGGAGCTGGCTGCAGCCCTGGGCCTGTCGCAGCCGCAGCTCTCCCGGGAGAAGGCGCGGAGGGTCCCGGCTCGAGGTCCGTCCTCTGCTGCAGGGCCCCGCAGGCCGAGGCCAGGAGCGCAGGGACGGGACCCTCTCAGGGATTTGCCTGAGAATCCCCGGTTGGCTCAGAGGTCTCTACACCCCTCTGGGGGCTGGGCTGCGAGCCTACAACATGGGGAGACCCCTGAGAACGGCAGGTGGGATGTCTGCTCCTGGGGAGCTGTGGGTCCCGGGGGTGAAGCTTCCACCCAAACCAGGGACACAGCCCCACCCCCAACCTGCTGAGGACTTAGTGTGTGACTCGGAACGAGCAGGCTCCTCTCTCTGAGCCCGGGCTTTCCGCAGGATCCATGGGGGTCTGACGCAGCTCAGGGGTTTCTGCAGTAAGTTCCGGGAAGGGAGGCAGCCTCGCTGACACACCCAAACCGTTAGGTATCGGGAGACCCGCACATGGGCGTGTAGAAGCAGGAGTGATGGCTGGAGGCCTGGCTAATGCCAGGGCTGGCACAGCGACGGGCTCTTCCACAGGCTGGGAGCCGGCCTGGGAGGAGCTGAGCGAGGGGCAGGAATGCTCAACAGGACAGGCTCTGTCCCTGCGGAGCCCACCCCTGCCACCCGGCCACCTTGACGGCAGCCCTACAGCCATGACCCTACATCAGAGACAATCAGGGCTTCATCGGCAACCCCGGCTTTTGGGGGGCACTTTATTGAAGGGGGTTTGCTTAGGCTGTGAGAAAGCTGGGGGGGTTGGAGAGGGAGAGAATGGTGGCGGGTGGGAGATGGGGAGACAGGAACAAACATCTGGTGTCCTCAGGGAGCTGTCTGTCCCTGCAGGCTTCTCTTTCTCCCCTGCTGGGGTCACAGCCGCTGGTGGGTGGCTGCCTGCTGGCCTGATGTGGGGAAGCCTCCTGCTGGTGGGGTGAGTGAGAACATCATGGCCTGTGTGCCCAAAGAGTGACTTGAGACAGTCACTGAGACAGTCCCTGCTTTTCTGTGAGCCTCAGTTCCCTCATCTGTAGGATGGGAATGCTGGACATGTGTGGTGGCTCACACCTGTAATCCCAGGCTTGGAAGGCCAAGGCAGGAGGACTGCTTGAGCCCAGGGGTTCGAGACCAGCCTGGACAACATAGTGAGACCTCGTCTCTAAAAAAAGTAATTACTCTGGTGTGGAGGTATGCACCTGAAGTCCCAGCTACTCAGGAGGCTGAGGTGGGAAGATCGCTTGACCCTCAGAGGTTGAGGCTGCAGTGAGCCGAGATTGCTCCAGCCCTGGGGGACATGGAAAGACCTCATCTGAATAATAAAAAATGAACGGGTGGCGGGGACTGTTTGCTGACCTGCAGGGCTGCTGTGGGCTGCAGGAGTGACAACATGGTTAGTGGCACGCTGGGGTGTCCCTGCAGGAAAGAGCACAGTGACAGACAGCACTGGCCTCTCCTGTTTGGAGTTACGGACCCTCCCGAGAAGCGGAGAGAGCTGGGAACCCTTGCCCCATGGACAGCTAAGGACAAAGCTGGTCATACAAAGTCAGTTCATTCAAACACTCCTCGTACAAACTCAGGAGGAAGAATCATACGGTCAATTCGAATCCCGGCCTACACCCGCAGCTGGAGGAAGAGTCTGAGCTCTGGAAGCCTCTATAGAACTGACAGCTGGGGCAGAGGGCCTGTTGGAGGCAAGAGGAGAGCTGGATGGGGTGGGAGTCGGGGCGAGGCAGTGAAGGAGCTGAGAGACCAGGGAGGGACCAGGCTCCAGGCCAGACCCACAGCCTCTTGTTCATTTGCTCCTGGCCTTGAATAGAATATAGCTCAGTGTGGCACCCGTCCCCATCCTGTGCTCACTTCCTTTCCCACAAGTGCCACTGGCCCAGGTCTTCAAGGTAGGGGACTTGGAGACGGCGGCAGTAGCCATGCTGGGCTCCTGGTCTCCGCCACCTCGGCCAGGTCTGTGGGAGTGGCCGTGTGCACGTGTGTGTGCCCTCATCTGTCTGTGCCAGTAAGTGTGGACGTCAGGGCTATTTCCAACTCCCCCAGCAGCCCAGGAAGAGCCCCCCGCCCTGCTTTGAGGGTGCTCCCAGCCTGCGTGGGGGGCTAGGCTTGGGCTACTGTGAGTGTGATGACAGATGCGGTGTCCAGCTCCTTCTGAGCTGCATGGGAAGCCCCCGCAGAGAGCCAAGTGCGGGAGGAGACTGGATTTGAGCTGATGCTGGAAGGACAGGCAGAGAAGGAAGGAGGTGACCTTCCAGTCTGAGGGTCAGAGTGAGAGCAGGGCATACAGGGATGGTGACTCCCACACCTCTTCCCTGGCCTGCATTGCTGACTTTGAAAGGCAGAATGTGAGGGGTTGAAGTGGGACCCAGGTGGGTGTACCTGGCAGGGAGGGCTTGTGTGTTACCTGGGTGGGGACTCAGAACTGATGGGCGTGTCTCAGCGAGCAGGGCCAAAGGGGCACCAGGTACAAGAAATTGAAGCAGGGTAGATCCTGCTGCCTCTGAGGATGGCTTGGGGGGACCGACCGTGATCAGGACAGGCACTGAGCCTTGTGTGCACCTCTGTGCTGCCCCAGGCCTCCGGAGCAGGGCAGGGCCCCGGGGCCAGCACCCTTGGCCCAGCCCACCCAGACTCGAGAAAACTGTTCCAGAGCCAAGTGGAACTGAGCCTCCCTCCCTACGCCCGCTGGCCCAGGCAGGACAAGAAGGGCCTTTTAGTGCTGCCTGCCTGGGGGCCCGGGGATGGGCCGCACCAGGTGGGCCTGGCGGCTGGCGATGACGGTGGGAGGGGAGTGGGGTGTGTGTGGCGCTCACGGAGGAAGTGTATAGGCTGCGTCTGGGAACTGGGCGTGCTGCACATTGTCGGGGCTGAGAAGGGATTTGGGAATGGCTCTCAGTTGAAGCCCAGGGAGGTGGGAGCGTTGGAATCCCTCCTTGGCTGGAGGCTGGGCCTGGATGAGCTGACCGCCCGGTCACCCTGGATGCTCCCTTCCCATCTCCCTGGAGGCCCAGCCCTTCCCTCAGGCCCTGAAATCTTAGGGGATCTGGTCCCTGCAGACAGGAACAGGGATCCTGGGGATCCAGCACTGATTCACCCCGGAGGGTCCTCCCTTGACTCACTTCCCTTCCAGGAAGCCCGTGATGCCCTCTCTGAGAGCTGGCTGCTCCATCTGAAGGGGAGAAGGGTGTGGCCTGGGTCCCGGTGAAGGAGGCTCAGGCCCGTCCTCGCTCCACGTTGCTCTTGGGAATGGTCCTGAAGAGGAAGCTGAGGCACTGAATCACGCATGGGAGGTGATGATGGATGCGCCCTGAGGCCACAGTTCTCACGGCATAACTGGAGCTGCCTTGGCTGAAGGAAGAACGTGGGGTTTCTGGCATCAGGACAGAGAGGGGATGTATCCCTGCACCTCTCAGAAAGCAAACTTCCATTCAGCCTCGGCTGGGTCAGGCATCCGTGCTAGGACGAGGAGGTGTGGCAGGGGTGGTCCAGGGCTATCTGTAGGACAAGCCCCCGCCAGGGACAGGGCATCTGAGGGGCACCAGCTCTGCCTCTAGGAGGCTGAGTGGGTGGTGAGTGGGGGGTCCTGCCTGTCACCAACAGGAGCAGGGAGAGAAGGGCAGAAGGAGAGGGGAGTGGCAGATAGACAGATGGGTCCACAGGGGAGCAAGCGGAGGGAGAAGCAGTAGAACTGGGGAGCAGCTGGAGGGGTGTGTGGGGCTCCTCACGGGGAGGGCAGGGTGGCACCTTCCTTGTTTCCCACCTTGCAGCACTGCCCGTTCCTGGCCCAGGGCATCTGAGGCTGCAGGACCCACTTCTCACTGTCACTGGGTCCCTTTGGGCCCCAACATGGTCACCTCAAACTTGTCTGGCAAATGAAGTCCGGCCAGCATTGGAGTGGCTTCACTGGGTGTCTCGGACACTCCAGATGGGCAAAGCCACACCCTAGGCCATCATGCCTGGGTCGCCTGCCCTCGCCCCCAGCTGGACAGCCTTGGCTAGCTAGAAACCCCATAACCTGAGCTAGCGGGGTCCGTGTCCAGCCCAGGGTAGATCCCCAGCAACCCCAGCCTGTGGTGGGAGAAGCGCAGCCTGCTTGACTCCTGATCTGGGGCCACTTCTGGCTGCTCCTGTCCCCTTTTTCTCCCTGAGGAACCCCTCTAGTTCCACTAGGCTGGGTCAGGGTCTCAGGCCCCTCACTCACCTTCGGATGCAAGTCTGGCCATCATAGCCGGGGTCCAAACCACGGCCAGGGCGGGGGCTGGAGGTGGGCCCCCGGACTGCATCCCGGCAGGCTCAGCGACAGGACTTTTGAGATGTGATGCTGTCTGGTCCACACAGGGTTATGGTTTCTCTTGAAACCACAGAGACCTGGGTTTGAATCCCAGCTCTCCTATTTGGCCGTCAAACCTTGAAGTCCCCTCGCCTCTCTGTGGCAGTTTCCTCATTTGTAAAATTGGGTTGATGAGGATTAAATGCTTTAATGTACCTCAAGTGCCTAGCCCAGGGCCTGGCATACAGTAGGTGCTCAATAAATGCTTATTCTTCCTCCTCTGTTTCTGTCATCCTGCACATCCTTGTGATTTGCATACAGCTTTACACATATCACCTCCCTTGTGGCAAAGCTTGAACCTTCCCTTCCAGAGGCTGCTGCATACAGTTGGTGTGCAATAAATGCCTGCTGTGGTTGACTAAGAAATCAGTATCAGTTGCTGTTGTTCTGTGGGGATCTGGGCAAACCTAAGCGCTTCCATCTGGGTACCCTGGGAGGCCTGGGGGCTGTGCCAGGCTGGCCTCAGTGGCGGTGAAGCCATTGATTCCACAACTTGTCCCTTGTTTTTCCTTCTCAAGTCACCAGGACACGTGGCCAGCTATGGGCCTGGGGCTGGGGGGCTGTTGGAAGACTGTGTTTGGAGGAAAAGAGCTTTCTTTTCAGGAATTAAAAAAGAAGGGAGAAGGCTTCTGCTCTATGAATCAAAATTAGGGTGAGGATCTCCGCCGGCCCCATCTCCCCCACTTTCCCCTCCCCATCTTCCCTGTTCTCCACCTACACAGAAGTCTGCGGAGCCTCCAGACAGCGCGCTCCCGCCCACAGCTGAGATTCAAGTCGGGATTAGCTGGGAGCCTCCCCCTGCCTTGTTGCTGGCTGGGCAGAGAAACACAGGCCTGGAAAATAGTGGCAACCAGCAGGGTGGTAATCTGTCCTAGTAATCCCGGCAACCAGCAGGGCAGTAATCTCTCCCGGTAATCCCAGCAACCAGCAGGGCAGTAATCTCTCCTAGTAATCCCAGCAACCAGCAGGGCAGTAATCTCTCCCGGTAATCCCAGCAACCAGCAGGGCAGTAATCTCTCCTAGTAATCCCGGCTCACACGTCTCTGCTGGGGCTTCCCAGTTTATGAGACATTCACCTGGTCTCTTGACAACCTTGGGAAGAGTGTGTGTTGGGGGACAGTGTCCCGGCTTCAGTTGAAACTGAGGCTCTCAGTGAAACAGGAATGCCACGGCTGCAGCACACACAGCCCTGGCGTTCGCTCAGCCTGTGACCTGGGGCTCAAACCCAGGACAGTGCTGAGCAGCGTCATGCCAGGCAGACTTGCAGGAAGCCGAGGCCCAACAGTATCCTTTACAGCAAAAGAAAACCCCGGCGTCCACGTTGCATTTAGGTATCCTGTCTTCCGAGTGTCCGTTCATCTGGCACGGTTCTTCAGTGATTCGTTGTCTTCTGTGATGTTGCCCTTTTTGACAGATACAGGCCAGTTCTTTTGCCGGTGAACTTTGGTTTGAGTGTGTCTAATTTCTTCATGATTAGATTCAGGTTCCGCATCATGGTGGGAACGCCTGGGAAGTGGTGCCGTTCTCTTCTTACAGAGCCTATCAAAAGACACATCTGGGCGGGTGCGGTGGCTTACACCTATAATCCTAGCACCTTGGGAGGCCAAGGCAGGCAGATCACTTGAGGTCAGGAGTTCGAGACCAGCCTGGCCAACATGGTGAAACCCCGTCTCTACTAAAAATACAAAAATTAGCTGGACATGGTACTACCAGGTGCCTGTAATCCCAGCTACTCAGGAGGCTGAGGCAGGAGAAGAGCTGAAATCCAGGAAGTGGAGGTTGCAATGAGCTGAGATGACACCACTTCAATCCAGCATGGGTGACAGAGCAAGACTCTGTCACCAAAAAACAGACAAACAAGAGGCACCCATCTATAGCGTCATCATCGGATGCTGCCTTGCGTCACTTGGTTGAGGTGACGGCTGCCAGCCATCTCCCCTGTAAAGTTACTGTTTCCCCTTTGCAATGAATAAGCAAACGCCAACACTGAAAGGTCAGGTTGAGGAAGGAAGCCAGGAAGAACTCGGAGCAGGAGCAGCTCCGGGGAGGGCGTTCTGCAGCCGGCAGGAGGGGGGCGGGGCCGGCATTTGGGGCCAGTGCTGCCGAGAGAGGCCGAGAGACCATGTAGAAGAGGCTGAAGAGTGTCCTCGGGAGGCAGGTGCCACCTGCAGGTGGCGGGCATGGAGTTAGGCCTGGTTCGGATGGCACAGTGGGCCCGGAGCCAACTCCTGCTAAGCAAGTGTGAGCGGGAGGCGGGAATAGAGATGACCGGGCAACGCCTCTGTGGGGGAGGTGGTCTGTGGCTGGGCAGAGAGGGACAGGTGGGGACGGAGAAGCATGTGGGCGGGGGGGATGGTTTTGAATAGATGGAGGGGACTTAGGACATCTAGAGTGTGACAGGAGGGAGCCAGACGAGAGGCGCAAGTCCAAGGAGAGGGGTGAAACCCACAGCGTCCCAGGTGGGAAGTGGGAGCGGATGACAGCGGACACGGTGGTTCTGAGGCCGTCGTGGGGGGTGCTTGTCCAATCCACAGCGTCCCAGGTGGGAAGTGGGAGCGGATGGCAGCGGACACGGTGGTTCTGAGGCCGTCGTGGGGGGTGCTTGTCCAATCCACAGCGTCCCAGGTGGGAAGTGGGAGCGGATGGCAGCGGACACGGTGGTTCTGAGGCCGTCGTGGGGGGTGCTTGTCAGAGCCCAGCCTGACGGCGCAGGTGGACGGGGACCGAGGGATGGCCAGGCGTACAGAGGAGAGTGAGCCACGCTGGGGATGACCCCTGGGGGTGGGGAAGCGGGGAGGGCGGGCTGCCCAGAGGTGAGGTGGCTGGCAGGTGGCGAGGAGGGCAGGTCCAGGGTTCCGGCCGTGAGACTGTCCCCAGCAGCTTTAGCTGCCTGGTGCAGATGGGCAAGGCCGACCCGGAGGACACAGGGCCGGGATGTTCCAGGAAAGCGGCTGGACGCGGAGGGTGGTGAGGGCTGCAGGGGCCTGAAGGACGAGGCGGAAGTGCAGGGAGTGCAGGGTCCGTGGTGGGGTCGCAGCGATGGGAGGCAGGGGTGGCCTTCCAGGGAGACCGGCCGCCCGTGCTGCGGGAGGTGGTGGGAAGCCCAGGATGGCACTGGGGTCTGGGCTTCGAGAGGGTGGAATATCTGCACGTGGGGAGGTCTGGGATCGGGGAGGCCAGGGCATTCGTGGTGGACCTTGGGAGGCCTGAGCCATCAGGGTAATGGCAGGAGTTGGGGTGGGCTGAAGGTGGCCAAGAGTGGGGTGGAGGTGGCTGCTAGGTTTACAAGTGAGGGACCCACAGCAGCCCTGAGGAGGTGTTGGGGGGCACCCCTGGACACCGGGGACCCAGAGGAATGATGCATTTGATAGGAGGGCACAGTCTGGGGACCGAGGTGGCCCGTGACCCACGCAACTTGGAACTGTGAGGCACAAGGGATGTGAGGGCCGGGGGCACCTCCAGGGGCGAGCTGGGTCTGTCAGAGCTGGAGGGAAGGGGGCACAGGGAACAAACGGGGGTGGCTTGGGATCTGCTGGGGTGTGTGGGTGACTTGATTTCCCGAAGAGCTGTGCGCCAGGATGACGGGCAGAAGCAGTCGGGGAGGAAGGCAGGGGGCTCCCCGGGCCTGAAATGCTTGGAGACCGCCCCCTCACCAGGAAGGTGGGGGTCCCAGCCCCAGATCCGGCCCCGTCAGCACTGGCGGAGCATCAGGGCTCACAGCCTCCTGCAGGAAAAGCTGACGTGGATGGGGCTCAGGAGGCAGCACTGGCCTTGGCCCGAGGCCACCGAGGCTGGGTCGCCCTCAGCCTGGCCCAGGCCTCCCTTCCCAGAAATCAGAGGCTCGGTTGCCCCATGGGCATGCGGGGCACACAGAGGGTCTGCTGCTGCTGGGGAGGGGGTGGGCCCCCGTCCTCTGCTGTGAGGCCTGTGGTCCCTCAGGGGCCTCTGGACGCCTGCATGCCTGTCCTGCCTGCTGCTCTGAGCCCTCGCTGTGCCTGCTGGCTGGAATGCGTTGGGCACGGCTTGGTCTCTCTTCAGTCAGAGACTGTGATCCAGGGAGAGCCCTGGCTCTCGTGTCCTGGTTCTCTCTGTGGCACTTTGATGTAATAGGAGACTTTGGGCAAGTCCCCGATCCTTTCTGGACCCTCGCTTCCTTAATTGTATCCTGGGTGGTGACAGGTGCCCTGTCTGAAGCCAGCAGGCATCTGGTTCCGGAGGTGGACGCGGCTCACGGGGTTCAGATCAAACCCCCAGTCTGAGTTACTGACAGCAGACAGTCCCCAGGACAGGGGAGGGCAGGTGGGGGTGTGGGCAGAGGGGGGTTTCTCCGGGCCGTCACTGTCCCCATCTGAAAAGCGGCCAGCACGCTGGAGCCCTGCAGGGCTGCGGGGAGCATCGCATGTCCGGACGTGAAGGACGCTCAGCTCTGGCTCTCGGGCGAGCCGGCTGGGGGTGGGGGAGCAAAGACCACCGGGTGCTGCGGAGGGACTGGCACAGGGAAAGGAGGCGGGACCGAAGCTTCCCTCCCTGCTGCCGCCCCCTGGCAATAACCGGGTCCTGCCGAGGGTGGGTCTGCACCGCCTTCCGCTTGCACAAGCCCCAGAGCAGAAAGGCGCCTCGAGGGAGTGTTGTCTGGTCCTCCCTGGCCCCATTTTTCGGATGCCCAGAGAAGGGAGGGACTCCTCCTCAGGTCGTCCAGGGCAGAAGCTTGGGCTGGGCTGGAATTGGCTTTCAGGTTAGGGTGCTTCCCTCCAGCCCTGCGGTACCCAAGAAGCCCCCAGTCAGCTTCAGAGCAAGAGAGACAGAGCTCTGCATCCTCTGCTTGATGCCACCACCTCCAGGGAGGCTTCCAGGGTCTCCTCCAGTAGGAAGTGGTCTCACTCCTGCCCTGCAGTCCCACACTCGAACTCTCCTTGCTCCTGCCCCCACCAACCTTGACTGACCTTCTGCCCACAGCAAATCAGGCGCAGGGCCCCCGGAGGCACGGGGGATGGTGGAGAACCATCGTCACCACTCAGGGAGCATGTGCCAGGGCCCACTCTGTGCTGTGGCTCTACCTACGTCCTCTCACTTGAACCTCATACGAACCTCAGCAAATTGGGGTTATTTTGATCCCCATTTTTCAGGTGAGGAAAGGGGCGCAGAGGTTTTAACTTTTAGAGGCTGGATGAGGATTCAAACCCAGGTCTGTCTGTGCTCTGGAGAGGTCCCAGCATTTGGAGGTGAAAACTACCCCCATGGCCATATGACAGTCCAGTGTGACCGGACACTGAAATAACCAGTCCAGGGGGCTTGTGGGCTGGGGCCTCAGCTTCACTGCTGTGCTGGTGGGTGATTCAGGCCAGGCCCATCCCTCTCTGGACCCTGGTTCCTCATCTGAGGACTGTGTGTGTGCATGTAGGCGTGTGTGTGCGCGCGTGTGTGCACGTGTGTGTGCATCTGTGTGTGTGTGTGTGTGTGTGTGTGTGTGTGTGTGTGTTCTGGGCTACCTCAGAGGTCCATTGTGACTTTGAGTGTGGTTACCTCTCGTCTTGGGCAGGTCCAAGAGAGGGCACAAGCGATCAGCTCTGGGACAGGTATGGGGCTGGCCCTAGGGCCTGGATGCTTCTCCCTCCGCTGCCTGCTGTAGAGGGGAGTTTGTCTTGCAGGAAACAGCCTCATCCATCAGCGGCAACGGGGGGCTGACAGCAGCCACTCCCCGCCAGCCCAGGCTGGAGGCAGACTCATAAATCCCACTCCAGGCCAGACTGTAAATTCCTGTGATTCATATCCCGCCTCTTGGAGGACAGAGACATTTGGGGCCATGGGGCTGGCTGTTCTCTCCCAGACTGGCAGGTGGGTGCCGGGGAGAAGCCTATCCATGGGCCACCAGTTTCAGGTGGCCCCTCAAGGAGATGCAATGCTGAGCCCCCAGGATGCCTCAGGCCCAGCCCGGGCCATCTCTGCCTGGGCTGTTCCTGTGTCCTGGCCTGAATCACCCTGGGGGTCACATGTGTGGACACGTTCTGTGGCCTCAGAGATCTCGTGGGGCCTGTGGCCTGAAGGGTCAGCTCCACGAACCCCACAGCAAGGTCTTCTGCCGATCCACACCGCTGTCTGTCTTGGGACCGTGAGGATGCAGTGGGAAGTCGGGACCCTGTCTGTGCGTTTCCCATGCCCGGGAGGGAGGGCCCCCAATCCACTGTCCCTTAGGCAGGAAGGGGACAGGGACACTCAGGCCGGGGCTGCAGACATTTGTTGACTTTCATCTGGACTTTTGCCACCCTCAGATGCCACCTGAATTCTTCTTTACTTAGCATTTAAAAAAATCAGCGTACTTTTATAATTTAAATGGGTGTTTTAGCCTCATCTTTAGCAGTGTCTGTGAAATTAGCGTCTGATGTACTAGTCAGATACGCACACGCATACGCACATGCAGAGGCACGTACAGGCTCACACCCATGCGCACACACACAGACACACGTAGATGAAAATACACACATAAAATACATACTGAAGGTAAACACAAAATAGCGAACGCTCAGCTCCGTGTACCATCTACTCCTGTTTTAGGTTTAGAGTGGCTCCAGCCTCCTCCCGTTATGGTGAAACAAGCCAGGCTCAGATGGCTCACAGAGCTGAGCGTTTACCAGCCATTCTAGCCTCCCTCATTTTACAGACAAGGAAACCAAGATCCAGAGAGGTGTAGGGCTGTGGCACAGCCTGGGATTGGTAGCCAGCTCGCCTGACTCCCAGTTGAGTGCTCCTTTTACGGAAGCGCGCTCCCTGTGGTGTGTAGCCTCCTTCCTCAAGAAGCACATGTGGACTCGGAGGGCTTTTGGAGACTCCGCGCGGACACAGAGGGCTCATTGCAAGGTGGGCTTCCTCATGGCAGGCTGTCGGGCAGGCGGGCGGTCTCCTGGGTCCTGGTGGGAACAGGCACTGGCCGCCAGCTCTGTCTGTGCTTTACCCTAGTGCTCTTGGTTCCTGCAGTGCCTCAGGATTGGGGGGAACCAGGGGAGGGAGAGAGCAGGGCTCTGGCAGCAGCCCTTCCCCAGGGAGCTGGTTACTGAAGAGATCATTAGTGGCACCGGCTCTCAGGCTAGCAAGGAAGGTGGCCTCATTAGTAAGTGCCTTCCCCTGCGTCACCTCCACCTTCCCACCTGCAGGCTCCTGCCACCCACACTGCCACTCCCACCACTGCCATCACCCCAGGGATGTGGCACAATAGGCCTTCTTTTGAGGACGAGGCTGCCAGCTGAAGGGAGCCAGGAAGGAGATGTGTGTAGGGTGGCAGGGGTGCATGTACATTGCATACACACACAGAC